>NC_133057.1:4955441-5258529 GCF_048771995.1 Taeniopygia guttata
AGAGTAAAAGAATATGTGTGAGTTGCCTGCCTTTGACTTTGTGACAGGAAAAATGCTATGGGGAAAGTGGTCAGAGGAGCATCACTGCTCTGCCCTTAATTTTCCTGCACAAGTGAGGATGATTTAAGAACCAAGGCACAGCCAAGACCTTTCCTCCTCCTGTGCTCATCAAGCAATCACTGCCTCATCACAGCTCAGCTTCAAACACCTCGTTTGCATCTGGCTGACCTTGGCTCCCCTCCGTGGATGGGAAGATGAAGAGGTGGAAGTGTAAAAGATTGGGATTTTATGGGTGAATTGTGAAATAGTGGCTGGTGCAGGCTGGAAACATCTTCTGCTGTGCCATGGAGGATGAGAGTAAATGGGTTAAACAGGAGATAAAAAGGGCAAGGCACCTGGTCAGTTACTGTTGAAGGAAATGTGGGAAAAAACTACATGTAAGAAATATGTCAGAGATGGTCATTAACTGCACTGCAGGATCAGAGCTCTCTTAATAATTGGCCGTGTAGTGAATACTGGAAATTATTTAAAAAGCTCTTACCTGACTGAGGGCTTTTAGTGGATATTTGGGGGAAGCAAAGGAATACTCTTTCTGGCAGAACTTTTCTTCTAATTTAAGCATGATCCTCTCTCTGAGATAACAACTGCTTTGAATAAACTGAAATATCTTCTCCATTAGTTCTGGCAGGAGCTGGACAAAGTTCTCATTCGGGTAAACTTTAATCCAACATATGTCTGTAGAATAATAAATTTAATGGGAACCATCAAACCTATTGTATGAATAAGGATGGTGCTTAGGGCAAGAAGAAAGAGTAATTAGGAGTGGACAAATAATGATAGTGGGGAAATTATAATTTATCCTGGTTTAGGGGGAATATTTAACTAAGCTAAGATAAAAATCTACCTTCATTGCAGGCTAAGCTTTGTAACAGAATTCTGCTGAGCAAATTTAGTAGTCCTGGGCTCCAGACAGACCTTTAGATTCAAGTGTACCTCTGGTCTGAGAAAGCTCAGGGCTTGAGCAGCATTTTATGGCTTTGGTCTTGACCCTTGGGCTATAAATGCTCCTGTAAAAATAATGCCAAAGTTACAGCTTCTGCTAATTTCTATGAGTTCCAATGGAGAAAGGTCCACCTGGACTTTGGGGAGTGTTTCTCAGAGCAGAACATTTCAAGCACTATTAAACTGCATTCAAACTTCCTTTTATTGGGGCACAAATGTCACACCCCGGTCTATCAGTCTGACAGTTCTTTGAGAATAGACAAGCTTTACATACTACTTTAAAAATAATTTCACTGACAGGTTTGCAGCTCTGAGAATTCTAATAAACTGAAATGGCATTTCACCCTGCAGTAGCCACTAAGTAATTATGATTGTCTGTAGGCAGACTAATGAAACCAGCTGTTAACAACCTAATGAGAATTTAAACCATCCCTCTGTTCCACAGACACATCCCTTTTCTGTCCCTAATTATCCTGCAGCCAGTGCTTCCCAGAGAAGTTTAGTGTTGCTTGATGTTCTGGTAAAAACTTCCTTATTTTGGAGAAGTGGTGCTGCTCTTCTCTGAGGTAGAGTTTCATGTGGGCTGCTGCCATGCTGGGGTCACATCAAAAAGTCCAGTTCTTGCAGGGGCTGGGGAGCAGGGAGAGCTCTGATAGCACAGCATGGGAAAACTGGCATGGAGGGATTCTGGTTTAGTGTGTCCCCCAGTGGCAGACAGCATTAGTTATTGATAAGTCCTTAGTTCAAAGATAAGATGTTGCTGTTTTGGCTCTAATTTTTGGCTGCTTTCAATGCAGTTTCCCCTGGCAGTTAAGATACTGTTTTTCTCTTGCTATCAATCCTCTGTCACTCCAGATGAACTTTAAAGGTCTCTTTCAACCCAAACTATTCTGTAATTCTTTGGATACATGATGAATAGCAACATGTATTTTACTCTCTTATGCATGATATTACATCATGTTTGGCCTTTTGGGGTTCTTTCTTCTCCAGGTCCTTGTGACTACTCTCACTTTTATATGCTCTTAATTTTTTCTGTTGCTCGTCAGTGAGCATTTTCAGTTCTGCCACCCATGTCTTGAGCAAGTTTTCTGTGACTCGCTGCACCAGACACCAGGTCAGTCCAAAGAAGAGCATTAGGAAGTATCCAGCTGTATTTCCTCTTCTTTCTTCTCTGTACATGCTGCTGTTTTGAGCACTCTGGCTTTCTGAGCTGCCTTCCATGTCTTGATCCTTTTCTGGATAATTAGAGGGATATCAGGATTAAATCCTGCCTCAGCTCTGAGGTCTGGCTTTTGAAGAGCCCCAGTCATCCTCTCCTGCTCATCTCATCCCGGCCTTGATGGAAATATTCTGTCTTCATGGGATTGTTGTTCAACTCTGTGCATCCTGGAACTGCTTTTCAGTGAAAGTTTATGAGTCTTTGAAAGGTTTCCTGGTGTGGGAATGCCAATCCTCAATCCTAATGCTCGATGGGGGTTTCAGTTGCCTGAGTTGTGAAACCTCCTGAAAAACATTGTTTGTTCTTTTTTCCTTAACTTTTCCTTGACTGTTTTCATCAACAGATCAGGGAGTTTGGGGATGTCTTTTCAAAGGGAATTTTAATGAATCTCCTGTCTGGCATTTCAAAGGGGAACAGTGGCTTGTTTTTTTTAACCAGCACGTGCTTACAATCCAATTAGCTAAGTGCCTTTAATTAACCATAATATATTCCAGGAGAGCAGAATAACAAGGGAAGAAAAATCAAGTGGTGACCACTCTGTGACTGAACCTGGACTTCCCCTTTCCCAGGTGCAGGATTCTGGGCAGCCGTGTAACCAATTGCTCTCCACCTTGAGCTCTGCCATGCAGTGCCTTGGGTTTCCTGGGAGGGAAAAACATCCAATCCCTCAGCTCCAGGTTCACACTTGTACAGTCACCTGCAAATCCAGAGGCCAATGGGTATTTCTGCCTGAGGTTCGTGTGCCTGGGATTTGCACACTGGAGCTTTGATTTTGAAAGTTTGGGCAGCCTGGCTGCTCAGGGAGGGATCCCTCTGGCTGGAAGGTCTCTGAACTCTCTCCTCCGTGTGAGGGGCTTGAATCTTGTTCTTTCCTTACCTCCTTATCTGCAGGTTTCTTGGTGGAGGCTTTTGCATGGAGACAGGAGAGTATGGCAGGAATGCTGGAATTAAACAGTTATGTCCAGGGTCTGGTTTTGGGTAGTTGATTCATCCCTTAGCTGCTGGGCCTTACAATTCTTTAAACTCCATAGCATCTCCTCTTATCAATATGGGACTGAGACAACACTGAGCTTCTGGGCTTTTCCTGGGCTAGCAGAACAAACTATTGCACTTCTAACCTGTGCACATCAGCACTAACCCGAGGCTTCACCCCACTCATTACAATCATGAGGGGGTAGTTGCTTATACTGTTCAAAGAATTGGATGCCTCATAGGATTCTGGTTGTGAGCTTTTCTCAAAAGCATGGTGAGATGAGGTGTGCAGGACTCATTTCTTCAGAAGGGCAGGAGAAACCACTGAAGGCCTCCTTAGCCAGCAGTCTGACACAGATTTGCTTCTGAAGCTTTGTAATTTGTCCTTATTATGTTCTATGTGTGATTTAATGAAAGCTTCTTTCTCTACTGTAACTGAGCTCTTAATCTCATGTGAAAAGCAGAGCACAATCCCTTCAGAGATGTTGTTTGAGTAACAGCCTGTTTGTGTTTCCTCTGCCGTGGTGTTACTCATGGAACTGCTCACTCCTTATTTAAGAGCAGAAAATAAACAGATTTCTCTGAGTCAAAAATACATCAGTGATGCTACACAGAGTAGGTTTGAACAGAAAACTCCTCCACTGCCCAACTGAGCAAGCAAGATCTTCCCTGTCTCTGCAAAGAATATGAAGGAGTGAGTTTTCCTCCGTGAGCGCCTGAGGCCTCATGCAGGTGATGCTCAGCAAATGGCGCATGGGCATGGCAGCTGTCAGCAAAACAAGTGGCTCTGGGCAGGTAAAAGTTGGCAGGAGATAAGAGTGGAAAGTCAAAATAACAGGTTGCTCTTGTAAGAGGAATGATGACATTGGTGAAATTCCCTCCATCTTAAAGCTTCAAAAAGCATTTTTACAAAAATCCACAAAAAAGTCCTGATTTTGATCAGTCTGATCTTCCTAAATAGCATTTTACAATCAGAATTAGGAGCTGACAGATACTATGAAGGCTCAGCAGAGGATTTTTCATTGTGACCTTAGTACATATTTTTACTGTGCTGTGGTTTGGAAGGAGGCCCCAAGCTCCAGCTGCAGCCTGGGGAGACCCTGTTGACCTAAACACTCCCCAGAGCTGCTGTGGGATTGACCCAAAACCAGAATCTGTAGGGAACTGTGTAAAACACTTCCCACTAGAAAGCACTTGAAGCTTGATGGTGATGCACAGTTCCCAGCTCCCCCATGAACCTCCCGCCCTGGGAACCTGGAGCAAGCGGAAAACACAACTTTGCCAATACTGCCTGTGCCTGAAGCAAATGGAAAGAGAACTGGGGTGTGAAAAATCAGGGTTGTTTATTTACAGAAGAATAGCAATGAAAACACAGAACACATTGACTTTTGTAAGAATATTTGTAATAACAACAATTTATTGAACGTATATACCTAAGAACATATCTAACAACAATATTTGAAACGTATTTACAGAAGACAAAACGAAGCCCTAAAACCTATATCCTAAAGGCAACAACAAACTCTAAAACTATGTACAAAAGGGTGCCATCTCTGTGCGGGATCTCCATCAGTCCTGGAAGAAAAGCAGGTGCCATGGTCACTGCAGTCAGGCACAGAGGGCTCTTCCGTGTGTCCCCAGGCTGGCACAGTGGGACCCTGCTGCCAGAGCTGAGGCGGGCTGGGTCTGGGGGCTGGGCCCCAGGCACTGGGATGGGGCTTGTGTGGCCGGAGCAGGGACCACCCAGCCCAGCCCCAGCCTGGCTGCAGGGAACCCACTCGTCCTGTGGGGACCACGTACCTGTCCTGCTGCGTCTTCATCCCAGGACCATGGCCTCCTCTTCATCTTTTTCATCAATGTCCATGTCCTCGGTGCACTCTTCCATGTCCACGTCCATCTCCTCTTCCACATCCACCTCCATCTCTTCCTCTTCAGTGTGTTTTCCATCCACTTCCATCTCCTCCTCCATATCAATCTGTGTGTCCACCTCCATCTCTTCCTCTCTGTCTGCGACAGCCTGCAGAGGTAGCAAAACCTCAGAGTGGGGGTCCCTGTCCCACCCCATCCCCCCAGAACTCCAGCCAACCCGGGCAGATGGGGGGATCCACCTCCATGGAATGGCACCGTACCTTTCTCAGGACAAAGGTGAGCATCCTGCAGGGATGGATGACGCAATCCAGGCCTTCGGCAGCTATCGAAACTGATGATGGGGGTATCCGGGGGCAGGAGCAAGAAGGGTGGCAGGAGCGGGCAGGAGCAGCGTGCAGGGTGTGCTGACCCCGGGGCCAACAGTTGTGTTGTGCTGCTTGCTGGCTGCTGGCAGTTCCAGGTGGGACATGGATTGTGACGTGACAGTTGAGCTAGAGAGCCTTTGGTTCCATGCTTAGTAACGTTCCCCCAGACCATGGTGCTCAGAGCCCTGTTCCCAAGGATGGGGCATCCACAGCCTGGGCCAGTGCCTCAGCAGCCTCAGTGGAAAAGAGCAGCTTCCTGAGATCCAACCTCAATCAGCCTCCTGCAGCTGAAAGCCATCGCCCCTTGTGCTGTTGCCACAGGCCCTGTTGAACACTCTGAACACTCTGTCCCAGCCTTTCTTGTGGGACCCTTGCAGTCCTGCATCAGGAACTGGGCGATGGAAGCTTTAGGCCCAGGTTTGCCTCTAAATGTACAAAATTAATAACAGTGGAGGGGAAGATGGTGGGACACTGGTTCTGCTCTAACTGGTGAATATTTTCTTTTTTTTTTTTTTCTTCTTTTCTATCATGCTGATGCAGGTTGAAATGAAGCTTGGCACAATATCCATTTTCTTCTCCATTTGTGAAACACGGAACAAAGTCTGGGCAAGCTGATGTTGCAGAGGAAAATCTGCAAATGTACTGGTTATCCTGAGCCTGGAGGGTGAAGTTAAAGCCAGCCTAAAGCAATTTCTGGAAAGTCAAGACTAGTGTACATTTTCTTGAGTTTGGCTATGCCAAGTTCACCTCATACTTATAAAAAAGCAAACAAAAACTCAAACAAAAACAGACAAAAGCCCAAAAAAACAAACCCACACAAACCAAAAAAATACTTTAAAAAACCCAAATAAAACCAAAGGGAATGAGGAGTTAGTATTAGTTGTGAGGATATCACAGCAGGCAAATGGCTGCTTCCCACCATGAAAAGCCACAGAAAACAGCTGCTCCAAAATATACCCAATAGGAGAACCATAAAAGTGAAACATAGCAACTTTGGGGGCAGCTCCTCATTAAGGTGAAGGATGAGCACACAGTGGTGCAGCTCCAGCATTCCCCACCCTCCAGGCTGCTCTTTGCTCCTGATGAAAGACCCTTGCAGGACTGTGGCCCCTCTCAGTGCATTATAAATCATTCCCACAGCTCTCAGTTGAGCCACTGGCATTTCCAGAGCGAGATCCAGGCACAATCCTACTTCCTGCTGAGCCTCTCTGGGAGATCCTGAGCATCTTCCTGCCTAGAGCCACAAAAGAGCTCAGGCTGTCCCTGACTGGGTTTTCAGGGGAGGTTTCCATATCCCTGTGAGATGTGTTCATCCCTCAACACATCTGATTTTATGTACAATGATGTGTTTGGGTTCCTTCCCTACTCCTGTGTGCCAGTGCGAAGTCACCCATGTGAATGGAGGGTATTGTGAGCAGGAAAATGCATTCCTGGGTTGCTTTTTTGCTTCACTGTCACTCAGCTGAACAGGGTCCTTTTCTTAGAGGGACTTACAAGAATGGGTAGGAATTTTGGCTCTGAGAGGAGCAGAAAGCACATTTTCTGCACCACATTCCCAACAGATGCTGTTTCCCTGGCAAAACAGTGACTGTCATTCATGTTCCTGGGAAGACTGTAAAGAGCCATTCAGAGATGACAGGTCCACCTGGCCTTTGGCTTTGTGTACCTCATTTCACATGTCCAGTTTCAAGGGCCATGAAAAGAGGCCACCTTTTGCCCTGGCAGTGCAGATCCCTCCTGCTGATGCCCTCCCTCAGCGTGGGAGGAATGCAGAGCTGGTCTCAGAGAAGCACAGGGCTTGAGGGTTCCTGTGTCATTTCCGTGTGTTGGTAACCATGATTGAACCACCTAGTTCTTGTCTCCTATTTATTGAACTCTGGTTGGTTTCTGGAATTGGTGAAGGATGTGGAGCTGCTGGAGCCACTCCAGGGAGACCTTTGAGCTCCTTCCAATGCCTGAAGGTGCTTGAGGAGACCTGGAGAGGGACTTTGGAAAAGGCTCTGGAGGGAGAGAACAAGGGGGAATGGGTTCAGCCTGACAAAGGACAGGTTTAGAAGGAGAGTGGGAAGAAATTCTTTTCTGTGAGATTGGAAAGAGCCTGGAACAGACTGACCAGAGAAGCTGTGGCAGCTCCATGCCTGGAGGTGTTCCAGACCAATTGGACAGGGCTTGGAGCAACCTGGCATAGTGGAAGGCAGGGGGCATGGAATGTCTTCGTCATTAGTTCCTTCCTAAGCCAAACCATGCTAGGATTCTATGAGTGGGCTGCTGAACTTGGCCAAAAGAAGAGCTACATTGCCGAGGTGAAGTGAGAAGGGGGATTAGAGCCACCTGTGTTTGCCCTTTAAATCCCTTCCAACATCAATTCTGGGCTCTGTCTCTGGGTATGGGCACAAAGGAGCCTTTGTTGTTCTTCAGTTGGGCTGCAATCTAAATCTCAGCGAGTGCAGCTCAGAGGGTGACACGTGCTGCCGCTGGGGCCACTGTGTGGACTTGTTTTCAGAAAAATGGGAGATGCAGAGGAGAGAGAGGTTCCTGGATACAGTCACTCTACCTACACCTGGAACTGAGGCATCTGCCCAGGGATTTCATATTCACCGACTGGGAAGGAAATCGAATCAGGGCTTGCTAATTTTCATGAAGTCAAACACCTGGGATTCACTTCAGACTTGCATTTTCCTGGAAGAATTCAACACAAGCGCTGTATATTTATACACAGGCACTGGACTTTTCTGTTGTTTGATGAGACTACAATTTGGCTTCCTCTTGTGGTTCCTGCAATCCTTCCTCTCCTGAGGTTTGCAGCTGAATTACCAACCTCTACCCCAGGAATATTAATCTGTCATATTTTGGCTATTGTTGTTCTTCAAAGGAAAGCAAACAATGCGATTTGAAGCCAGGTCTCTTCCCAGGAAGATTTGATTGGAACCAAGTCCTGCCTCAAATCCAATCTCATCTCCATTGTTGTGTACATCTATTAATTTTCCCATCATTGCTTTTCCATTTCTTATTACTATGCAGCTCAGTCTTGAACACCATCATTCAGAACTACACAGAAGTCACATACTGCTGCTTCCCTATTCCTATCTGCTTGTTCCCTAATCCCACCCAGCTCTCTATTGAACATCTGCTTTTACCTGGGCTGACAGGTGTGTGTTTTAGCAGAAAATACTGCAAATCAGGTGTTACAGAATTTCTGAGAGAGAGAGGTCATGATTTATGTTTGGAATGAGGTTTGAGCTACCCACTCAGACTAAGCCCTGATAAGCGGCCTTGATGGGGCCTCAAAGGCTTTGATGCAGTGAGAATTCAGTTGTAGCACAGTCAGAAATTCTGTTAAGGTAACTACAAAGTAATGAGCTATCCGAGCATGAATTAGAGTGGAGCTGCAGTGTGAAAAGTTTAGCCACCTTAAAGAAAAGGTAAACAATGTTAGCTTGCCAATCAGAGTGCCTTTGTAATCTGTAAACTATGTAGAAGCTTATATAAAGTACCATCTTATCTCAAATAAGGGGAGAACATTTGATTAACCACGTTGGTTCGGATCTGCGTTTGTCCAGTCCAGCTTCCCGTTTTCTGAGATTCCATGGCTTACAATCAGGGAAGCAGAATTTCTCCTTGCTCTGGGAATCTGATCAGGGTCCTTCCAATGTGTCACTGAACATGTGAATTCTCCCTTTCTCCCAACAACCCCCAGTGCTGGTTTTGGCTAAGATAAATCAGACAGCGCTGTTTGGAGTCACTCCCCAACTGCTTTTCCATCTCATGCAGTGGCTGGGGTAGGATGGCTGGTTGGGTTGTGCAGACATTGCACAGCACCTTCCCCTGCTGGTGCCCAGCCTGGATCAGGGCAGGTTGGATGCCACATGGGATCCATCCTTTGCCATGCCATGTGATCCTCCATGCAGTAGGGATAACAAGGCCAGCACTGGGGAACCCCAGGTGCTGCAGCAGTGATATTTTTGGGAGAAACACGGAGCTGTGCATGGCCAGCTTGAAGTCTGCAGTGGCGTGAGCACCAGGCCTGCCATGCTGAGCCCAGGGCCACAAGCAGTGCTCACCATGGCTGGGACATTGAGTCCCAACATGGGATCCCACGGGACCGGGCACGCTGGGATTTGCCCCTGCAGCTACCAAGTGTGTCCAGAGAGACTGCAAGGAGACAGTGACCTCTGTCAGTGGGACCCCTCTGTGCAGGTACCCCCACTCCTGGGGTGGCTGTGCCAGCTCCCCCATGAACCTCCCGCCCTGGGAACCTGGAGCAAGCGGAAAACACAACTTTGCCAATACTGCCTGTGCCTGAAGCAAATGGAAAGAGAACTGGGGTGTGAAAAATCAGGGTTGTTTATTTACTGAAGAACAGCAATGAAAACACAGAACACATTGACTTTTGTAAGAATATTTGTAAAAACAACAATTTATTGAACGTATATACCTAAGAACATATCTAACAACAATATTTGAAACGTATTTACAGAAGACAAAATGAAGCACTAAACCCTTTATCCTAAAGGCAACAACAAACTCTTAAACTATGTACAAAAGGGTGCCGTCTCTGTGCGGGATCTCCATCAGTCCTGGAAGAAAAGCAGGTGCCATGGTCACTGCAGTCAGGCACAGAGGGCTCTTCCGTGTGTCCCCAGGCTGGCACAGTGGGACCCTGCTGCCAGAGCTGAGGCTGGCTGGGTCTGGGGGCTGGGCCCCAGGCACTGGGATGGGGCTTGTGTGGCCGGAGCAGGGACCACCCAGCCCAGCCCCAGCCTGGCTGCAGGGAACCCACTCGTCCTGTGGGGACCACGTACCTGTCCTGCTGCTGGCATCGGTCTTCATCCCAGGACCATGGCCTCCTCTTCATCTTTTCCATCAATGTCCATGTCCTCAGTGTATTCCATTTCGACGTCGATCTCCTCTTCCACATCCACCTCCATCTCTTCCTCTTCAGTGTGTTCTCCATCCACTTCCATCTCCTCCTCCATATCAATCTGTGTGTCCACTTCCATCTCTTCCTCTCCAGCATTTTCTCCATCCACTTCCATCCTCTCCTCTCTATCAGTCTGTGTGTCCACCTCCATCTCTTCCTCTCTGTCTGCGACAGCCTGCAGAGGTAGCAAAACCTCAGAGTGGGGTCCCTGTCCCACCCCATCCTCCCAGAACTCCAGCCCACCCGGGCAGCTGGGGGGATCCACCTCCATGGAATGGCACCGTACCTTTCTCAGGACAAAGGTGAGCATCCTGCAGGGATGGATGACGCAATCCAGGCCTTCGGCAGCTATCGAAACTGATGATGGGGGTATCCGGGGGCAGGAGCAAGAAGGGTGGCAGGAGCGGGCAGGAGCAGCGTGCAGGGTGTGCTGACCCCGGGGCCAACAGTTGTGTTGTGCTGCTTGCTGGCTGCTGGCAGTTCCAGGTGGGACATGGATTGTGACGTGACAGTTGAGCTAGAGAGCCTTTGGTTCCATGCTTAGTAACGTTCCCCCAGACCATGGTGCTCAGAGCCCTGTTCCCAAGGATGGGGCATCCACAGCCTGGGCCAGTGCCTCAGCAGCCTCAGTGGAAAAGAGCAGCTTCCTGAGATCCAACCTCAATCAGCCTCCTGCAGCTGAAAGCCATCGCCCCTTGTGCTGTTGCCACAGGCCTTGTTGAACACTCTGAACACTCTGTCCCAGCCTTTCTTGTGGGACCCTTGCAGTCCTGCATCAGGAACTGAGCCATGGAAGCTTTAGGCCCAGGTTTGCCTCTAAATGTACAAAATTAATAACAGTGGAGGGGAAGATGGTGGGACACTGGTTCTGCTCTAACTGGTGAATATTTTCTTTTTTTTTTTTTTCTTCTTTTCTATCATGCTGATGCAGGTTGAAATGAAGCTTGGCACAATATCCATTTTCTTCTCCATTTGTGAAACACGGAACAAAGTCTGGGCAAGCTGATGTTGCAGAGGAAAATCTGCAAATGTACTGGTTATCCTGAGCCTGGAGGGTGAAGTTAAAGGCAGCCAAAAGCAATTTCTGGAAAGTCAAGCCTGGTGTACATTTTCTTGAGTTTGGCTATGCCAAGTTCACCTCTTACTTATAAAAAAGCAAACAAAAAACTGAAAGCAAAACAGACAAAAACCCAAACAAACAAACCCACACAAACCAATCAAACCAATGGATTAAAAAAACACAAATAAAACCAAAGGGAATGAGGAGTTAGTATTAGTTGTGAGGATATCACAGCAGGCAAATGGCTGCTTCCCACCATGAAAAGCCACAGAAAACAGCTGCTCCAAAATATACCTAACAGGAGAACCATAAAAGTGATACATAGCAACTTTGGGGGCAGCCCCCCATTAAGGTGAAGGATGAGCACACAGTGGTACAGCTCCAGCATTCCCCACCCTCCAGGCTGCTCTTTGCTCCTGATGAAAGACCCTTGCAGGACTGTGGCCCCTCTCAGTGCATTATAAATCATTCCCACAGCTCTCAGTTGAGCCACTGGCCTTTCCAGAGCGAGATCCAGGCACAATCCTACTTCCTGCTGAGCCTCTCTGGGAGATCCTGAGCATCTTCCTGTCTAGAGCCACAAAAGTGCTCAGGCTCTCCCTGACTGGGTTTTCAGGGGAGGTTTCCATATCCCTGTGAGATGTGTTCATCCCTCCACACATCTGATTTTATGTACAATGATGTGTTTGGGTTCCTTCCCTACTCCTGTGTGCCAGTGCGAAGTCACCCATGTGAATGGAGGGTATTGTGAGCAGGAAAATGCATTCCTGGGTTGCTTTTTTGCTTCACTGTCACTCAGCTGAACAGGGTCCTTATCTTAGAGGGACTTACAAGAATGGGTAGGAATTTTGGCTCTGAGAGGAGCAGAAAGCACATTTTCTGCACCACATTCCCAACAGATGCTGTTTCTCTGGCAAAACAGTGACTGTCATTCATGTTTTGGGAAGACTGTAAAGAGCCATTCAGAGATGACAGGTCCACCTGGCCTTTGGCTTTGTGTACCTCATTTCACATGCCCAGTTTCAAGGGCCATGAAAAGAGGCCACCTTTTGCCCTGGCAGTGCAGATCCCTCCTGCTGATGCCCTCCCTCAGCGTGGGAGGAATGCAGAGCTGGTCTCAGAGAAGCACAGGGCTTGAGGGTTCCTGTGTCATTTCCGTGTGTTGGTAACCATTATTGAACCACCTAGTTCTTGTCTCTTCTTTATTGAACTCTGGTTGGTTTCTGGAATTGGTGAAGGATGTGGAGCTGCTGGAGCCACTCCAGGGAGACCTTTGAGCTCCTTCCAATGCCTGAAGGTGCTTGAGGAGACCTGGAGAGGGACTTTGGAGAAGGGTCTGGAGGGAGAGAACAAGGGGGAATGGGTTCACCCTAACATAGGACAGGTTTAGAAGGAGAGTGGGAAGAAATTCTTTTCTGTGAGATTGGAAAGAGCCTGGAACAGACTGACCAGAGAAGCTGTGGCAGCTCCATGCCTGGAGGTGTTCCAGACCAATTGCCTGTATCTGCTTGTTACCTAATCCCACCCAGCTCCTTATTGAACATCTGCTTTTACCTGGGCTGACAGGTGTGTGTTTTAACAGAAAATACTGCAAATCAGGGATGCAGAATTTCTCCTTACTCTGTGAATCTGATCAGGGTCCTTCCAATGTGTCACTGAACATGTGAATTCTCCCTTTCTCCCAACAACCCCCAGTGCTGGTTTTGGCTAAGATAAATCAGACAGCGCTGTTTGGAGTCTCTCCCCACCTGCTTTTCCATCTTATGCAGTGGCTGGGGTAGGATGGCTGGTTGGGTTGTGCAGACATTGCACAGCACCTTCCCCTGCTGGTGCCCAGCCTGGATCAGGGCAGGTTGGGTGCCACATGGGATCCATCCTTTGCCATGCCATGCGATCCTCCATGCAGTAGGGATAACAAGCCCAGCACTGGGGAACCCCCGGTGCTGCAGCAGTGATATTTTTGGGAGAAACACGGAGCTGTGCATGGCCAGCTTGAAGTCTGCAGTGGTGCTCACACCAGGCCTGCCATGCTGAGCCCAGGGCCACAAGCAGTGCTCACCCTGGCTGGGACACTGAGTCAAGGAGCTTTGCAAGAATTGTTTAGCTTGGAAAAGCTCTCAAAGTTCATGGAGTCCAACCATTCCCGCAGCAGTGCCAAGCTCCCCACTGAACCATGTCCCCAGGTGCCACATCCACACCTCCAGAGATGGTGACTCCAGTGCCCTGGGCAGCCTGTGCCACTGCTGGACAGCTCTTTGGTGAGGAAATTTTCCTATAATCCAATCTAAGCCTCCACTGGTGCAACTTGAGGCTCTTTCCTCTTGTCCGGTTGGTTGTTACCTGGGAGAAGACTCTGTGCACACACACACACACAGAGAGAGGGACAGATGGGCACAAGGCATGGGAATTCCCTTTGACTCCTCAAGCACAAACCTATGGGGATGGTCCTTTTTTTTTGCACAGCAGATAAATACTGAAGCAGTGAGCTGTATCCTAACCAGGGAGATGGGGTAGAAAGATGCTTTGAAAGGGGATAAAACTTGCTGCCAGGCTTTCCTCCATGAGCAAGTCCAATTTCTTTCTCTCTTTTTAAGTTTTTTTTTTCTTTTGGTTCTGTGTTATTCCTCTGTGGGCAGGAGGCTGCAGGCATTTCAATTTTTTTCAAGTTCTTGTTACAAAAAGGGCCCAAAATATGTTCTCTTCTCAGAAGCAGTAAACAGCAAGTGCACAGTGCAGCTTCTCTAAGCCTCTCTTCTCCTGTCTCAGGGAGAAAGGAGTTCTCCAAGCCCTAGAACCTGAGTCACTCCCTGTGTGAGCATGAATTAACCAGGAATGTTCGAGTATTATTCCTGAATAATTCATGAACCTGAATTAATCATGCATTTTCATGAATTATTCATGAATAACTCATGGAAATGCAAGGTTTATTCATGCTCCAAAAAACCCAAGGCTTTTTCCCTTCTCTTCTGCTTTCTCTGAAACAAGCTAAGGAAAAAAATAATATATGTATATGGG
This sequence comes from Taeniopygia guttata, assembly GCF_048771995.1. Classification (NCBI taxonomy): domain Eukaryota; kingdom Metazoa; phylum Chordata; class Aves; order Passeriformes; family Estrildidae; genus Taeniopygia; species Taeniopygia guttata. The sequence continues at coordinate 4,969,865 of NC_133057.1, forward strand.
AAAAGAACAGGAATAATAATGCTGAAACAAAACAACCAGGACAAAAAAATGCAAAAGCTCTTTCTTTCCTTTGCAGTGGGGACAGCAGGTGGGAGCTTTCCAAGCCAGACAAAGGAGACCTGACAAGGACCTGTGGTGAAGGGACAAGCACAAGGCAAGGAAGTGTCTGGTCACCTCCTCTGCTGGAACAGGCAGCAGAGACCTGGAGAGACAGGAGACATCTTGCAAGACTCAACACCTGGAGCAGTGCTAACCAGGCAAGGAGCAGCTCTGTTGCTATCAGGATTGTGATCTCTCTTTTTTCTCTCTCTGTTTTTGTGTTTGTGTAGTTTTGTTGCTTTCCTAAGGGTAAATGAACAACTGGTTTGGGGAAGGAAGATCACTGTGTTTTCTTTAAATGTTAAAAGAAAATCCCCTAGAGAGCTGTTTGGGCTGGGATTGTTTGCTGTCTGGAATGTGAGCTCTGTTTCTGAGAGGGAGAGGGCTCAGCTATGCATTTATCCCAGTTTCTGCTCTGTAGCCTTCCCTGCGTTAGGGAGAGGGCTGGGGGCAGCTGCCTGTTTCGGGGAAGGATGTAGGGAGACAGGCACACAGATCATTTGTATATGGTGCTTCCTGATAAAAAAAAATCAATGCCAGGGTGTGTATCAGTCAGGAGAAAAGGGCTGGAGAAAACCAGGTGTGAGACTGTGCCAGCAGGGCAGACTGACAGGTCTGGGGAGAGTTACAGTTCCTGCAGGGAGCTTTGCTGCAACTGATGGTGGCTGAGATAGGGAAAGAGAAAGTTCTCCAGGGTGAACTTGAACCTTCCAAGTGAGAGGAATCAAATCCAGGCAGGACTTTAATGGGGGTGTGGAGAGAAAACAAGAAACTGGAATAAATTGGGTCCTAGCTGCCCTTTCTGCCAGCTCCAACTCTCCTCTGCCTACCCCAGCTTCCTCCCATTTTCTTTGGACACTGTGGCCATTCTTCACTGGCCACAGCACATGGGCCCAGCCTTGTCCCCAGAACTCTTCTGCCAAATGCTGCTGCCGAGCAGAGCAGGCAGGACTGGGGTGATGCTGCCTGGGCCTTTAGGAGCTGGGAAGAAACTGCTCCTGAGCTCAGCAGCCCTCGGCTCCTCAGCTGCTCCTCTGGCATGGGAGATTTTGGAAATCACCACCAGCCTGGCTCTCCAGTTTTTCCGATGGTTGAAGTCTGCAGCTCCAGGGGCAGAAAGGGAAAGCTCAGTGGGCAGAGCCGTGGGCCAGGACTTAGGATCCAGCTCCTTGCAGCTTTGTTGCTTGACTGCCTTAGACATATCTATCACTGGTCTGTGCCTCAGTTTCCCCATGGGTGAAATGAAGGGAATTTTCTGTTCTCCTTATCAAAGCATTTTGATGTTTACTGGGGGAAATAATTGTGGAGGCAAGGGAACAATCATTTCCTGGAATACCCCTGGGTCTTTTTGAGTCTCTTCTCTGCACTGCCTTGATATCACACAGACACAGCCCTGCACTGAAGCAAACTGCTGGAGATCCACTGAAGTCATTTGAGCTGTGATGGCTCACAGGGGCAGAGGAGCCAGCCTGTGTCTGCTCAGTGGCTTGTTCAGCATCTGCTCAAAGTGTCAGCTGTGAGGGCTGGCCCTGCCTGATCCCAGGTGAGACCTGCCATGGCTGTCACTGCGAAGGACACTTGGATGCACTGAAGGCATGTGGTGCTGTGCTCAGTCAGACCCAAGACAGCCTCCTAGCAAAGGGCTTTAGGATAAGGCAAGCTCAGAAAGGTGGGAATGGGAACAGAGAAATGAAATAACTGGTAGAGCAAATGTAAGGCCAAGTATTTTATATCTGCAGGTTGTGCTGGCCTGGGTAAAGCACATCTTGTGAACACTCCCACCCACAGGAGAGCCCAGACCCCTGTGGTGACATTCCCACACTGTCCCTCTGCTCCAGGTGGGCAGCCCTGATGTCAGCCAAGCTCTACGTGCTCATCAGCTGGCCCGACGGCAGCCGGGTTATCGACATCGAGAACATCAAGGAGCCCCGCAAGCCCTTCCACCTCTGCACTGTGGGGGAGCAGGTCCTGGCCCCTGCCCTGGATTCAGTGGGCTGTACTGGGGTGTGGTGGAAGGCATAAGTGGTAAGTGACACCCCCCTGGCCTGGGTTTGCAATTTGGGGCTGCTCAGGAGCAGAAGGAGTTTAGTACTGAAAGATCTTCTCTTCCTATAGAGCACAAAGGTATTTTGGAGAAGCTGCTGGAAGATCGACAGCTCCTGGAGAAGTTAAGTGAGTAAGGGCTTTTGAAAATTGCACCTTTCAACTTCCATGGAGCTTTTTGGGTGGGAGGATGCTGAGCATGTTGTAGTCCCATCATAAATTTCACATCATTGCAATCAGTGTACAAAGCACTGAGTGGGAGTGGAAGACAGACACGCTGCTGTCCCATTGCTCATCCTGAGTATCTCCCTTCCTTTCAGAAGAAGAACCAGCTGTCCACAGCATGATGCCATCCCCACCAAAAAAATCCAGGAAAACCTTTCCAAAATGGACCTCAGGGAATGCATCCAGGAAATACCCCAGTGACAGGAACTATCCTGCAAAGCCACTGCTGAGGGTGGCTGAGGCCAGCCTGCCCCGTGATGCCAGCAGCTCCTCCGTCAAGGACAGGCGTGTCCTGGGAAGCGTGGCAGGGAGTCCCTGCTCACTGGCAGCTCCCCCCCACCCAGCCAGTGCCTTCACACCTCCATCCACCTTCATCACCATGGCCATGCCAGGGCCAGGGACTTCCCAGAGTGAAGAGGACAGGGCTGGTCCAGCTGCCAGAGGTAACCTTGGGTTCTGGCTCTGCTGCCTGGTCCTGAGTGACAGGGTGGGATGGGGACTTGCAGAGCAGTCAGAAAACCTCTGCTTTGCTCCAGGGCTGTATGGGTTTGTCTCAGGGCTACAGAGGTTAGAGATGGCATTTCCTGGTCCTTTCCACCTGGGAGATCTGTTCCAGGAGGGCTGTCTAAAGGGAGATGCCTGTATGTAGGGTATGGTCTCTGCTCCTTCAGGCACCAGCTGTTTCCTGGGCTAGCAGTTCTCTCCCCCCAAGCCAAAAGACAATCTGAATGAATGCCTGAATAACTGAAATTCCCAAAAGCCCTGTGTCTCCATTAGTCAAACCTTCTCAGATTTGCCTATTTCCCTATTTTTCCACCCACTACTGCACCCATTAAATGCACTTATGAAAATGTGCTAGTGTCTTATTTACCTGCTGACTAACAGCAGCATCCAGAGATGGTTTGGCTCTACTTGCCTTGCCCCCACCATATCATTTGCACTTAGAACAGAAGCCCTTGAGATGCCACTTTTTTCTAATAACAAATCCCCATTGATCAGTCCTGGAAAGCCTGTCTGGATCACTGCTATGCAAATGGAATAAGGTGTTGCCATGCAATCTAGCAGGGGTGCTTAGATAATATGTTCTGGAGACAGAGGGGTTCAGGACCTTTTCAACAGCTGATTTTTCAGCTTGTCTCTCACCCTTGCTGCAGATTATGTTGCCCTTCCAATGAAGAGGAAGCCAGATGGCATCTTGTCCCCGTGCCAACAGCAGATCTGTCTGAACAGGTAACACCTGAAAGCACAATAAAGAGCCTGAATGTTTCACACCACACATATTGATTTCTGTCCACACTGTCTCCATTCTCTGGCAGTGCTTGCTTTGAGTAGATGCTCATGGAGGTTAAACCCAAAGCACAGAAGATAACAGAAGTTTGTGTGGGCACACACAGCAAGAAATGAGCCTGTGCTCTGATTCCATGGCGGGTCAGTGGGAGGTCCCCCATATCTGTGTGCCAGGGGGATGCAGAGGAGTTTGTACACATTGAGAACCCTTCATGTTCCCTCTCAGTCTGTTTCATTCTTGTTGCAAATGAAACCAGAATTGACTTTGCTTTGAATTCCAGATAATTCTCCTCAGGAATGAATTTGAATGTGAGCACAAAGCTGTTTGTGGCAGTGCTGTTTAACTTGCTTGTTTCTTCCAGCCGTGAGGAGCGCAAGATTGATGCTTTGCAAGAGATGGATGGCTTTGAAAGGGCTCACAAAAATGTCAGTCCTGGTGAGATGGAAAGGTAATTAGCAAAAGAAGGCACTTCTTCCTAACTGTGTTCTCCTTCTCACTACAAAAGTGAGCAGTGAGATCACAGATGGGTGACAAAGTGGGGCAATTTTAAACTCCAAAGTTGCTGAGTCTCTTTACAATCAAGCCAGGTGTTTCTGATTGTAGGGCTTAGATTTAGAGATGCAAGAAGGCTCTAAAACAGTGCAGAAACTACAAAGCTCTTGCCTATAACAATCAAAACATGGTTGTGTGTTCCTTGTCTTATTGCTCATTACTTTGATGGCCAGTATCCAGTGATAAAATGATGCTAGGGACGTTTTTCTTGCCAAGAAATGGGTGCCAAAAAAATTCAAGTTATGGTTCTTGCATTGTCATTTCCCACAAGTCTGTTGTTTAATACCACACATATATGTGTCCTGGGACTTGCAAGACAGGCTTTATGTCTTTCCTTACAAATAAGAAGAAAACTGAGCATCAAAGTCTCCATGTATGCATGCCAAGGGGGAGTTGAGGGTTAAACTGAACATTCCTGAGAACTGAAAAGTCCAGATCATGTCACTTTTCTCTCCTGCCTTACTCCTCACCCAGGAATAGCTGGAAGGGCTGATAGTCTGTCAGAGGAGTTGTCCTGCCCTGCTGGCAGAAGGCATCTAATCACTGCTTGGGTGGAGGAGTGACATCCAGAGTGAGGACATGGTGTCTTCTTGCCTTTGCACAAGCGACTTTAATTTTTCAGGGTGGAGAAGATGGAGCAGCTGGAAAGGATGGTGTTGGACCTCCAACAGGATGTCCTCTCTCTGAAGAAGAAGGTGCAGAGGCTGGAATCCCTGTCCTTCCAGGAGGAGCCCCACCGACAGCCGTGTGAGGTGGTGGAGCTCTTCAACGGCTACACCAAGGAGCAGCTCAAAGAGACCATCAGCTTTGACCAGAAAATCAGCACAGCCTGCAAGACTCTGCTCTACAAACTCTTCACCTCCGACTACATCCAGAGCCACTCCATCACAGGGCGCAGGGGCAACACCTTCCGGGAGGCCAAGCCCATGATGGACGAACGCTGCATCAAAATTATCCGGGTGCTGCTGAAGCAGAAGTTTGGGGATCACCTCAGTGACACCGTGATCACAGAGAAGATCCAGAACGTGCAGAAAGGTCTGAGGCAGAAGTTTAAGACAGAATGTCTCTGAGGAGTGGAGAATTTGGTGTCTCCTCCTGCCATTCTGTGTGTGTCCCTGAGCAGCCTTCCCAGGAGAGATGAGCCGAGCAGCTGCTGCTCAGTAGATTTCCCCCAGGGAGCCAGCCCAAGTAAACCACGTGCTAAACACAGCTCAAACACTGCCAAACCTCTGCCTCCATTAACTGAGCAGGAACTGGGCCCAGCTTGGCTCGGTTTTTGCACTCTACAAGTTCCTTCCCATCCAGTCTGTGTGAGAACCTCACTGTGGGTGCATGGAATCACCTCTACGACTCTGATGGTGCTCAAAGGCTTCAGAGCTCCATTTGAGTCCAAGAATGGGTCAGAAAGGTAGCCTTGTTCCACACTGCAGAAATGTTGGCTTTGGGATGGGGAATCCAGCTGCAGACAGCCTGTGTCACCCAATGTGGCTTCGCTCTCTCTGCCTCTGGTTGCCTCATTCTGCCTGTGGGACAATATTTACTCTTTCCTCACAGTGAATGTTTTATTTCCATCACTAAAGAAAGGCAGACTCATTAAAATGACACCTTAAAACATTCAGAAAAAGATATCTTGATTTTTTTCTGCCTATTTGAATGTAGCTATAAGAAGTTGTCTTCCCTAACAAAAGCCTGCTGAACAAGAGAAAGGGTCACCCATGAAAGTTACATTAATTTTCCTTTCTAGATCAGATTATTTCCATACAAGAAAAATCCCCTACATTTTTATGACACAAGAGTGAGGGATGGAGGACAAAATATGGCCCAACTTTGCTTCAAAGACACACGTATTGTGGACACTGTCAGTGTTATTTAAATATAGTATTTTTATCCTAGATAAGAAATGCCGAGTACAACCAGACACTTTGCTGAGGGACTACAGAGAAGGTCTAGAAAGACACATCTTTTCCTAAATAATTCAGAGCTGGAGTGTGGGTGGGTTAAAATTGTTCTAAGCATTAAAAGAATGAGATGCTGACACCAGTCCAGCACTTAACAGAAGTGTTGCAAAATACCAAACATTCCCTTTTACAGAGGCTTCTCTGACAAGGAATTGGTTTTCTCAGCTTAATTTTTAAATTATTCAGGAAAAGAAATGCCAGTGGGTTTGCATTAATCAAAACATTTGGTTTAATTTATATGTTTTGTTGTGTTTTCAAGTATTTAATTTCTTCACAGTTACATGAGAAATAATAATGCAAAATAAATGTATTGGAGAAACAAGGAGCTGTTTCGAAAGGGGGGGGTGGGGGGGAAAGAAAGGTGTTATTCTCAGAATTTTCCTCCCCCTTCAGCCTTTATTTTTGAGCTCATCCATTAAAGTGGAGTTAATGCTGTGATGTATTTTCATTTTGGAGGGAGATAGGCTTGCCAATGTTTCTAGCACTATTTTCATCAGATGTTTTTAACAGTCATGTTAAATTGCAGAAGTAACAACTAAAGATATTCCTTTTGTTTTCCCAATGCAATGCTTTTCCTAACTATTGTGCAAACACATTGGTGATGATTTCTGCTTTGTAGGGAGCTTGGCCTGAGCAGCAGCTGGAGTACATCTGCTGTGGTCACTTAGAGCCCAGAGTGCAGCTAGTCCTGGAAAATACACTGAAACTGAGCAGAACTGCCCCAAAACCTCCTCAGTGCAGAAACACACCAGCCCTGCCAGAAACCTGGGACCTTCCCACCGCAGGCCTTAGGCTGGAATCACTGCTCAGGGTGATGCTTTGAATGTTAACTTATCAGAGAGAAGATTGAGGAGGCACAACCTTGTCCTGCAGAACCTTGTTCCAGCCCCTGCCATGGGCAGGGACACCTTCCACTGTCCCAGGTTCCTCCAAGCCCTGCCCAACCTGGCCTTGGACACGTCCAGGGATGGGGCAGCTTCTCTGGGCACCCTGTGCCAGTGTCTCTCTCAATCTCTCCTCTCAATGTTCATCACATTCCTCACCAAGCTGCAGCCTGGAAAGCCAGCTCATAAATGTTATTTATTAAAATAAGCGCTGCTGTGTCCTCCCCCGCTGAGCCCCCTGTGATGAGCTGCAGATCATTACTGTGAGCGAAGGGGGGAAAAAAGAGCCAGGGAATGGACGTGCTGCGGGGTGCCACGGCTCCCAAAATGCGCCGCTCTAATCATCTCCCCTAGAAACTGATGAGCTGGGTGACCTTTCTGCTTGAAAAACCCTTCGGTGGCTCCCTCAGAGGTAACTTCCCAGCCTAACACACTTGCTGGTATTCAGGAGTGCTCCTGGTAAGTGGGCTGATGGATGCTCTGCGTCTCCGTGGGCAGCACAGCCACAGCAGTAATGAGCCAGCGCTCCAATGGGCGCTTCTCGGCTATAAAAGTTGTCCTCAGATATTCTCAAAGGCTTTGATATGGCAGAGAGGGTTGAAGAACGGCAACGCAGGCGGCTTTTCGTCAAACTTCATTTCTTAAAGTATTTGTGAGCCGGAGGCAGCGTTTGCAGGCTAATTGGGAGCACGGGCAGCCGTCGGCGATCAAACGTCAGCACGAGGATTCCGATGCTCTCACCTCCCTGAACTCTCCAGCTCTGGCTAATCAGCCTCCAGAGGGAGGATCACACAGCACTGGCATGTGGCATTCCCTAGGGGATGCGGGGGTCAGGGTAGATAGAGGAGGAGGAGGAGGAAGGTTTGTGCCAGAACCACTTCACTCGGGGATGTTCAAAGCCTGTGTCTCTAAGTGATGAAGGGCAGCTCAGTTGAATAGAATTAACTTCCCAGTTTAAATGAATTACCAGGAAAAAGTGGTCAGCACTTGCTGTTGAGATTAATTTCTCTGCCGAATCTGCAGCATCTTGTTAAAAATGATGCTCCTGCTCAGCTTCTGGGGTGAGGTGGGTGCAGGAGGGTGTGGACAGCAAAAATGAGGGTCAAAATGCAGGGGAGGTCTCCGGGGAGGTTTTGCATTTGGTTCAAAATCAAGAGAAACGGTGCTTGTCAACATTTGCAGAAGCAGGATGGGAATGGAGCATCCAGACCTCTCTCCCTCCAGGACAAGCTGGAGCAGCAGGGCTGTCCTCAAGTTGGGTTTAACCAAGGTGTGCAGGGACCTCAATGGGCTGTGGGGCTCTCTGAGAGCCACTGGTCCCCAGTACCCCAAAACTGCAATGGGGCCCTGCCACACTCCCCACCAGCTGGTCACACCTCTGTTGTTTCCTTAGGAACCAGCTGAAAGCTGCATGTTACTCACTGGCAGCAATACACAGGTTTTCAGGGAAAGATGGGAACCTTTCCAGCCTGCTCTGTATCAACCTTTACGTTTTAAGCTGGGCCAACACAAGGCTTCTCATGAGGCTTTCCTTTTTATGAAATTTCATATAAATCATAGAATCGTTTGAGTTGGAAGGGACCACGAAAGGTCCTCTAGTTTCAACGCCCTGGAATGAGCAGGAACATCATCAACTAGATCAGGTTGTTTAAAGCCTCATCCAACCTGACTGTGGCTGTTTCCAAGAATGGTGCATCAACAGCTACTCTGGACAGCCTATGTCAGTGTTTTAAAAGAAAAAAAAATCCAGTTGTAGAGGTGCTGCTGGCAGCATGATTTTTTTGTGGGGAAAAAAGCCTGGCCCAAACAAGAGAGAAATTCTTTGGTGTTTAACCCCATTGATTTAGAATTAATTTCCTTGACCCTGCCAGGGGGTTCCATGTTCAGTACAGGCAGATTTCAATTTTCCCATTATGTGGCCTGTAGGAAACACTCACTGCTGAGTTTCTCAATGCCTGCACTGTGTGCATCCCCCAGAAACCAAAACACATTCACTTAATGACATGCAGACTGTGAGTATCAGATAAAGGAATGATGTTAAAATGGAGCTAATTCCCTCCCTGGGTTTTAATTGAGGCTTACAAAGCCTGGCTGCCTTTCTGTGAGCCCCAGACAGCCATCACTGAGCCTGCCTGGTGCTCCAATCTGGTTGGATGCACTTGGAAAAATCCTCTGTGCAGGAGGAGTGGGGCAGTGGGTGGTGGAAGTGTCTTTGGTTTGATATCCTCCACCAGGCACCTGCAAGGACAGGGAGGTTTCAGCTGGGGGATGAAAGAAATACCAGAAGGACAGACCTTGGCCTGTATGAGCTTGGAGTCGTTTGTCATTTCCTACTGTCACCCACACACAAATACTTTGTGTCACAGAGTTGTTGTTTTGGTAAGTCTTTGTCTTGTTTGGTTTCAAAAAGCCAGTAAAAATAAAACAACCCACATAGAGTGTGGTCCCAGAGCTATAAACAGACAATATTTTTATAAAAGTAAGTTTTTATATCATTTTACTTTCTTCTTGAAATCATATCTGGTTTTGCTTTTGGTTTCTTGTGGTGTTTTTTGTTTTGTTTTGTGGGGTTTTTTTTTTTTTTTTTTGAGAGTCCATTCTCATGCTTGAGAGGTGTGGAAATACATCAGATTTTGTACTTAAAGCAGGCATTTATGTCTCTACCTCACTCATATATTCATTACACTTTAACCAATATTTCTCTGTCTGCAGTACTTGATTACATTATTCCAACTCATAGAAATAATAAGAATTAATAGTGGTAATGAAAACCCTACCATACTTATAGCAGGTTTGCATGGACAGGTTTTGGTAAGAGAGGGGCTCTAGGAGCACCTTCTGTGAGAGCAGCTGCTCCTCCATGTCCCACAGAGTCAATTCCAGCCGGCTCCAGGACAGACCGGCTGCTGGCCAAGGCTGACCCAGTTAGAAATGGTGGTAACGCCTTTGGGATAAGAGATTTAGGAAAATGGGTGATCCTGGAGCTGTGACTGTGAGCAGGGCGGAGCAGGGTGAGGACATGTGAGAGGAACAGCTCTGCACACCCCAGGGCAGGGCAGGGCAGGGCAGGGCAGGGCAGGGCAGGGCAGGGCAGGAGGGGCAGGAGCTGCTCCAGCTGCTGGAGCTGATTGTCCTGAGATTCCCTGGTCAGTCCCTGGTGAGGCAGCTGGGCCCTGCAGCCCATGGAGGGCACGGAGGGCAGAGATGCACCTGCAGCGCCTGCAGGAGCCCGTGCCGGAGCAGGGGGATGCCTGAGCGGAGGCTGCGACCCCGTGAGAAACCTGTGCTGGAGCAGGGACCTGGCAGGGACCTGCAAACCCCTGGAGAGGAGCCCACGCTGGAGCAGGGCCCTGCCAGGACCTGTGAGCCCATGGAGGAGCGAGCCACGCTGCAGCAGTTTGTGGAGAACTGCTGTCCGTGGGATGAACTCACCGTGGAGAAGTTCATGGAGAAGTGTCTCCAGGAGGGACCCCTGGCACAGCAGGGAACGACTCCTCTCCCCGAGCAGCAGGAGAAACAACAGGGGATGAACTGACCTGAGCCCCCATTCCCTGTCTCCCTGCACCCACTGGGGGAGAGGTAGAGCTGGGAAGGAGGGAGGGAAGGGCAGAAGGTGTTTTTAAAGCTTTGTTTTACTTCTCACTGTCCTGCCCTGATCCAGATAGCAATAAATTCCATTAAAATCTCCAATTTTGAAAATGTTTTGCCCATGATGGCATTTGCTGAGTGATCTGTCCCAGTCCTTAGCTCAATCGATGAAGCCTTCATTCTGTTTTCTCTCTCTTGTCCATCTCTGGAGGGGAGTCAGAGAGCAGCTTTGGTGGGTGCCTGACATCCAGCCAGGCTGAACAGACAACACCTCCTTTCCTTCATTCTTTCTTTCCAGAGGTCACTGTGAAGGGGTTGAGTGGGGCTTGGATGGAGGGAGTGAAGGTGGTGGGGAGTGGTGGGGACAGGAGCCACAGGGATGTGGGACAGGTATCAGAGGGACCTGGGCAGCTGTCAGGGGGCACGGCCTGTCCCCCTGGCCCAGCAGAAGGGGCGTGGAGCTCAAACCAGTGAGAGCTTCCAGACCTGGTCTTTCAAATGTCCTGTGTAAGGGGGGGCGTGGGAAATAAAATCTCTCTGTTGCCCCATGAACTCGGGAGGAGCAGTCTTTGTCTCCTGTGCCCTCGCTGCCCCACCAGACCAAAGAGATGTTCACCAGGGCCCTCCCTGTTTGTGGCCGTCCATTGCCGAGCTGAGCAGGCAGCCAGTTGTGTTTGCACGTTAGCTGCCACAGGAAGACACACAGCAGCTGGAGATTTGAATAGCAGGGCTTGGGCCAATTCTTTTTCTTTTTGAATGCAAGAAAGACGCAAAAGCACAAGGAAACATGACAGTGTTTCGGTGGATTCTCTTTGTCCTGTGAAGTTGAGTAGCTGTTGGTGTTTCTGTGCTGCTGCTAATCCCTTCCATGAAAGAATCATTCCGGGAAGGAGCAACAACATCTGACACGCACCAAGTGTTGCCACCAGTTGCTCCAGGTGCTGCTACCAACAGCCCCTGTAGGACGGAGCACAGCCCCCAGTGCACACCAAAAGCCAGGGAATTTCAGGAAAACGGGAAACTGGACAAGACAAACGCAGATCTGAACCAATGTGGTTAATCAAATGTTCCATTTATTCGAGATAAGATGGTAGTTTATATAAGCTTCTACATAGTTTACAGAAACAAAGGCACTCTGGTAGGCTAACATTGTCTACCTTTTCCTTAAAGTGGCTTGAGCCTTACACTATAAACGTATACTAATTCACACCCAGACAGCCCAGTGGTCCCCGTCACACCTTAATACTATTTCTATCTGCACCACAAGCTCTGAATTTCTAACTGCGTCAGAGGCTTGAAGGCCTCACAAGGCCCAAATCTGAGGCCTAGGCTGGAGTAGCTCATATCTCATAACTCATGTCCTCTTTCTCTGAAAAATGCTGCAACACACACCAGCTTTGGCTGCCCTCTGGCAGAGAAGCCCTTTTGGGGCACAGGTTTCTGGGGCAGCAGACGGGCACCGGTGCTGCCAGGGCTCGGGGGAACTCTGCTTCGGCGGGGACTGTGCCTCAGCGGCTGATGTCAGCGCTCCCCGGGCCCCAGGCTCAGAGCAGCATTCCTGCCCTGGCCCACACGTTCCTGGTCTGTGTCACACGGCCGTGCTTAGGATGGCCACCATGTGGGACGTGTCCCGAGGAGGCCGTGCCAGCTTCTGTGCAGGGCCCCGTGCCCTTCCTGCCGCGGCTGCGTCGGCAGCCCTGGGGGCTCCTGCTGCTCTGAGCCCGCAGAGCAGGGCAGCGTTTGCTGATGGTCTGAGCCGTTCCTAAAGATCCTGTTGGGCTGTCTGACACACTTGGGGCAAGGCATTCCTTCCAACCTGGGCCACTCTGGGGGGCTGGGGGTGGCCCCAGGGCAGGTGGCAGTGCATGCAAGGGCCCTTTGTAACACGGTGCAGCATGGTCACCGTGGAATGGAACGGGACAGGGTATCCAAGGGCCCTTTGTGACACGGTGCAGCATGGTCACCGTGGAATGGAACGGGACAGGGTATCCAAGGGCCCTTTGTGACACGGTGCAGCATGGTCACCGTGGAATGGAACGGGACAGGGTATCCAAGGGCCCTTTGTGACACGGTGCAGCATGGTCACCGTGGAATGGAACGGGACAGGGTATCCAAGGGCCCTTTGTGACAGATCTTGCTGAGCAGCCTGGAGCCCCTGGAATTTTGAAGAGCCAAGCTGAGTATGCTCTGAAGGCAGCTGTGAGGGATTCCATGGCAAGCTTCCACGGAGGGCAAAGGAGCTTGGAATGCTGGAAGTTTTCAGGAATAGCTTCCTGAAAGCTCAGCAGTGCTCCATCCCTGCACAGGATCAGGGAGAGGGCAGAACCAGCGACCATCCGGGCTTACCAGGGAGCTTTGGGTGTGCCTGAGGGCAAAGGAAGCAGCAGCGCGGTGCCCGAGACTGGGACGCACGACCCTGCCAGTGCCCGGAGCGCTGTCAGGCAGTGCCGGGATCCCAGCTGTGGTTCTGGTGCCCACAAGTGAAACAGCTGCAGGAGGAAATCTCCAGGAAGCAGAGAGAAGATCAGGGAAGGAGAGAAAACAAAACCCAGAAATGCTGAGGCAGGGGAGTTTAGAGATGTCCAGAGGATCCCCTCCAGTGCAGCCCCTCCCTCTGCACAAGCCCCCTCCCTCCTGTCCCCCAGCCAAGCCTCTGCCCTCAGGGCCGGGGCTCCAAGGCGTGCAGCCCCTCCTGTGCAGGCAGAGCTGCAGCAGAGCCGTGGGGCAGCTCTGCAGCCCCGGGCCCAGTTCCCTCTGCAGAGCACAGGGTTGGGAGCAGCTACCCGGCACTGGGGGCTCTGGGAGGGGGCACAGCTGGCTCAGGGTGACACAGCTGTCCCCAGTGCCCGGCTCTGGGCAATGCTGGCAGTGCAGCCAGGGAAGGAGCTGTGTGTGTCCCTTCATCCAGTGCCATCAGAACACTTGGAAGTCTCCCTGAGATTTCAGTCTAAGCTGGGAGCTTCAATGCAGGGTGCAAACCTGTCCAAAGCATCTCTGAGTTATAAGATTGATGGGGAAAGGCAGAGATGTTGTGACACTGAAAATGCTGCTGGGTTGGTGAAATGAGCAAGGTGAGTCCTTGGCTCCAAATGTGGAGCTGAGCTGTGGTGGATCCATCTGCTCACAGCAGTACCTGGTGAGCTTAACAGAGAACTTGCGAATGTGAAAATCCTGCACTTGAGATAAGTGAAAGCCCAGAGAAACTCCAAACAGAGTGAGGTAACAGACCTTCTTCCCCCAATCTCTGCTCATAATTTTGCATCAGAGAACTCACTCTGTTCTACCGCAGGGCAGCAGAAATGCTGAGCATTTCTTATATCCAGGAACACCATCAGAGATAAGGGGGAGCTTATAAAGAAGACCCCAAACATCAAAAACCCTAAAGACAATGTCTACGTTTGTCACAGAAGAGGGTGTATGGGAAATGTCTTTGATTTTCATTACACATATCTCCTCTCTCTTCACTGTCCTTTCTCGATGAACAGGTGCCCATGCGCAGCCACAGCAAATGTCCAACAGCAGCTCCATCAGCCACTTCCTCCTGCTGGCACTGGCAGACACGCGGCAGCTGCAGCTCCTGCACTTCTGCCTCTTCCTGGGCATCTCCCTGGCTGCCCTCCTGGGCAACAGCCTCACCATCAGCGCCGTAGCCTGCGGCCACCACCTGCACACGCCCATGTTCTTCTTCCTGCTCAACCTGGCCCTCAGCGACCTGGGCTCCATCTGCACCACTGTCCCCAAAGCCCTGCACAATTCCCTCTGGGACACCAGGGACATCTCCTACACAGGATGTGCTGCTCAGCTCTTTCTCTTTATGCTCTTCATCTCAGCAGAGTATTTCCTCCTGACCGTCATGTGCTATGACCGCTACGTGTCCATCTGCAAACCCGCACTATGGGACACAGCAAGGCCTCATGGAACCAAGGGACCATTGTTAAACTGTGTGGCCTCATGGAACCATGAGCCATTGTGACACAGCGTGGCACCTCATGGAACCAAGAGTCCATTGTTACACTGTGGGGCCCTGTGGAACGAAGGGGACCACAGTGACTTTCTGGGGCCTCATGGAACAATGGAGACTGTTCTGACACTTTGGGACCCATTGGAATCAAGGGGCCATTAGGGCATGGCAGGGCCTCATGGAATCAAGGAGACTGCAGTGAACACTGTGGGTCTCCGTGGGATGAAGGGTCCAATGCAACCATTGTGTCACCATTGTGTCACTCTGGGGTATCCTGGGACCAAAGGTCCATTGTGACACAGCAGGCCCTCATGAACCATGGAGACCATTTTTACATTTTGAGGCCTTGTGAAACCAAAGGGCCTCTGTGGCACTTCAGAGCCTCGTGGAGCCAAGGGGACCATCGTGACACTGTGGGACTCAGTGAAACCAATGGTCTGTTGTCACACTGCCAGGCCTTCTGTAGGGGTTTTCTGCTTGTTTTTTCTACCTGTGTCCTGGTCAGGATTGAAGGTACTTGAGACCATAGTTCGTGTTCAGACTCAGGTGTTTCTTGTTTCTTATCAGTGTTGCAGCCTCACAACTGTGAGTTCTGCAGTCTTTCATTAGCAAGTCACAAAATGGCCAAATATCTCTTGTTACAAGGTCTTTTAAAACTCTCCAACCAAGAAATGACACCTAAATTATTCTCCCTTTTAACCCAATAACTGATCCCTCGAAGCCAGCAGTGTGGACTTTTCTGTCCAATCACAAAATATCACCCAAACTCATGAAGAAGAAAGTAAATAAGAACCTGTCTCCACCCTAAAACCTCCATATTGCTTCATATTTATTACTATGTTCTAAACCCCCAAACTCTAAGTTTTCCACCCTGTGGTAGTATACACCTCTAACCAACTATGCACCCGTAACCCCAGTGCTATTAATCAATTTTGGAAGCCTTCTCCACAGCCTCAGGTCAAACGCAGTGTTCTCTTGCAAGTCTGTGCCTTTCAGCACAGCAAGTTTAAAATTCTCAGCATCCAGGGTTCCAACACTTACGGAATCATGGACACTCTTGTGACACTAAAGGCCTCACTGAACCATTGTGACACCACAAGGCCTCATTGAACCGAGGGGCCATTGTGACACTATGGAGTGTTGGCAGGCCAAGGGCAGTTGTCACACTGTGTGGCACCATGGAACCAAGGAGCTACAGGGCTCCATGGAACTAAGGATTCATGGAACAGTGTGGGACCCCACGGAACCAAAGGTCCATTGTGACATTGTGGGGCCTATTGGAATACTGGAGGCCATTCTGACACTTTGAGGCCTCGTTGAATCAAGGGGATCTGCAGGGCCCCATGGAAACAAGGAGACCCCTCTGACACTGTGAGTGCCCATGGAACCAAGGGTCCATTGTGATCCTGTGGCACCAAGGAGACCCCTGTGACCCTGCAAGGCCTCATGGAAGCAAGGGACCATTGTGACACTATGG
Organism: Taeniopygia guttata; assembly: GCF_048771995.1. Classification (NCBI taxonomy): domain Eukaryota; kingdom Metazoa; phylum Chordata; class Aves; order Passeriformes; family Estrildidae; genus Taeniopygia; species Taeniopygia guttata. The sequence goes on from NC_133057.1 coordinate 4,985,940, forward strand.
AACCCCATGGAAACAAGAGCCAAGTGTGACACATCTGGGCATCATGGAACCAAGGATCCAATATGACACCACCAGTGTGACACTGCAGGGCCTCACAGGGCTCTGTGGTTTCCTTCCTATGGAAAAGAACCATCCATCTTTGCAGGTGCCCACGGCCAAAATGGATACTCCTCCTGAAAAATTCCATATATGTGTGGGTAATCCCAGACAAAACCTGCCAGAACACAGAGCTCTGGCTGGCCTTGGCCTCTGGTGGTCACATCTCATCTAAAGAAAGCCTTTGAAAGCCTTTGAAAGTATTTGAGCGGGTTTGGCAGCTGGAACATAAATGAGTCTCTCATCCTCTGAAAAACTCAGATGCTCTTGTAATCATATGTGTATTTTTTTCTCATTGTGCACTATGTGTGAAATATAATTTTCAGCTAAAAAATATTATTCTTATCACTCTCACAGTGTTATCTGACACAAAACACCTCATCTACATATGGATCCAGGTCACCTGTATAAGCAAACCCAAGAAAGAGTCCAGCAGGAATTATTTGTCTCTGCTCCCATCTGTCACATCTCCTCTGGAGCTGGAGGTGCAGCCCCAGCACTTGGGAGAGCTCAGGGGGTCACCAGCTCAGCTCTCACACAGAGAACTTATGGACCTTGGATGATCTTCCTGGCCCTGCCCACTCAGCCAGGCTGAGATGGACACTGATGGTTTCTGTGCCAGGCTCTCCCAGCCCAGCCCAGCCCAGCTCCCTGCAAGCTCTGCCAGCTGCCCTGAGCTCTGGGCAGCACCAAGGGCCTCTCCCCAGCACAGCCCAGCCGGCTCTGGCCCCACAGCTCTGCTCAGGCCTGGCTGCTCTGGGAATGGAGCAGCTGAGGAATGGAGTCACATCCAGGGGTGTCCCCAGGGCTCAGCACTGGGGCCAGGTCAGTGAAATCTCTTTATTGCTGATCTGGACGAGGCCATCGAGGGCACCCTCAGTCAGTTCCAGGTGAGCCCAGACTGGGTGGGAGTGTGGCTGTGCTGGAGGGCAGGAAGGTCTGCAGAGGGATCTGGACAGGCTGGAGCCATGGGCCCAGGACAATGGGATGAGGTTCACCAAGGCCAAGGGCCGGGTCCTGCCCTGGGCTCACAGCCACCCCAAATCCTTGGCCGTGCCCTGGCCCTGATCCCCACAGCCTGTCCTGTTTCCTTCATCCCTGCATTGCCAGGGACTTTCTGGGACAAGGGAGCTCTGCTCTGGGGATGGAGGGAGGTCCCAGTGCCACCACTGGAGTGGGAACCACAACTCATCAGGTTTGTGTCCTTTGGGGGTCAGGAACTGGTGAGACTCAGAGGCACAGAAAGTTTCTCTTCATGGCCAACAGACTATAGTTGAATAGGACACAATTTAATAACAATCACGCTCTTCCCTGAGCTAAGTGCAACGTCCCAGCAGCATCTGATGAGTCCACCATCCCCGAATGATTTCCATACTAAAATTGATTTTTAGACAAACGTGGCTCTGTGATAGGTATAAACACAATTAAGTTTTTGTATCAGGATGCTCATCCTGGACTGGGGGCAAAACAGCTCAAACAATTCTCGATTTGCAAAGCTGTCAGTGGGGGATGGGAAGGGAGGTCAGGCTGCTTTTGGTGTTGAGAAAATGCTAAAACCAGCCTGGCTCATTTAATCTCCTCCTGGCCTGGCTGATCTCCCCTCTTTCCTCTTCCACCCATTGGCTTTTCTCTCCCACCAGGCCCCCCGGTGAAGGCTCTGTGTTCTCCATCCCCTCATCGCTGGCACTGCCAGGCTGGCATGAGGAGCCCCTCAGCCTTCCCTGCTCCAGGCTGGACAAGCCCAGCTCCCTCAGCCCCTGCTCAGAGCCCAAGGGCTCCAGCCCAACCTTGGAGGCCCTTCCCTAACCCTGCTCCAGTGCCAGACATCTTTCCTGTCCTGGGGAACCCAACCCAGGCCACAGGGACCTGGATAATCCATGTCCTTGATGTCCTGGTCACACAGCCCTGGCCCCTTGTCCCCATGTCAGGCTCTGGGGTGGATCCTGTGGAACATCCTTTGGTGGAGGCTGTGGCTCCAGGTGGACCAGGGGGATACCGGGGGACAGGGACCCTGCTGGGCATGAACAGCATTGGACTTGTTGGGAGAAACTGTGAGGGGAAGCTGGGGCAGAGTGAGCAGCCCAGTGACCTCACAGAGCCCTCCTGGGATGTCACACAGCCCCTCTGAGATGTCACAGCCCATTCTGTAATGTCACACAGCAGGTCTCTGATGTCACAGCCAACTCTGCGATGTCACAGCCAGCTCTGTGATGTCACAGAGACAGTCTTTGATGCCGTAGCTGCTCGATGACCTCACATAACCCACTCTGTGATGTCATAGCCCACTCTGTGACCTCATGTCACCAGGTGATAAATTGTCTCCACCAGGTGAGCTGACACCTGGAGCTTGTTCTCCAAAACCTATGGAAACCACACAGTGCCCATTGTGGGAGTAGGGGAACTGGAAGTTCACCAGCCTCAGTGTCCTGCCAGCTCAGCCAGGCCCACGGGAACATTGGGGTCCACGACCAGCAGGGACCACCAGGACAGAAGAAGACATGGGTAAAGGGGAGGGGAAATATGTTAATGGTTTTGGGGAAATGATTATCAGATGTGTGTTTAGTCCAGGACTATCAATGAATATGTGTGCAAAATACAGAATATGAACAGAAACTTTCCTGTACTCATCATGCTTGGCTTTGGGAGGAGTGATCCCCTGTGCATCCAGCTGAATAAAGAATGCTGTTTCTTAATGCTGCACTGGTGTTAAGGAGTTTTCTGTTTTACCGAAGTTTTGGTAACACTCCACTCCCAAGGAAAGCTCTGTCTCCTGCTGTTCACAAACAGAGAAGGGCTGGTGGCAGATGTGGGGGTCAGAGGCTGCCTGGGGCACAGGGACCATGAAATAATCAAGTTTTCAATGATCTGTGAAAGAAGGAGGGGCAGCAACAAAACTTCCACACTGGAATTAGGAAGGGCAGCCTGTGGCCTATTTAGGATGTAGATATGGGGAGTACCAAATCAGGTACTGATTTTTTAAAGGGGAACAGCCCTTAAAAGCAAAGGGGTCCAGGGAGGACGGACACATTTCCAGAAAGTAATATTAAGGAGGAAGGAGCAGCCTGTCCCAGTGTGGGAAAAAATGAGCTGGTGAGGAAAATGACTGCCCTGACTGCCCATGGAGCTTTTGTGGGAATTCAGGGGAAAGAAGAGGGTGCATTAACTTTGGACAGAAGGTCAGGGAACTTAGCAAGTGTTTAAGGATGTTGTTACATCATGCAGAAAAAAAAAGGAAAGAGGTGAAATGTCAATAAGAGATTATTCTGTCCACTTCTGTGAAAAATAATAAAAAATGTGTCTATGAATAAATTCATAGCAAAACGTGGGATAAGGAGAAACTCTACACTTTATTTGATGGAATGGAAAACATAGTAACTAAACATAAAGAAAAGCCAAACTACTTAACAGCTTGTTTGTATCAATTTTCAATATATGGACAGGTTGTCCTCAGGACAAGAGTTCTCCTGAGCTGGTAGATGGGCACAGGGAGCAGAACAGCCCCCTGTAATCCAGGAGGAAGCAGCTGGTGACCTGCTGGGCCACTCAGACGCTCACAGGTGTATGGGATGGGATGGGATCCATCCTAGGAGGATGAGGGAGCTGGTGGATGCTGCTCCCCATCATTTACCATCAGTCCTGGCTCACCAGGGAGGTCCCAGAGCACTGGAGGTGCCAGTGTGAGCCCATCCCCAGGCAGGGCTGGAAGAAGGTGCCCCACACGCCGCTGCCTTCCCGGGGCCACCCGGGCTCTGCTCCAGGCTCCTCTGGCCCCAAGCCCGGCGCTGAGGGAGCCCCGAGGCAGCCGGGCTCTGCCGCGGGGCGGCACCGCGGCTCGCCGGGCCCTCTGCTCCCTGCGGAGCCCGGCGCCTGCGGCTGCTGGCCGGGCCTCGGGGCTGTGTGGGCAGGGGGAGCGGCACCCGGCCTAGGGAGCGCCCGGCCGAGGGGCAGGGCCCACACCAACCCTTCCCTTTGTGCCTGCTGCTCTCTCCAGCTGGCAGAGGACAGGAGCCGAGCGGCCGAGCACCTGCGCCGGGCCCTGCCCTACCTGCAGAGCCCACAGGAGCCCCTGCGAGAGGCGGCCGTCAGGTTCATGGGTGAGCCAGCAGCCCGGCTCCTTCCCCGCCCCGCCGCAGCTCGGCCCCAGCCCCGCCTGCTGCCCCGGCAGCAGCATCCCAGCGCGGCCATCTGGAGCCCCGCCTGGCCTCGGCGCTGCCACCGCCCTCTGGCAGCCGTGCCCTTGGGCGGCAGGATGCGGCAGGGGCCCGGGCTGAGCCCTGCCGGGCCAGGAGGCCGTGTGGCCTCAGGGCTGGCAGCGCCCGTGTGCGGCAGCTGTGGCTCTCCAGCCAGCTCACGCTCTCTGTTCCCAAGGGATCGCCGGGCGCTGCCTGAGAGGACAGCAGCAAGAGTTCCGGATCCTCTGCAGGGGTGAGTGAGGCCAGCGGGCTCTCAGCGGGGGCTGCCGCTGGCAGCTGCCTTCCCTGGCCCGGCGTGCACCAAGGGCAGCGTGGGCTGAGCACACAGACCTTTCGGGGGCCTGTGGCAGATTCGTGGCCAGCACCTTCCAGCTCGCCCTTCTTGTCTCCTGCTTCCTCCAGGCCATGGCAAGAGCTGCCTGGCATGGACGTGGCAGGAGGGTGTCCCCATGTTTCTGCAGACGCAGGCTCTGACGGTGGCTCTGTTCCTCTCTCTCGCAGCCCTTCAGGACATGGCGAATGACGCCAGCCCCGCCATCTCATGCCTGGCCCTTCAAACTCATTACATCAATTTAGCTGTGCAGGCCATTCCCTCCTCCCGACTCCAGAATGTGCAAGATCAACTCCGCCGGCTCTGGACGTCACGGCCTTTCCCGTGTCGCCGGGGCTGGCTGTCCTGCTGCAGCGCTGTGGAGAACTGATCCGCCAGGCTGCGTCTGCTGGGGCCACCTGAGCCTGCGGGGACCAACTCCCCTCTGAAAGCACTTCCTTTCACCCCAGGGGAACATTAATAAATTGCTGTTGTCATACCCGGAGGTCCAGGAGCTTTCTCTTGGTGCCCAGATTCTTCAGGCCAATGGGGAGGAGTGGAAAAAGGGCACTTGCACTCGGCAAGTTGCCCAAGCGTGCAGTGGGCAAGGGAAAGTGGCCAGAAGCCCCTTGGCCTTTGGTGGTCCTGCTGAATGTTTTTCTTCCTGCATCAAGTCTTCTGGGGTGGTGGGAACAAGTGTGTTCCGTGTCCATGGAACAGCAGAAAGCGGCAGGATGTGTCTGCTTCCAGTGCTTCTCTTGGCTCTTCCTTCACAGTGCTGGCCCCGTCATCAGGGACACAGAACGGCTTCTCTCATGCCAGCGTTATCCCAGTCTTCTGCATTTCCCCAGGTTCCTCCCAGCTTCACCAGGGAAATTCTCTGCTCGTGCCTGTCCATTCCCTTGCCCAGAAGGCAGCACCCGCTTGTCTTTGGACATGAGCTGCTGGCCACAGCCAGACAGGCAGCAACCGGAGCATTGGGTATCAGATGCTGGGCTGATGTTCTTTCCCAGAAAGCAAGAAATACAGAAGGACACAAGGAAACTTGACAGTATCTCTGTAAGAATGTCATTGTCCTCTGGAAGTCAACAGTGGATGGTGTTTTTGTGCTGCAGATTATCACTTCCAAGCAAAAATCATTCTAGGAAGGAGCAACAGCTTTTGACAGCTCCCAAGTACGGCTACCAAGTGCTGCTCCAGGTGCTCCTGCCTGCAGCCACCTGCAGAAAGGATCCCATAGACACCAAGGCACGTTGGCTTCGGCTGTCCTCTGGCACACAAGTCCAGCTTCGGCAATTAGGACAATTAGGGAACAGCATGTTAATTTCAGGAGCACAATTAGAGAACACCATGTTAAATTTCAGGAGAGAATTAAAAAACACCATGTTAATTTAAGGAGCACAATTAGAGAACATCATGTTAAAATTAATGAGGACAATTAGAGAGCACTGTGTTAATTTCAGAAGGACGATTAGAGAACACCACGTTAAATTCAGGAGGACAATTAGAGAACACCACATTAAATATAACAAAGACGATTAGAGATCACCATGTTAATTTCAGGAGGACAATTAGAGAATAGCATGTTAAAAATGACAAGGACTATTAGAGACTACCATGTTAATTTAACAAAGACAATTAGAGAGCACTGTGTTAATTTCAGGAGGATGATTAGAGAACACCATGCTAAATTAATGAGGACAATTAGGGAACAGCATGTTAGTTTCAGGAGCACAAATAGAGAACACCATGTTAAATTTCAGGAGGACAATTAAAAAACACCATGTTAATTTAAGGAGCACAATTAGAGAACATCATGTTAAAATCAATGAGGACAGTTAGAGAATATCATGTCAAAATTAACAAGGACAATTAGAGAGCTCTGTGTTAAAATTAACAAAGACAATTAGAGAACACTATGCTAATTTCAGGATAACAATTAGGGAACACCATGTTAAATATAACAAAGACAATTAGAGATCACCATGTTAATTTCAGGAGGACAATTAGAGAATAGCATGTTACAATTAAGGAGCACAATTAGAGAATACCATGTTAATTTAAGGAGGACAATTAGAGAATATGATGTTAAAAATAATGAGGACTATTAGAGAATACCATGTTAATTTAATGAGTACAATTAGAGAATACCATGTTAATTTCAGGAGGACAATTAGAGAACGCCATGTTACAATTAACAAGGACAGTTAGGGAACACCATCTTAATTTCAGGAGCACAATTAGAGATCACCGTGTTAATTTCAGGAGGACATACTAAAATGTCATCAGAGGCTGTGAAACAGCAGGGTGGAGACACAATAATAAATAAAATAAAATAAAGTAAAACAAAACAAAATAAAAAATAAAAATTTAAAAAATAAAGTAAAATAAAATAAAATAAAATATAAAAATGAAATAATAAATCCTGACCCTCAGGATGTCTCTGAGCCAGAGAGTGAAGGGATCAGGCAAAGGAGCTCCCAAAACATCAGAAATTTGAAAGAATGTTTGAGTAGTGTGAAAATCGCCGATATATGATTGGCGTTTGGCAAATATTAAAATGAATACTGAATACGATATGTGTTATGTTGGAAAGATATGCAGTATTCATCTCTTAAATTTGGCTGTATTAACATTTTTTAAATTTGGCTGTATTAATCTCTTTTTCATTTTAATAGTGCTGTATTATTATCTTTTAAGTTTTGCTGTATTAATGTCTTAAATTTGGCTATATTAATGTCTTACATTTTTCCTTTATTAATCTCTTTTTTCTGTTTTTCCTGTATTAATCTCATTTATGTTTTGCTGTATTAATCTCTTAAATTTGGCTGCATTAATCTCTTTTAAATTTCTCCTGTATTAATCCCTTTAATTAGGCGGTATTAATCTCTTTTCAGTTTTGCTGTATTAATCTCTTAAATTTGGCTTTATTAATATCTTTTTAATTTTTCCTGTATTAATATATTTTGAGTTTTGCTGCATTAATCTCTTTTAAATTTTGCTGTATTAGTCTCTTTTAAATAGTGCTGTATTAAGTCTCTTAAATTTTGCTGCATTAATTTTGTTTAAATTTTTCCTGTATTAATATCTTCTATATTTTTCCTGTACTCATCTAAGTTTTCCTATGTTAATCTCTTTTCAGTTTTTCCATATTAATCTCTTTTAAATTTTTCCTGTATTCATCTCTTTTAAGCTTCCCTGTATTAATCTCTTTTCAGTTTTCCATATTAATATCTTTTAAGTTTTTCCTCTATTAATCTCGTTTAATTATTCCTGTATTAATATTTTAAATTTTTCCTGCATTCATCTCTTTTAAGTTTGTCCTCTATTAATCTCTTTTCAGTTTTCCTGTATTAATATATTTTAAGTTTTTCCTGCATTAATCTCTTTTAATTTTTTCCTGTATTAATCTCTTCTAAATTTTTCCTGTATTAATCTCTTTAAAGTTTTGCTGCATTAATCTGTCCTAGGGTGACGTTATGGTGTTTGTATCTCCAATCGTGTGTTCTGTTTACGTTTGATATTATGTTCTGTGCTTTCAGAACTGACTCTGAAAGTGAAGGTTTGTTTTGCCTTGTTATCAGCTGGTTCATCTCCCCCCATGGTCTGCTGTCTAGAAAAGGCTGGTGCTGCCTGGCTGGCTTTGCTTTGCTTGCTTGCTTGCTTGGCTTGCTTGCTTGCTTGGCTTGCTTGCTTGCTTGGCTTGCTTGCTTTGCTTGCTTCTGCTTCTGCCTTTGCTTCCTAGTTAGGTTAGCTAAGCAGTCCAATTCTTTCCCTGGACTGTTGCTTTTTCCTTTCCTCTTCCTGAATACCATCCAACCTGCTCTGGACTGGGATCTGGGAAACACCAAGGAACACCAGGAGCCTGCATTTTGTGATCTGCAGCAGCCATCCCCAGTGCTGGAGAGCAATCCCCAGCGTCCAGACCCGGGTGACCACTCCCAGGAAAGACTTTCTGGATTTGTTCATCTCTTCAGAGGGGTGAAAGAGTTTTGTTGTCATCTGGTGTAGTTAATTGTTTTGGTGCTGGGGAGTGCTTTGTTGTTGAATAAACAGGTTCTTTTCCACTTCTCTCTCAGAGGAAATTTTTCCCTGAACAAGGTGGGTGGGGAGGGGCCGTGGGGGTTTATTTCCTGGGGGCTCCTTTCAGAGGGTTTTCCCCAAATTTGCCCTAAACTAGGACACTGTTGTTGGAAGATTTAAATTTCACCTCTCTGGTGGGAAGAAATAGCTGCTACTAATCCATTTTCTCAAGTGTTATGCATCAAGCTGGCACTATTTTAAGACTTAAAAAAAAAAGCCAACTTAAACAAACCTCTGCTCCTTTCCATTTTTTCTGTTCCATAGTTTATGATAGAAGAAAGGAGCGAAAGATTGTTTTGGGAAAAATGTTTTCATGAGTCTAAAAATAATATTAAAACTGCTCTGCCACACTCTCAGCTGTTAGAGCTCCAAAAAGCACTGACTGTCATTGCGCAAAGTCACAATCGTAATGAGATTTCTACCACACCATAGGACAGTCAATTTTGGATTTTCTCCTGGAAATAACTACAGCTCTTCTGGATAACATGGCGAACATGAGCCTCTTTTAATGGCCCTTGAAACTGGACATGTGAAATGAGGTACACAAAGCCAAAGGCCAGGTGGACCTGTCATCTCTGAACGGCTCTTTACAGTCTTCCCAGGAACATGAATGACAGTCACTGTTTTGCCAGGGAAACAGCATCTGTTGGGAATGTGGTGCAGAAAATGTGCTTTCTGCTCCTCTCAGAGCCAAAATTCCTACCCATTCTTGTAAGTCCCTCTAAGAAAAGGACCCTGTTCAGCTGAGTGACAGTGAAGCAAAAAATCAACCCAGGAATGCAGTTTCCTGCTCACAATACCCTCCATTCACATGGGTGACTTCACACTGGCACACAGGAGTAGGGAAGGAACCCAAACACATCATTGTAAATAAAATCAGATGTGTTGAGGGATGAACACATCTCACAGGGATATGGAAACCTCCCCTGAAAACCCAGTTCAGGGAGAGCCTGAGCTCTTTTGTGGCTCTAGGCAGGAAGATGCTCAGGATCTCCCAGAGAGGCTCAGCAGGCAGTAGGATTGTGCCTGGATCTCGCTCTGGAAATGCCAGTGGCTCAACTGAGAGCTCTGGGAATGATTTATAATGCACTGAGAGGGGCCACAGTCCTGCAAGGGTCTTTCATCAGGAGCAAAGAGCAGCCTGGAGGGTGGGGAATGCTGGAGCTGTACCACTGTGTGCTCATCCTTCACCTTAATGGGGAGCTGCCCCCAAAGTTGCTATGTATCAATTTTTTTATGGTTCTCCTGTTTGGTATATTGTGGAGCAGCTGTTTTCTGTGGCTTTTTATGGTGGGAAGCAGCCATTTGCCTGCTGTGATATCCTCACAACTAATACTAACTCCTCATTCCCTTTGGTTTTATTTGTGTTTTTTTAATCCATTGGTTTGATTGGTTTGTGTGGGTTTGTTTGTTTTTGGGTTTTTGTCTGTTTTGCTTTGAGTTTTTTGTTTGCTTTTTTATAAGTGAGAGGTGAACTTGGCATAGCCAAACTCAAGAAAATGTACACCAGGCTTGACTTTCCAGAAATTGCTTTTGGCTGCCTTTAACTTCATCCTCCAGGCTCAGGATAACCAGTACATTTGCAGATTTTCCTCTGCAACTTTAGCTTGCCCGGACTGTGTTCCGTGTTTCACAAATGGAGAAGAAAATGGATATTGTGCCAAGCTTCATTTCAGCCTGCATCAGCATGATAGAAAAGAAGAAGAAAAAAAAAAAGAAAATATTCACCAGTTAGAGCAGAACCAGTGTCCCACCATCTTCCCCTCCACTGTTATTAATTTTGTACATTTAGAGGCAAACCTGGGCCTAAAGCTTCCATCGCTCAGTTCCTGATGCAGGACTGCAAGGGTCCCACAAGAAAGGCTGGGACAGAGTTTTCAGAGTGTTCAACAGGGCCTGTGGCAACAGCACAAGGGCCGATGGCTTTCAGCTGCAGGAGGCTGATTGAGGTTGGATCTCAGGAAGCTGCTCTTTTCCACTGAGGCTGCTGAGGCACTGGCCCAGGCTGTGGATGCCCCATCCTTGGGAACAGGGCTCTGAGCACCATGGTCTGGGGGAACGTTGCTAAGCATGGAACCAAAGGCTCTCTAGCTCAACTGTCACGTCACAATCCATGTCCCACCTGGAACTGCCAGCAGCCAGCAAGCAGCACAACACAACTGTTGGCCCTGGGGTCAGCACACCCTGCACGCTGCTCCTGCCCGCTCCTGCCACCCTTCTTGTTCCTGCCCCCGGATACCCCCATCATCAGTTTTGATAGCTGCCGAAGGCCTGGATTGCGTCATCCATCCCTGCAGGATGATCACCTTTGTCCTGAGAAAGGTACGGTGCCATTCCATGGAGGTGGATCCCCCCATCTGCCCGGGTTGGCTGGAGTTCTGGGGGGATGGGGTGGGACAGGGACCCCACTCTGAGGTTTTGCTACCTCTGCAGGCTGTCGCAGACAGAGAGGAAGAGATGGAGGTGGACACACAGATTGATATGGAGGAGGAGATGGATGTGGATGGAGAACAGACTGAAGAGGAAGAGATGGAGGTGGATGTGGAAGAGGAGATGGATGTGGAAATGGAAGAGTACACTGAGGACATGGACATTGGTGAAAAAGATGAAGAGCAGGCCATGGTCCTGGGATGAAGACTGATGCCAGCAGCAGGACAGGTACGTGGTCCCCACAGGACGAGTGGGTTCCCTGCAGCCAGGCTGGGGCTGGGCTGGGTGGTCCCTGCTCTGGCCACACAAGCCCCGTCCCAGTGCCTGGGGCCCAGCCCCCAGACTCAGCCAGCCTCAGCTCTGGCAGCAGGGTCCCACTGTGCCAGCCTGGGGACACACGGAAGAGCCCTCTGTGCCTGACTGGAGTGACCATGGCACCTGCTTTTCTTCCAGGACTGATGGAGATCCCGGACAGAGATGGCACCCTTTTGTACATAGTTTTATTGTTTGTTGTTCCCTTTAGATATAGGTTTTAGGGCTTTGTTTTGTCTTCTGTAAATACGTTTCAAATATTGTTGTTAGATATGATCTTAGGCATATACGTTCAATAAATTGTTGTTATTACAAATATTCTTACAAAAGTCAATGTGTTCTGTGTTTTCATCGCTATTCTTCTGTAAATAAACAACCCTGATTTTTCACACCCCAGTTCTCTTTCCATTTGCTTCAGACACAGGCAGTATTGGCAAAGTTGTGTTTTCCGCTTGCTCCAGGTTCCCAGGGCGGGAGGTTCATGGGGGAGCTGGCACAGCCACCCCAGGAGTGGGGGTACCTGCACAGAGGGGTCCCACTGACAGAGGTCACTGTCTCCTTGCAGTCTCTCTGGACACACTTGGTAGCTGCAGGGGCAAATCCCAGCGTGCCCGGTCCCGTGGGATCCCATGCTGGGACTCAATGTCCCAGCCAGGGTGAGCACTGCTTGTGGCCCTGGGCTCAGCATGGCAGGCCTGGTGCTCACACCACTGCAGAGTTCAAGCTGGCCTTGCACAGCTCCGTGTTTCTCCCAAAAATATCACTGCTGCTGCACCTGGGGTTCCCCAGTGCTGGCCTTGTTATCCCTACTGCATGGAGGATCACATGGCATGGCAAAGGATGGATCCCATGTGGCATCCAGCCTGCCCTGATCCAGGCTGGGCACCAGCAGGGGAAGGTGCAGTGCAATGTCTGCACAACCCAACCAGCCATCCTACCCCAGCCACTGCATGAGATGGAAAAGCAGGTGGGGAGTGACTCCAAACAGCGCTGTCTGATTTATCTTAGCCAAAAGCAGCACTGGGGGTTGTTGGGAGAAAGGGAGAATTCACATGTTCAGTGACACATTGGAAGGACCCTGATCAGATTCACAGAGTAAGGAGAAATTCTGCATCCCTGATTTGCAGTATTTTCTGCTAAAACACACACCTGTCAGCCCAGGTAAAAGCAGATGTTCAATAGAGAGCTGGGTGGGATTAGGGAACAAGCAGATAGGAATAGGGAAGCAGCAGTATGTGACTTCTGTGTAGTTCTGAATGATGGTGTTCAAGACTGAGCTGCATAGTAATAAGAAATGGAAAAGCAATGATGGGAAAATTAATAGACGTACACAACAATGGAGATGAGATTGGATCTGAGGCAGGACTTGGTTCCAATCAAATCTTCCTGGGAAGAGGCCTGGCTTCAAATCACATTGTTTGCTTTCCTTTGAAGAACAACAATATCCAAAATATGACAGATGAATATTCCTGGGGTAGAGGTTGGTAATTCAACTGCAAACCTCAGGAGAGGAAGGATTGCAGGAACCACAAGAGGAAGACAAATTGTAGTCTCATCAAACAACAGAAAAGTCCAGTGCCTGTGTATAAATATACAGCGCTTGTGTTGAATTCTTCCAGGAAAATGCAAGTCTGAAGTGAATCCCAGGTGTTTGACTTCATGAAAATTAGCAAGCCCTGATTCGATTTCCTTCCCAGTCGGTGAATATGAAATCCCTGGGCAGATGCCTCAGTTCCAGGTGTAGGTAGAGTGACTGTATCCAGGAACCTCTCTCTCCTCTGCATCTCCCATTTTTCTGAAAACAAGTCCACACAGTGGCCCCAGCGGCAGCACGTGTCACCCTCTGAGCTGCACTCGCTGAGATTTAGATTGCAGCCCAACTGAAGAACAACAAAGGCTCCTTTGTGCCCATACCCAGAGACAGAGCCCAGAATTGATGTTGGAAGGGATTTAAAGGGCAAACACAGGTGGCTCTAATCCCCCTTCTCACCTCACCTCGGCAATGTAGCTCTTCTTTTGGCCAAGTTCAGCAGCCCACTCATAGAATCCTAGCATGGTTTGGCTTAGGAAGGAACTCATTAACATCTCATTCCATGCCCCCTGCCTTCCACTATGCCAGGTTGCTCCAAGCCCTGTCCAATTGGTCTGGAACACCTCCAGGCATGGAGCTGCCACAGCTTCTCTGGTCAGTCTGTTCCAGGCTCTTTCCAATCTCACAGAAAAGAATTTCTTCCCACTCTCCTTCTAAACCTGTCCTTTGTCAGGCAGAACCCATTCCCCCTTGTTCTCTCCCTCCAGACCCTTTTCCAAAGTCCCTCTCCAGGTCTCCTCAAGCACCTTCAGGCATTGGAAGGAGCTCAAAGGTCTCCCTGGAGTAGCTCCAGCAGCTCCACATCCTTCACCAATTCCAGAAACCAACCAGAGTTCAATAAATAGGAGACAAGAACTAGGTGGTTCAAGAATGGTTACCAACACACGGAAATGACACAGGAACCCTCAAGCCCTGTGCTTCTCTGAGACCAGCTCTGCATTCCTCCCACGCTGAGGGAGGGCATCAGCAGGAGAGATCAGCACTGCCAGGGCAAAAGGTGGCCTCTTTTCATGGCCCTTGAAACTGGGCATGTGAAATGAGGTACACAAAGCCAAAGGCCAGGTGGACCTGTCATCTCTGAATGGCTCTTTACAGTCTTCCCAGGAACATGGATGACAGTCACTGTTTTGCCAGGGAAACAGCATCTGTTGGGAATGGTGTGCAGAAAATGTGCTTTCTGCTCCTCTCAGAGCCAAAATTCCTACCCATTCTTGTAAGTCCCTCTAAGAAAAGGACCCTGTTCAGCTGAGTGACAGTGAAGCAAAAAATCAACCCAGGAATGCAGTTTCCTGCTCACAATACCCTCCATTCACATGGGTGACTTCACACTGGCACACAGGAGTAGGGAAGGAACCCAAACACATCATTGTAAATAAAATCAGATGTGTTGAGGGATGAACACATCTCACAGGGATATGGAAACCTCCCCTGAAAACCCAGTTCAGGGAGAGCCTGAGCTCTTTTGTGGCTCTAGGCAGGAAGATGCTCAGGATCTCCCAGAGAGGCTCAGCAGGCAGTAGGATTGTGCCTGGATCTCGCTCTGGAAATGCCAGTGGCTCAACTGAGAGCTCTGGGAATGATTTATAATGCACTGAGAGGGGCCACAGTCCTGCAAGGGTCTTTCATCAGGAGCAAAGAGCAGCCTGGAGGGTGGGGAATGCTGGAGCTGTACCACTGTGTGCTCATCCTTCACCTTAATGGGGAGCTGCCCCCAAAGTTGCTATGTATCAATTTTTTTATGGTTCTCCTGTTTGGTATATTGTGGAGCAGCTGTTTTCTGTGGCTTTTTATGGTGGGAAGCAGCCATTTGCCTGCTGTGATATCCTCACAACTAATACTAACTCCTCATTCCCTTTGGTTTTATTTGTGTTTTTTTAATCCATTGGTTTGATTGGTTTGTGTGGGTTTGTTTGTTTTTGGGTTTTTGTCTGTTTTGCTTTGAGTTTTTTGTTTGCTTTTTTATAAGTGAGAGGTGAACTTGGCATAGCCAAACTCAAGAAAATGTACACCAGGCTTGACTTTCCAGAAATTGCTTTTGGCTGCCTTTAACTTCATCCTCCAGGCTCAGGATAACCAGTACATTTGCAGATTTTCCTCTGCAACTTTAGCTTGCCCGGACTGTGTTCCGTGTTTCACAAATGGAGAAGAAAATGGATATTGTGCCAAGCTTCATTTCAGCCTGCATCAGCATGATAGAAAAGAAGAAGAAAAAAAAAAAGAAAATATTCACCAGTTAGAGCAGAACCAGTGTCCCACCATCTTCCCCTCCACTGTTATTAATTTTGTACATTTAGAGGCAAACCTGGGCCTAAAGTTTCCATTGCTCAGTTCCTGATGCAGGATTGCAAGGGTCCCACAAGAAAGGCTGGGACAGAGTGTTCAGAGTGTTCAACAAGGCCTGTGGCAACAGCACAAGGGCCGATGGCTTTCAGCTGCAGGAGGCTGATTGAGGTTGGATCTCAGGAAGCTGCTCTTTTCCACTGAGGCTGCTGAGGCACTGGCCCAGGCTGTGGATGCCCCATCCTTGGGAACAGGGCTCTGAGCACCATGGTCTGGGGGAACGTTGCTAAGCATGGAACCAAAGGCTCTCTAGCTCAACTGTCACGTCACAATCCATGTCCCACCTGGAACTGCCAGCAGCCAGCAAGCAGCACAACACAACTGTTGGCCCTGGGGTCAGCACACCCTGCACGCTGCTCCTGCCCGCTCCTGCCACCCTTCTTGTTCCTGCCCCCGGATACCCCCATCATCAGTTTCGATAGCTGCCGAAGGCCTGGATTGCGTCATCCATCCCTGCAGGATGCTCACCTTTGTCCTGAGAAAGGTACGGTGCCATTCCATGGAGGTGGATCCCCCCATCTGCCCGGGTTGGCTGGAGTTCTGGGAGGATGGGGTGGGACAGGGACCCCACTCTGAGGTTTTGCTACCTCTGCAGGCTGTCGCAGACAGAGAGGAAGAGATGGAGGTGGACACACAGATTGATATGGAGGAGGAGATGGAAGTGGATGGAGAACAGACTGAAGAGGAAGAGATGGAGGTGGATGTGGAAGAGGAGATGGATGTGGAAATGGAAGAGTACACTGAGGACATGGACATTGGTGAAAAAGATGAAGAGCAGGCCATGGTCCTGGGATGAAGACTGATGCCAGCAGCAGGACAGGTACGTGGTCCCCACAGGACGAGTGGGTTCCCTGCAGCCAGGCTGGGGCTGGGCTGGGTGGTCCCTGCTCTGGCCACACAAGCCCCGTCCCAGTGCCTGGGGCCCAGCCCCCAGACTCAGCCAGCCTCAGCTCTGGCAGCAGGGTCCCACTGTGCCAGCCTGGGGACACACGGAAGAGCCCTCTGTGCCTGACTGCAGTGACCATGGCACCTGCTTTTCTTCCAGGACTGATGGAGATCCCGCACAGAGACGGCACCCTTTTGTACATAGTTTTATTGTTTGTTGTTCCCTTTAGGATATAGGTTTTAGGGCTTTGTTTTGTCTTCTGTAAATACGTTTCAAATATTGTTGTTAGATATGTTCTTAGGCATATACGTTCAATAAATTGTTGTTATTACAAATATTCTTACAAAAGTCAATGTGTTCTGTGTTTTCATCGCTATTCTTCTGTAAATAAACAACCCTGATTTTTCACACCCCAGTTCTCTTTCCATTTGCTTCAGACACAGGCAGTATTGGCAAAGTTGTGTTTTCCGCTTGCTCCAGGTTCCCAGGGCAGGAGGTTCATGGGGGAGCTGGCACAGCCACCCCAGGAGTGGGGGTACCTGCACAGAGGGGTCCCACTGACAGAGGTCACTGTCTCCTTGCAGTCTCTCTGGACACACTTGGTAGCTGCAGGGGCAAATCCCAGCGTGCCCGGTCCCGTGGGATCCCATGTTGGAGCAGGGCTGAGCCTGCGTGGTCCTGCACAGCCTCATCCATGGCTTTTGCCTGGGTAGCCTCAGGGCCAGCGAGGTGCACTGGGCTGTGGGCAGCCCCTGTTCCTGGGCACCCTGAGGGGCTGGACCAGCCTGGAGGCAGCCTCAGCACAGGGGCCTCGGTCTTACATGGACCAAGATTTCCTTTGGAAGCCCCCTCTGTCACCAGACTCTGGTACATGCACAACACAAATTGATCCTCCTAGTTAAAGGTGTGACGTTCATTGGCACAAGTTTGTCCCTTGGACTTTGTAGCACAGCAAATGTCAGCGCTTGTCATCCCTGTTCTGCACTCCCTGCTCGGGCACCAAAACATCTGAACCTGACAGAACATTTCTAATTAGCCCCAACCTGCAGAGAGCTGCAGGGGGAGAACCCACCCCCAACCACCCAGAGGAACACTTGACATTGATAATCGGGGGCAGAGCTGAAACTAAAGTATTTTAATGCCAAGAGAGGGAATTTTTAAATTGCTGAATTCATTCTCCAGGAACAATAACGAAAGCTTTTGGCCTCCTCACCTTACAGAGATGTGTATTGCTGAGGTTTGCTTCTGGGTTATGACTGATTTTTATTCATCTCTTCAGAACTCTGATGCTGATCCTGGCTAAGGTGCAGAGATGATATTTCAGAGCCAGATGAGCTCAGCACAGCTTGTGCAATGCAGAATTTCCAGACCCAGACATTCAGGCTATGCAAACTGAGACTTTTTCATCTCTGTGCAAAGATCAGTATTAGGACATCGCTGCTGTACCACAGACTTCTCAGAGCTGGCCCCTTTATCCAGCCCTCCCCAGTCACTGCACAGACTTCACTCCAAGCTGTTTCTGATAGAGTTCAGTAGCACATGGGTTTTAATCCTGGTTTTTCTTCATCTTCTCCTGAGCTGCCTCCAGACACGGTGTGTGGGCACTGTCTGACAGCAGCAGCATTAACGTCTCACCTCCCTGACACTGAGGTTCATGTCACAGCTTTTCATCAAAAGCAGCAAAGAAATGATTCCCACGGGGTCCCACACAGCTCTGTGGGGACTTTGTGTGGCTGCACTTCCAGCACCAGCCCAGGTGCACAGGAATTTCAGGAGGAGATACAGAAGGAATTGGCCATTCACAGAGGAAAACATGACTTTGCATGGCCCAGATCCCCAGAACACAGCAGACTCTGGTAACCCAGACTCTGCACTTTTACTTTCACCTCTGTGCCTTACTTTGCCTCTCACTAAACTCCTCCCAGTTTCCCTCATGCTCAGGTTCCCAAGATCATTACAAGCAGCATTGGGAGCCGGGATAGAGGATGGGAACTGTCCCAAGGCTCAACAAAATTTCTCTTCTCAGGCCTGACAAATCCAGCCAAGGAGAGAGGAAAAGCCTGCATGAAAGACGTGTGAAATCAAAGCAGTAATCAAATTTAGGTACAATGAGGGAAGCTGAAGAGGTTTTCAATGTTCAGAACAAGATTAGCAGTTCCAGACACAGGAGGGATTCATCATTTTCCCCTCTGTAACAACTCTGATGCAAATTGCATCTCAAATCCTTCTCTCCAGCTCTGAGACCTCTTCAGCCACAAACGTGGTGCTGAATTTTTAAAGCAAAATGGAAGCTGGTCAGAGGTGGTTTGCAAATAAAAATCCCAGAGGACAGTTTGGAAGCACCAGCAGGAGCAAGGAGAGGCAGAGCCTGGCCCCCGGGGTGCAGCACAGCTACATGACACATGCCTGAAACTCTAAGAAATTAAAGAACTTGCCACTGGTTTCTCTCCCACAGGAACTACAGAAGGTGCTTTATGGAATCCCTGCCTCCTTCATACTGCATCAGCATGCAGGAGAGCACAAAGATGAAGATTACAGCACTTTCTGCTACTACTTACATCTCCTGACTCAAATCTCACCAAAATCTATCACTACTGATCCTTCCCAAAGCCTCAGATTGACTTGGTCCTTGCAGGATTTCAGTTCTGAGGAGCATGAAAGAAGATAAAGGCACCTGCAGAGACCAGAGATGCAATGAGGTGCATTTCACTGCCCAGGTTAGTGCCTCTAAAACCATCAAAATCAGCCCTGTTGACAGCACCAAGCCAACAGCAGAACATCAGGGCCTGCACAGGGTTGGAAATACCATTTTTTAATATTTCTCTCATTTCATGGTGCCATTGCAAGTGACATCCCATGGTGCCATCCCATCACTCAGCAGCAAGTATTGGCAATCAGCTTCAGGTGGATTTTTAGTGCTGAGCAAATAAGAGGCAATTTTACTTTGTTTCCAATGAATGAAATTTCACTTAAATCAGATGAACTCTCTGTTCTTGAGGCTGGCCAGGTACTAACCATTGCCAGCTCCCCATGCCTGGATGTCAAACTGCTCTAATATTAAAAAGTTAAAATTATTTGGCTTTGTGTACAAGATTATTCTCTCTCAAAAGAATTTGGATCCATATAATTGCATTTCCAAGCACTAAACTCAGACCAGCCACAAAGAGCACAAGAGACAAAAAAAAAAAAAAAAAAGAAATAGAGATTTCTAAGGAGATGGAAATTGAATGCTGATTTTTTCCCATTATACAAAGTTTCATAAATTATCACCTGCCAGCTTCTTGGCTTCACTTGTGTGGCCACCACTGAATACACTCACAGATAAGAAAATGTTTGTCCTACTGAAAACTGGGACTAGAAGTAGAAAAAGGTTCAGATATCGGAATTAAAAGACAACATAATGAAAAGAGCTGCCTTATAATAGCAAGATATGATGGACAGCAGGAATAGCTGAAGCCAGTAGTATGAACTATTCATACTACAAAGACTTCTGACAAAACCCCCAATAACCCAAAAGCAACGTTTTGTCTGGCAGAGCTGATAGGAGCCCTGTGCATTTAATTCAGTCATTGGCAGCAAGTGGAGATGGGCTTGAAGCTCCTTCGGTCCACTACTACTTTTTTTTTTTTTTTACCCAGAAAATGTAATTACATCTACTCCTTGGAAAGAAATTATTGCCTTGAGTGGTTCAAGGCAAAGAGTTTCTTCCCATAGCCACTCATAATCAGTCATCAAGAGAAATATTTTCTCAAAAGATCTCTAAAATTTTGGAGTGACTTTCAACATAAATAACTTGGTTATTTTGCTCAAAATGATAAGGGAATTGAATTGTGCTCCCTCAGCTTAAAAAGAAGTGTTTCTTCCCAGTTCTTCACAAGGAGGAACAAAACACTTTGTTGCAGCAAACTGAAGGGAGAAAGAGATTTCCTTCCCCCTGAGCTGTACAATAGGAGACAAATTTCTTGCCAAGAGGCAACAAAACCCAGCCAATTTCCAGTTCTTCTAGTGTCAGGGAAAAGCTCTGAGGATCACAGAGATGTGGGAGACAGAGTGGGAGGAGCAGGGGATCTGCTGGGGGTTTGGGGTGGGGGGCAGATTAAAGAAATGTTCAAACAAAACCCGTGAGAACTCAAGGCTCCATCCCTCAGAGAATAAATTCAATTTGACCCAAATGCCATTAAAATCCAAAAAACATGGAGGCGTTTCCCCAAGCTCTGCTGAGCCATCAGGTACAACCCAAGTTACTCTGTGGGACCAGGGCAGCAGATCCCTGACATAGGACAGGGATGCTCCTCTGGGAAACCACCTGCATTGCCCATGGGACTCACAAGATCTGCTTCTAAAGACCCCAACATCCAAAAACCTCCATATTAAAAGCCTGTAATGTGGGGTTTCATTTCTCCATCTGTCTGTTGTCACTAGGCAGCTGCTCTAGTTCAACACCCTTCTGATGAGTACAAATTTTCTCTTAATTTCCAGCCTAAACAGGAAGTTATTTCCATTCATTCTTCTGCAAGTACTGGGAGCTTGTACCTGATTTGCTCTTCCTCTCCTGATGTGCATTTGCGCACATAAAGTGCCAAAGCCAAGAGAATTTCTTTGTTTAAATCATGTAATTTTTCCTTATTATTTCCTTCCCATATAGTTGCATAGATTTGATGCTGGCTCAACACAGAATTTTGACAGCACAACGTCCAGTTTTCACACTGAGGAAATACAGCAAAGAAATTCCAAACAGAGACCCTAATAAAGGCAATAAAATGCCACATGCCTGTGTTTGCTGCAGGGAAGAATACTGCTGCTTATTAAATCATTACAAACAATTAAAGCAGCAGAGGGGAGGAAGACAGCCCTATCGTTTCCAGCTCCCCAGTCCTCTGCCCCTGGCATGAATTTCATAAAGCACAAATCTCCCAGCAGAAATCCCTCAGCAATTGATTTCCTACTCGTGGAACACAGCAGACAGACACCTTGGCATTCCTGGCCAGAAAAGGAGAATTTGCCTCTGTGATTTTCCCAGTCATGCAGTTGTGATGTCAAATCTCCCTCCCTGCCCTGCCAGGAGATTCCTGAAGTGACATTTTTCTGTAGGGTGACAACCCTCCGGAGAGGCACAGAGAGCTCTGTGTCAGTGTAAGGGACCCCCACAAGGGCAGATCCCTAATTCAAGCTCCATCTTTGTTCACAAGCAGTTCCTAGCAGAAAATCCGCAGTGATTGCATATTGCATTTCCCCAGAACAGGTAATTTCAAGCACATTTTTCTCTTGAGCTGTTCTGCCTTCCACAAAAGCAGCATGCCAGGGATTGCTTTGGAGATGAACACCAGGAAACATAGCAACACCTAACAGCCAAGACCATCCAAACCCACTTAACAGCTCACCCCCACATCTCCTGGACTCACTTGAATGCCCAGGAGAGTCTGAGAAGCCAACTGTTTTATAAGAAAGGTAAATGACAGGGGCAACCAGCCCCACACAGGTGCTCAGGCAGGGGAAGGAGCAGAAGTTATCCAGCCCTTACTGACAGAGGTGCAGCTCAAGTGATGCTCACTCACTCTTTGAGTCGCTTTTGTTGCTTTTACATTAGCAACACATCTCCATGCCACAATTGTTCCCCCACCCCGCGGCCACATGGAAAAAATTCACTGGTCTCTCACCTCCTTTTTGCCTTTCTCTGCCTGAAATCATTTTTCCCTCATACAACCAGCAAAACAGGGTTTGTTTTCATGCTGGAAATAAGTCCAGAAATTCCTTGACCGATTTCAATATGGACAACATCACTACAAACCACCCATTACTCAGGGTGGGCAAGGAAGGGAAATCTGACAACAGAGGTGGGAACACCAGCCATGGGTAACAGCATCATATTCTGCCTCTCTCATGGATGCTTTTCTTCCCAGTCCAGAAAATTCCCTGCCCTTTTTAGGGCTGCAGAAGGTTGCTGTCTGCCCCATAAAATGAGGAGCAAACCAAGCAGGTATGCTGCAGAACACCTTTGTTCCTATGATATTATTCTGCTGAACCCATAAACCCACAGAAGAATGGGCACTGCCAACTCCTGATTGCAGAGGAGGGAGCTCATCACATCCGCCCTGTAAATTAAGATTTATCAGAGAGGGAGAATTGATTGTCAAGTAACCTGCAGAGGCACAAAACTGCTCTGCAGTTTTCTAGGACTCACTGAGCAGTACAAAAAGGTTATTGATGCAGTTGGGGAGTGTTTCTGTACAGGATTTGCACCTCCAGACATCCCAGGTGGGGAAAAAATTTACTTAACATTTGCAAGAAGAAAGCAGTTCTTCTTATTTAAAAAAAAAATGGAAAAAATAAATAGAAAATCAACTTTATGGCAGGGAGCCTCAGTAAGAGTTTGCAGAACTTGGTGAAAACAGGTCATTTACAAGGAAATAATTTTCATCTGCCTTCAAGTGGAGTTGTGAAGCAGGTGGAGATGGAGATGTCTCAGTGAGTGTGCTCCTTACTGACAAAATGACACTGATATTACCAAGTATTAGAATTGAAAAACTTCAGTGATAATTCAGCCCTCCAACACAAAACAGCTTCTCCCACGCAGTCAGCACTTGTCTGAAATCATTCCCCTTGGCAGGAGGCCCTGCATGGCCTGGTGAGTTCTGTACTTCAGAAATTATTCCCTGTGGAGAACACAGATGTGTACCTTTATTTCTTTGATTTTTCTTCTCTTTCACAAGCATCCAAAACTTTGGTGTGGTTATCTATAATTTGCATCAAGATGATTTCTGATGGGGACTTTATTTACCCAGACCACTGTGAAATCCCCAGTCAAAGACCTCACAGTGTCAATCCCCAGGGAATTAAATTTTGGGGCTTTGCTTTGGGGCTCAAATTAGTTTTTAAAGAGAGAAGAGCCAGGTGCTCCTGACTGTCACTGCTCTTTTGGCTGTTTCTGGGGCCCACACTGAATCCAGCCCCTCCCTCACGGGCTCAAGCACTCCCACTATGGCCCTGACCATGGGGTGCAGATGAGCAGAGAGCACCAGTCATAAACCTCACCTTGTAGTAATCCCTTCCCTTTTCCATTTCACATTTTAAATTATTTTTATGAGTTTTATAGCACACCATTTGCTACTCAATTCACCTTAGTTATCCAGCTTACATTTTTCTCCATTACGCTGACAAAACCAACACTCTCTTAGCACTGAATTTTCATGAGCACATACATGACCACAAGAATTGTGATGCCCTATTTAAGTAGGTCAGGCTGGTATTAACTGTAAAACAGAGCTGCAATGAATTATTGCAGTCCAAAGCTAAAATCAAGTTTCACTAAGCTCAAACCAGGCCTTCTGCTTTTTCCTTTTTTCCTTACAATAGTTGATGGTATTGTAAACTTTTTAGTCCACAATGTCTATTGGCCAAAAGAGGGTGGAGGAAGGTAGTAGCTCTGTGTAATTGCACTGGAAAACGTTGTGCCAGGAGACAGATTTCATCTGTTATGTTGGTTTGGGGTTTTTCACAATGAACCTTGTACAAAATATTAGACCATTTCTCTAAAACATGATACTAAGGTGAAGGTGAGTCATTTCACTGTCATAACACAAAAGGGAGGGGAAACCAGAGTGAACAAAGCAGCAAATTCATTCAGCAACAATTTGCACTCCATAACCCTCTCATGAGGAAGCTTTTAGGCCAGAGGAGCTCTGCTACTTAAGCAGACAAGGCAGCACATTAAGCTGTTGTTTAGAGATATTGGAATATATTGCACAGAGCCTGCTCCCTGGTGAGATCCCTGAAGGGCTCCCAGCTGTTTTCACAAGGATGCATTACAGCCCTATTGCAGTGCTGCTGTTTTTAGGGCCCAAAGCTTTTCCAAGCAGGTCAAGCAATCACAGAAAGGGCGACTTTTCACAAGTGACAGTTCAGATAGCATCAAAAAAGTCAAAGTGACAACTTGACTTTTGGACATGGCAGACACCAAGGGCTCTTAGCAGCTGTGTTACAACCAGCTTAATAGGAATTAAATAATGTATATTCCTGCCAGGAATGCTGATGGATCATAGAACTGCAGGACACCCTCATCTGACAGCAGCACAGGAAGGACAGGGATCCAGGGAAGAGCTGATTCCTACCTACTGACTCACGCTAACTTTGGGCAAAAAACATCCTTTTATTTTGGTTTTGCTCTCATCCTTTCAAACTAGGATTCCTCCTCGTGTCTAAATCTTCAGTTGTGCTGAAGAACCTCCTTGCACACGCTCTGTGCACATCTGATAAAGGCAAGCAGCAGGAAACAGAGCCCTGTTAACATCTCCGTGGTCAAGAGAACTCCCAAAGGAAGCAATTAGCTGTACCCCTGAGTACTGCAGCACCAGGTCCCATCACATCCAAGGCTTTGCCCTCACAGGTCCCACAGGCAAATTACTCAAAATCTGTCACTCACATGGGTTGATGGAAGAACTCTGAGATAGAAAAGCAGAAAAGCTCCAAGTCCAGATGCCTAATTGACCCATAGATTGACACAGCAGATTAGTTTGTCCTGCTTCCAGAGTTAAGGAGGATGAGGCAGCAGCATCTCTGGCACAGTCAGAGCCATGGGACAGTTCTTCCCCACTCCTTGTGGCAGCACTGACACAATGGAAGCCCCAGGCCATTCCCCAAGCTGCTCACACCCCACAAAGGTGATGAGCAGCACTGAAAAGGGGGAGAGTCCACTTCCAGAAACCTCCCTCTTCCAAAGAGCTCTGCTTTCAACAGACTGAGCTGGCTCAGGGCAGCAAACCAACCAAAGTACACATTCACTTCCAGCCCTGGAGAAAAACAGGAATAAATGCTGGAGAATAAAAGCATCCTGGAACGTAAGCAGATTTTTATTTCTCTCTGGAGCAAGGCTGCTTGAAGCCAGACCAGCAGGGAATGGGAGAGAAAATTAATGTGTTTAAAGCAGCATTCCCTCTGCACTCTAAATTCTCACAGATATGTATTAATTGCAGCAAGACTGGCACCGTGTCCTTGCTCCCACTGTCATGAGTACTCTACCAGAGCTCTCTTAGTAACACATCTGACAGCACAGCTCCTGCTGCAAGCCAGGCAACCTCTTACAATGCCACTTGCTGCCCTCAATGGCTGGTGGCACCTCTGGGTGGCCCCAGACAGCGCCACGGGGCTGGGGGAGGTATGGTAGAAGAGCCAGGGTCTCCAAGAAGTGCTGGGAATGAGGGCTAACCCATTGCAGGAGCTTCTCAACCTCTTTCCTGACTTGCATGGAACAAACAGCTTCAGCCAGCCACCCAGCAGCTCCCAGGGCTGCAGCTTTTATTCCCCATCACAGCTGGTCTGAGGGAATTGCTAATACGGCCTTTGTGTTGATTGCTCCCCTGCAGAGACAGGCAGTTATTGATATGTACTTTCCCTGACAAAAACAGGCCCTTTATGGACTCCTTACTCCCATTTTCCTTCAATCACTCCCTGTACCCCTTTGCCTTCTGGCAGGCAGGATGTGTCACCAGCCCCTGGATCCATGACAATTATCACCTTCTTTGCCCACAATTCACCAGTTTACCCACAGAGACATTTGCCCTGCAGGTACCCCTCACCACCTGCAGCTCTTGCCTGGCTCCCCGAGGTGTCCTACAAGGTGAGCACCATCACCTCTCTAAGCCAGCCTGGTTCAGTCAGACTGGGGAGGTTTTGGGGGAAAGCAGGAGGACTTCCCAGCTTGTGGGTGAATGTTATCCTACAAGTAGCCTGACCAGGCACACTTAGCTTACCAGAAGCAATTACTGCCCTTTTGACATGATCAGGTCTGGACCTTTCTCAGGACAGCAGGTCCTGTTGTGGTAGGATAAGGAGGGATGGCTTTAAACAGAAGGAGGGTGGATTTAAATTAGCTATAAAAAAGGGTTTTTTACAATGAGGATGGTGAGCACTACCACAGGTTACACAGAGAGGTGGTAGATGCCCCATCCCTGGGAGCATTCGAGGCCAGGTAGGATGGCTCAGTTCTGAGCAATCTGATCTGGTTGACAATGTCCCTGCTCATTGCAGGGGGGTTGGACTAGATGACCTTTAACAGTCCCTTCCAACCCAAACTACTCCTTGATTCTATTATTAACCTGCAATGCTTTTGAAAGCCTGAACACTTCATACAAATAAATCACCTTAATAACCAGTGACTGCAAGACAGCCAGCGGAGAACATTTTGTTTTGGTAAACAGATTATTGATTGTATATCTGTGTCCCTGAGATGAACTTGACTCCTTGACAGCAGCAGGAGCCCAACAAAACAGGTTCTCCATAACTCTAAAATGGTGCATGGCCTTTATCTGGAGCCAGCAGCACATCAGCTTTATGAAGGCAATAAAGCACCACTGATTTAGCATTGGCAGGGACTTCCCCCTCCCTGAAACGCTGCCTTTTCTTTGTTTGCACAGCTGACCCAAGCTGCACAGTGTGAACATGGACTTCAAGAGGCAAAGTCCATCTCCATGGCATGGATTTGCCAGGAATAAAATCTCTGTCCTTTTCACACTGTGCTGATGATGGAGCTGTTGGCACAAAAGTAGGTCCAAGCAGGGAAAACACAGCTCGTGCCCTTTGTAGCAGCATCTTCAAACCAGTGCCTGATTTCCAGGGCTTTATGCCACTGTAACATTTATAATCAAGGGATGCCCAGCCAGAGAAGATAAGAAGAATGAAACATTGCCTCAGCCTTCTCTCCAGCACTCCCCATCACACCTATATGCACGGAGGAATATTTCCTCACACAGAGGAAATATTTTTTCTGTTGGTAGAACAGTTCCTACTGCAAAGCAATTTTCTACATGAGTTTAGATCTGTTGACAATTGCTGTCCCCACAGCAAAAATGTTTTGTTGGAGAACCAGGCAAGGAGCTCCAAAAGCAGGTGCCAATAATTTGTTTGGGGCATATAAACAAAAGCCCCTTTACCACACCAGGCAATGAGCTTTAATTAGTCTCCATCTCATCTCTGACAGGTTGTTTTAATCAAGCACATCCTAAGCAAGGCACGGACAGCATGTTCACTATGGATAATGAGGAGTGAGGCAGAGGGTAAAGCACAAGGGAGCATCATCAGCACCACAGCTCCTGCAGCCCCCTCAGCTCCCAGCCCCTAAAACACACAGCAGCCAGGCACACAACCCCTGGCCATGGCAGCATGATGCCAATTCCAAGATAATATAGTTGGGGAAGAGAAAGAACAGCTTTTAAGCTATTCCAGAGACCAGAGATATACTTTATGCTGAAAAAATATAAAGAATTGTGGATGAAAACTACTTTAAGACCCTTTTGTCCCAGGGAATAGTTACAGATCAGCAAATGTAACATCACATTCTCCTGAATTTTTCTGCCTTCCTGTATGGTTTTCTCTGAAAAAGGACAACAGCAATACTTAGAAACCACATTCCCCCTGCAGACCTACCTTGCTTCATTTACAACTCCTTATAAACCACACCAGCTTTCCCAAAACAGGCAAGAAGAAAGTTCCGGGGGTGTTTCATCTGAAGAAGTATCATCCATATCATTCCTATGCAATATAATTAGACAATAAAATTCCAGTTTCATTTTTCTTAAGCCAAATATCTGGTTAAATTTTGGCCAAGGTACAGAAAATACCTTGAAGAGTTGTACCTTGGACATAAAAAAATTCCCATCTGCTGAAAAGTCAGTTATAGCCATGGCCTTAAGAAGTGCAATGAAATGGTTTACTGCCACCTAGCTACTGGTGCACAATAACCTTGCCAGAAGAATATAAAAACATCCAAAGAAGAGGAGCAAAGTGGAACACAGTTCTTGGCTACAGATCTATGAGCTGGCTCTCCTGGTTAAATGCACTCAGCCGGGTATGGCAGTGATGGATGCCCGTGTTTTCCTTTGCCTTATCTTGAAAGAAAGGTCAGGCAACATTTTAAAGGCTAAAGGAGACTCAAAAGACTCTTGATTTCCTTTTTCCTTTTTTTCTTCAGGGACGTGCTGGTAAAGTAATCTTACATTGTTGCTCTATAACCTGGGGTGGATTTCTGACAAGCTTCACAGGACTCCTGCACCTCCGGATGCACATCTGAATTTCCAAAGCCGGATCAGAGACCCAGCTGGAGAAACCCAGCCAAACTCCCCCAGAGCAGCCTTGATTGCAAATCCCAGTACGTCAGCAACCCAGACACCCTCCTCCAACTCGGATTAGAGGAAAGAGGCTCACCAGTGCAAGCAGCAGGTGCTGGAGGAGGCAGCGGAGCCGCTTCCCAGGTAAGGGACACTTCAGCCCTCTGTCCCCAATGCCGGCAGTCCCACTCACTTGATTGCTGTGCGACAATAAATGGCAAGAAAAGTGAGGCACTTCTCTTTGCAGACTGGTTGCCAAACCTTTGATCTTTACGGTGGGGGTAGGGGTCAGTTGTTTGCTCATTCCCTGTGGAGGAATTCTTGAAAGTATGGGTCAGGCAATAGTGATGGATGTGGTAACTACTGCAGATGGAATGATTCTTGCTGTGGCTCTAAAGTGGATTTGCTTTCAGGGTACTTTTCTCCCTCTTCCCTGGTTAATCCTGAACTTCTGAGATTAACAGGTTTGTCTGTCCGTCTGTGCCAAATTTGGGGTGCTGGCAGCTGTTTGTACTAGGGATGGTTTTCAGAGTGAGTAAGTTCATAGCCCACCCTTGCTTAAAGGTGTACTTTGATTGCAGGGTAATCCCCTTTAATGCTAATTTCAGAAATACTCCCTGAACTATTTTTTCCCCCTCTTTCTTTTGCTAGGGGACCCCGGGAGTGGGGAGTAGCAGTGTCAGAAACTTATTCATTGTTTGTGAAATCCAAGTCCAAGAAAAGCCTGAACTCCGACACAAAGGCAGGCGCTCATTAACCACTGGAACGCTTCTGCTCCTGCCCGGGAAGCCAGCGCTGTGCCAGAGAAACAGCAGCCGTCCCTCAGATCCTCCAAGGGCTGTGAACAGCCAGCCAGGCACGAAATTCCCCCTTCTGCCTCTTTGTTCCTGGCCAGCCCCTGAAGAACTCTCACAGCAGACAGCTGAACGGGAGCCGCTCAACTCCCCAGCAAAGAAACGCCAAAGCTCACCAGAATGCTCTCAGAAAGAAGAGTTCCTTGACTTATTTAGAAAGTCATTATTCTCTTGTTTTCTTGGTTCATGGAGCCTTATGTCTTCCAAACATTTTTTTCTCCCCTCGTCACTTCAAAATCTAACAGGGGGAAGAGGTAAGTTAGGTGGTCCATGAAGCCTCACAGCTCCCCTTTGAAAATAAGCTGCATCTAAATGAGGTAACAGCTGCTTCACACAGGAGGGGGGAAAAAAATCCCAACCAAACAAAAAATCTCTCACACTCCTGGGCTAGAGAGGTTTTCAGTGGCATCTGAGGGTGCTCTGTGATTAATAGGCATGGGAAACATCTCCTTTTGGGATGATCTGAACAGGTCCTGCAGCAATGCAGGAAACAGCTGCTATCCGGAAAACACCATGAGGTTCAACTTCACCCTCCAGGAGCAGGCAGCTGATTTCTACGTTGTCCTGCCTGTGATCTACTCTGTGATCTGTGCTGTGGGACTCACAGGCAACACTGCTGTCATCTATGTGATCCTCAAGGCCCCCAAGGCCCCTTCTGCTGAGCCCTGCTACAGGCAGGACAAAACCTGTGTGGTTGGCTTTGCCACTGATTGCCAAGAGATGTGTGGAGCTGTTACCTGCCAGGCCCCTGGATCCAACTGTGCACGTGGATCTCTCCCATCTTCTAGGGCAGAGGAACACCCTGCACCCAAGGATCACGGAAAAGCTCTTCTAAGGATGGCCTGTCCAAGGGCTGCATGGACAAACACCTCTTAATGACATCCTGGCACTGTGGGGAGAGAAACCAGCAATCACCAGTCAGTTGGAGAAGTTGCCCCCTGTTCCCATGCCCAGGCCATGCTGGGTGTGCCCAGAGCTGGGCCTAAACTTCCCCACGGATCCTCTGTTTGGAGGAGAGCAGGAGAGCAGGACATGTGCCACCTCCTCAGCAGCTGCCAGAGCGGGATGCTCTCGAGCTGCTGCTGTTTCCCAGCTCTGGTATTCCCCCGTGGCCAGAGATGAGGATCCACTTTGAGAGAGCCGTCATGGGAACAAGATCCACCCCCAGATGATCTCCTGGCCCCTCCTGAACGGGTGCTTTCCCATGACCAGGTGGTGCAGCAGGAGGCCCAGGGACCAGATCATCGCTGCCTCGCCGTGGTAGCGTTGGTGGTGGATCCATTCTGGTGGGCTGTAGGACAGGGTTCCTGTGGAATACAGACAGAGCTTATCAGGGGGGGATGCTGCTGCTCCCAGAGCCTGGCCCCAGCATCCCTGGGCGTGTAGGGGCTGCCCCAGTGGCACACGGGGCGACTGCTGCCCTCTCACCAGCACCTGGGACTTGTGTACAGACTCGGGGCTGGAAAAGAAGCCACTGGTGCTGGAAGAGGGCAGCAGAAACCCTGGTAAGGCCCAAGCATGACACACAAAACAAAAACTCAGAGGTAGAGAAAACCCCCTCTTCTCCCTGCCTGTATGGCCCCAAAAATGTTAACAAGCCAAGGCAAACAAGGGGAGCAGAGCAGTCCAAGCCCTTCCTCACCTGCACACCAAACTGGCATGGGGTCAGACCCCCCTCTCTGCTCCCCCATGGGGGTTTTGGTCGGGCTGGCTGCCCCAGCTCCAGCCCCAGCCCAGGCCACAGTGGGTGCTGAAGGCTATCAGCAGGGCTGGGAGCTGGACCCCCTCACACCCCCACCCAAATGAACCTGGCTTCAGCATTAATCCCATCACAGCTACAATAGGGGAAGCCTCGGTGCTGCACCTCGGCTGGGCCATGAGATGCCCAGGAACATCCCCTGGCAGGGCTCACCTGCAAACTGGGTGTAGGCTGTGTCTCGGAGGAAGGCGCCACAGCCAAAGCCGATCAGTTTCAGCTGCCCGGTGGCCAGGTCGAGCAGGATGTTCCCTGGTTTGATGTCCCTGCGCAGGACCCCGCAGCTGGTGCAGCGCCGCACAGCCTCCAGCACCTGCAGAGCAGCCCCCGCGCCTCCTCCTCGGACAGGAGCCCCGAGCGCCCCCCGAGCGCCCCGGGCCGGCCATCCCCAGGCGTTCTCTCCCGGCCCCGGGACAGCGGCGGCTCGGGGCCGGCGGCCGCGCTGCCGAGCGGCGGAGCTCGGGCCGGGGCAGCCGCAGCGGAGGCGGCAGCGGCCGCGCCGCTGTCCTCCGCGGGGCCCGGGAGGAGCCGGGGCCGGGACCGGAGCCCATGGCGGGGCCAGGGCCGGGCTCGGGCCAGGCGGAGCCAAAGGGCGGCGATGCCGCCCCAGCCCCGGGCACTGATGCCCGCCCGGCAGCGGCACCGCCAGCACGCCCAGAGCCCGGCGGAGGCGAGACCGCGGCGGGACGGACGGGGCGGGGACGGGGCAGCCCCGCCCGGGGCCGGGGGCGGGCCGGGGGCATGGCCCGGCCCGGCATGGGGGAGAGGGAGAACGGGAGAGGAGGGGACAGCGGGAGAGGGGGAGCGGGAGAGGAGGGGACAGCGGGAGAGGGAGAGCGGGAGAGGAGGGGACAGCGGGAGAGGGAGAGCGGGAGAGGAGGGGACAGCGGGAAAGGGAGAGCGGGAGAGGAGGGGACAGCGGGAGAGGGAGAGGGAAATTCGCTGCTTTCTCTGCTGCTGCTGCTGCTGCAGCTGAAGCTCCGTGTCCGTGTCCCCGTGTCCGTGTGTCCCGCGTCGCTGTGTCCCCGTGTCCGTGTGTGTCCATGTCCGTGTGTCCCCATGTCCGTGTCCCCGTGTCTGTGTGTCCCCGTGTCCGTGTGTCCCCGTGTCCGTGTGTCCGCTGCCCACTCGCCCCCGCGCCCAGCCCCGCGCTCCCCGGGGCAGCCCCTGAGCCTGTCCCAACACGGGAACTTTGCCGTGTTCAGCCCAAACCCAGAGTCTGGACTCCTGCACAGGGACACAGGAATCCCCTCGGTCACTGCTGTGCATTGTCCCTGCTGAGGGTCAAACGCTATCGGAGCACATTCCCTGAATGCTGAATTTGTACCTGACCCAAGCACTGCACTTAGTCTCCAGCATTGATTAAAAAAAAAAAAAAATTCAGGGTAAGGCAAACCGTGTGTAGCTCATGGTATTTTACAGTGTCTAAAACTTGCCAAGTCGTGGCTCTTAGAAGTGAGATCCATTTGGATTAATGGGATGGGGAAGTAGTGCAAGATGGAAAAGGGGAGCATAAAAGGAAACAGAAAAACATCTTAGATTGTTTTGTTCCATTTTAATTTCATTTCTTAAAAGCTGTTTCAGTTTTCCCAGAATCTTCTCCACAGTCCTGTTTGCTCTTTCCAAGAACCTTTGCTGGAGAATGAGGAAGCTTTGAGCAGCTTCTGCCACAAGATGTGCCACCAGCTGTGGCTTCTCTTGGCTTTCCACACCGTGTGTGCTGCTCGACTCTTGCAGCACAGCAGGACAAATATTTGAAGAACTTTACAACTTGTTCTTTCTTTTCCTTGTGGGCTGGGTAGTTGTGCCATTTGTGAGGTTTTCATTGTTATTGTTATTGTTCTACCCTAAGAAACTATGACAAGCTAGCAGGAATTGTCAGGGAATGCAAGCCTGACTGAATGCAGAGAAAGAATCTCCAGAGCCTGCAGCCAGAAATGGAGAGCTGGGTGATATCATTCCAACATCCCCATGGACATCTTGAAAGTGATGTAGAACATGAACATGGGCTGACAGAGGAAGTTTCTTTCTGAGTTCACTGTAGAGGATTCCACATCTGGTGCATTGATGCATAAGTCAAGAGTTCAATCAGTCTTGGAAAGCACCAGAACAAGCTGGACCTCTCAGGAGATGACTGAAAGAATCTGAAAAGGAGAAATGCAGGCAATGACTTGGTGAACTTTGTCTGGAAGAAGGGTCACTTTTTCCTAATAATTTCTAATCCATCTCCTCTGCATTTGTCTTTCTGAAAAAGGCCATTTGCGTCCCAGATTCACCATGAAATGGGAACCCTGAGCTTGTTGAAGTGCCTGAAAGATGCCCTGTTCCTCTGCAGGGACACTCAGGCTGAGGCAGGAGCCGGAGCCCTCTCTGGGGAAGCCTCCTCCGAGCTGGAATTTGTACCTTGCTGGGAGAGGAGGAGGAGGGGAGAAGGCTGGGCACTGTGTGGCAGGAGCAGGGATTTGGGCCGCAGGACATTCCGTCTGTGCCGCTGCCCCACAATGGGCGGGAACGCTGTGGGGAAGACTGGGGTCACTGGAGCAGAATATGGATGGCACTGGGGGGAACTGGGAGGACCTGGGAATTAACTCAGGTGTATTGGGAGGGACTGGGCTGTACTGGGAGGGATTGGAGGGGCACTGGGGCTGTACTGGGGATGAACTGGGCTGTACTGGGAGGGACTGGAGGGGCACTGGGGCTGTACTGGGCTGTACTAGGTATGAACTGGGCTGTGCTGGGAGGGACTGGAGGAGCACTGAGGCTGTACTGGGCTGTACTGGGGATGAACTGGGCTGTGCTGGGAGGGACTGGAGGGGCACTGGGGCTGTACTGGGCTCTACTGGGCTGTACTGGGGATGAACTGGGCTGTGCTGGGAAGGACTGGAGGAGCACTGAGGCTGTACTGGGCTGTACTGGGGATGAACTGGGTTGTGCTGGGAGGGACTGGAGGGGCACTGGGGCTGTACTGGGCTGTACTAGGTATGAACTGGGCTGTGCTGGGAGGGACTGGAGGGGCACTGGGGCTGTACTGGGGATGAACTGGGCTGTACTGGGAGGGACTGGAGGGGTTGAATGGGCTGTTCCCGCCTCTGCTGCCTCCCATTGGTCCTGACTCCCGCCCATCGCAGCCTCCAACCAATCAGCGTCAGGGATCGATCATGGCTTTGGGGGCGGTGCCTGGAGCCTGCGCCATCTTTTCTTTTGCCTACAACTCCCATCATGCCCCGCAGCCCAGTAGAGCCCCATTGGGGCCGGGACTACAACGCCCGTCATGCCCCGCGTTCCACAGAACCGCCCCAGTACCGCCCCCATCTGTCCCGTAAGTGTCCCCCAGACCCTCCGGGATCCCCAAGTGCCCCTCAGCGCCCATTCGGGACCCCCCAAAATTTTACTGGTAAAGTACAAAAAACAAGAAACTTTGGAAAAGCATTTAATACAAATCAAATCCAACACAAAGCACTTGTCATAGCAGTAACTTCATTCACTAGCCTATTTAGCCTGGAAAGCCTTAAACACTTAAGTTGTTCAGGTACCCAAAAATGTTCCATATAAAGAGCATTAGAAGGAGAGGAGAGAGAGAGAGAGGAAGACAGAAGCTCCACAGAAAGACACACATGTGGCTCCCAGCTCCCAGGGTTCCAGTGTGGCTGAGACACAAACCCCAGGAGAGGCAGAGTCCATACCAGGGGCTGACCTTGTGCTCCTTGGTTTTAAGCCCCTGGGCCTTCGTGGGCCTCCCCCCAGCTGGGACTTCTGATTGCTCGGGCGTTCAGAGCTGGGTTAACACTGTCCCAGCTGTGTGACTGATTGACAGCTCAGCCCAAGGTGTCTCGGGACATCGATCTCATCCAGCCTCTGACAGCGACCATGGTGACACTGGGGAACCTCATGGAGCCATGGGTCAGTTGTGACAATGCAGGTCCAAGGACACTCTGGTGACACTGGGGAACCTCATGGGACCATGGGTCAGTTGTGACAAGGCAGGTCCAAGGACACCCTGGTGACACTGGGGAACCTCATGGAGCCATGGGTCAGTTGGGACAGTGCAGGTCCAAGGACACCCCGGTGACACTGGGGAACCTCATGGAGCCATGGGTCAGTTGTGACAATGCAGGTCCAAGGACACTGTGAGAAACTACAGATTGAGATATTGTTTATTAAGATATACGTAAAGGTTAGACAATTGTGAGAAACTACAGATTGGGATAGTGTTTATTAAGATATATGTAAAGGTTAGACAATTGTGAGAAACTACAGAGTGGGATATTGTTTATTAAGATATATGTAAAAGTTAGACAACTGTGAGAAGAAAAATACAGACTGAGGTATTGAGATAAAGTTAGACCACGGAGGTATGCAAACACCAAACGGACACAGATGATACTAGATAAGATAACAAGCACTTCAACCGGAGACTGAAGATAAAGACCACAACAACC
Organism: Taeniopygia guttata; assembly: GCF_048771995.1. Classification (NCBI taxonomy): domain Eukaryota; kingdom Metazoa; phylum Chordata; class Aves; order Passeriformes; family Estrildidae; genus Taeniopygia; species Taeniopygia guttata. The sequence goes on from NC_133057.1 coordinate 5,021,328, forward strand.
ATTCACACTAGGGGACTGCTTAAACAAACACAAGATAACGACAGGAATTGACTTGCAAATTCCAGGGAGACAAAAGAAGAAATAGGAATAAAAGGAGACAGTTGGAGTGAAATCGGGGGAGCAGCCAAAGCTTCGGATTTTTGGAAGTTTTTGGATTTGCTTCCCCAGCGCTGTTACCTTTGTTCATATCCTACTTGCTGTAAATTAATAAAATTCTTAATTGGATTATGTTCCGTTGTGGCGCAAATTTATAACAATTTCTGGTGCCGTGACTCGGATAAGGAAGGGTGGGCTTTTGATCCTCTGGGGAAAGGCGCCCCGCGATATTTTCGCGGCCCCGTGATCAACAGCTTTCCTCAAAACCTTACCGACGAACCTAAAATCTAGGATAAGGAACAAAGGAAAAAAACCGGTAAAATCCCATAAAAATTCTGTGCACGGGAGTCCGGACGAAGACGCAGGACGCGTAAGTATATTGCGAAATTATTCGCAGAGCGAAACTGTTCGCGGCGAAATTGTTCGCGGGTTTGCCGTTCGGGCGGGATTGGGTTTCCTGGAATATAACGGCTGAGAGGTTCGATATACTGAACCAAGCAAGTGTGGACTCTTAAGTACTGCGTTTTCCATCTCCCGCGAGGGACTGGGCCAGGAACAAGAGGAGCGAGTGAGTGTGTGTTTGTGGATATTCCAGAAGATGGGGGCGAAGGGCAGCAAGCCTTCGGCTCCCATGGGGGGGGTACCCTCTGTACCTAAGAATACCCCTCTGGCATATATCTTAGATAATTGGAAGTATTTCCCTGGAACCCTAGGGAAAGATAAGCAAAAAATGATAGAATATTGTACTAAGATATGGGGAGGGAAGAAGATTTCTAAGAATGTTATTTGGCCAGTCTATGGGTCAGAAGAAGATTGGGTAAGACAGCAATTAAACCTCTGGGTTAATAATAAAAAATCTTTTAACCCAGAGGAGAGTCTGTATGCGGAAGTGTGGCTAGAAAAGCCGGGGGCTAGACTTTATTCATTAAAAGAAACAAAAACTAAGCCCCAGAAAAAGAAGGAAGAGTTAGACGATATCCTTCTAACCCTCCCTCCTTACATTCCTCCTCCTGTTCCCGCAGCCCCTCCAGAGATCCCTAGAGCGCCCACTCCCCCACCAGAATCAGAAGGGTCCCCACCCCCTCCTAGACGTGTAACTAGAAGTCAAAGAGGGGCAGCTCAGATGTACCCCCTAAGGGAAGTACCTATGGGTGGACCTCAACCTGTGGTTGGATATATTTCTGTACCCTTAAATTCTGCCGACCTACGAGATTTTAAAAGAACCGAGATGGGAAACTTAATTGAGGACCCATTCGGAGTAGCAGAAAGATTAGATCAATTTTTGGGACCAAACCTTTATACTTGGGATGAGTTGCAATCTATCCTTGGTCAATTATTTACTACCGAGGAAAGAGATATGATTAGACGAGCAGGAATGAGACTGTGGGATGCTCAGCATGCCCAGGGACCTCGAGCAGATATTAAATGGCCACTCCAAAGACCTAATTGGAATAATCAGGATCCGGCTCATAGAACTCATATGCAGGACCTGAGAACTATAATAATTCAGGGAATTAGGGAAGCAGTACCCCGTGGGCAGAATATCAATAAAGCATTTAATGAAATGCAAAAGAAAGATGAGAGCCCTACTGAATGGCTGGAACGGCTGAGGAAAGCCCTTCAGCTGTACTCTGGAGTAAACCCAAACGATCCTGTAGGACAAGCGCTCCTCAAAACTCAGTTTGTGGCAAAATCATGGGAAGATATCAGAAAGAAGATTGAAAAGTTAGAAAACTGGCAGAATAGAGGGTTGGATGAATTAGTGAGGGAAGCTCAGAAAGTCTACGTAAGGCGGGAAGAAGAGAGCAGCAAGCGACAAGTAAGAATGATGGTAGCAGCGGTCAGAGAGGACCGCAAAGGGCGAACTGGTGAACATAGATCTGCTAGGATGAAACAAGGAAAAGTAGTAATAGAAAAGGAACAGAGATCTTGTTTTTACTGTGGAAAGAAGGGACATATAAAGAAGAATTGCAGAGAAAGGATCAGGGATGAGGAAAATTTGAAAACGGAATAGGAAAGTCAGGGGCTCTATATTTTAGGGGACCGGAGCCACCGTGAGCCCTTGATAAAATTAAAAATAGGTCCCCAGAGACAAGAGTTCACCTTTTTGGTAGACACTGGGGCTGAGAAATCAACTATTAAGCAAATACCTGAGGGATATGAAGTTTCCCCTGAAAAGGTACAAGTTATTGGGGCAAAAGGGGAACCCTTTAAGGTGAGAAAAATTAAAAATGTGATATTCGAAACTGAAAATAAATTTGGAGTGGGTGAACTCTTGCTCGTCCCTGAAGCAGAATTTAATCTGTTAGGACGAGATTTAATTGTTGAACTGCAATTAGAAATTAAAGTAAAAAATCAAGAATTGGCAGTATCCGCTTATCCTTTGACTGTGGATGATCAAAAACAAATTAACCCCAATGTTTGGTACTCTCCGGACACAATTGGTAGACTGGAAATGCCGCCAATTAAAATCCAAATTTCCGAACCCCACGTACCTGTGAGGGTAAGGCAATATCCCATATCCTTAGAAGGACGGAGAGGATTGAAGCCAGAAATTGATCGATTGTTGGCACAAGGAATCTTAGAGCCTTGTATGTCACCTTTTAACACCCCCATTTTGCCTGTAAAAAAACCTAATGGGAAATATCGGCTCGTACATGATCTAAGGGAAATAAACAAAAGAACTGTCACCCGGTTCCCTGTAGTAGCAAATCCATATACATTGCTAAGCAAACTAGGACCACATAATTCCTGGTATAGTGTAATTGATTTAAAGGATGCCTTTTGGGCCTGTCCGCTGGCAGAAGAATGCCGTAATTACTTTGCCTTTGAATGGGAAGACATAGAGACGGGCCGGAGACAGCAATTAAGATGGACCGTGCTCCCCCAAGGGTTCACTGAATCCCCTAATCTGTTTGGACAGGCCCTAGAAGAACTCTTAACAGAATATCAGGTACAAACGGGGAATGTGCTGTTACAATATGTAGATGATCTGCTCATAGCGGGGAATAATAAGGAGAATGTAAAGAAAGAAACCATTCGACTTCTAAACTTTCTTGCACAAAAGGGACTACGGGTATCACAAGAAAAGTTACAATTTGTGGAGGAAAAAGTGAAATATCTGGGACATTATCTGTTTAACGGCCAGAAAATATTAGACCCAGAGCGCATTAAAGGAATTCTGGAATTACCTATGCCTGTCACTAAGAGGCAAATTAGGCAGGTATTAGGACTATTTGGGTATTGTAGGCAATGGATAGAGAACTACAGCTCTAAAGTTAAATTCTTATATGAACAATTGCCTAAAGGAAAAATACCCAAGTGGACTCCTCAGGATCAAGAGCAGTTTGCCAGCCTCAAAAGGGAGCTAAGTCAAGCACCAGTTTTAAGCCTCCCAGATTTAAAAAGGCCCTTCCATTTATTTGTTAACATACACGAAGGAACGGCATTCGGAGTGTTAACTCAGGAATGGGCCGGACAAAGGAAACCGGTGGCATACCTATCAAAGCTGTTAGACCCTGTAAGCAGGGGTTGGCCAAGCTGTTTACAAATCATTGTTGCCGCTGCTCTGTTACTTGAAGAAACAAATCGCATTACTTTTAATGGAGAAGTTATCTTATATGCGCCTCATAACATCAGGGGAGTGCTGCAACAAAAGGCAGAGAAATGGCTTACAGATAGCCGATTACTAAAGTATGAGGGAATACTTATAGAATCCCCTAAACTATCTTTAAAAACTATTGGAGCAGTTAACCCCGCTGAATTTTTGTACCCAGGAGAAGGTAATGAACTATTGCACAATTGTTTTCAAACAATTGAACAACAAACACGCATTAGGTCAGACTTAGAAGAAGAAGAACTACAAAGTGGAGAAGTATTATTTATAGATGGGTCATCACGAATAGTGGAAGGTAAACGATTGTCTGGATATGCCATTGTTAAGTGGGAAAAAGGAGAATTTAAGATAAAGGAATCAGGCCCCCTGAGTGCCAGCTGGTCAGCACAAGCTTGTGAGCTATATGCATTGTGGAAAGCATTAGTGTCGCTGAAGGGAAAGGATGGAACTATATATACAGACTCACGTTATGCGTTTGGAGTAGTACACACTTTTGGGAAAATATGGGAGGAAAGAGGATTCATTAACTCACAGGGAAAAGAGCTGGTACACCAGGAATTAATTCGTCGAGTTCTGGGGGCATTGAAAATGCCAAATAAAATAGCAGTTGTACATATAAAGGGACACCAGCGAGGTACAAGTTATCAGGTTAGGGGAAATAATGCAGCTGATACAGAAGCAAAACGAGTGGCAGGCAATTATAATATAATTCTGACTATGCAACAAGCACCAGTTAGTAAAAATTTGAGTTTTGAGTCTGCAGAAAAAGAAAAACTAGAACAAATGGGAGCTAAAGAACAGGATGGGAAATACATATTGCCAGATGGGAGAGAAGTCTTGCCGAAGGGCATAGCAATTGAAATATTTTCAAAAATACACAGCAAAACACACTGGGGAACTCAGGCATTAGTTGATCATTTCAATCGACAGTATGCCTGTATAGGTGTATATAATATAGCAAAGACAGTCACGGCAGCCTGCGAGACCTGTCAAAAGGTTAATCGAAAAAACATAAAACAGAGACCTCTTGGGGGACGTTCCCCAGCATACAGACCTTTCTCACATATACAAGTAGATTTTACTGAACTACCTAGGGTAGGGCGTTACAAATATTTATTAGTAATGGTGGATCACTTAACACATTATGTCGAGGCTTTTCCTACCTCCAGGGCAACCGCTAACCAAGTCACTAAAGTGTTACTTGAACATGTTATACCTCGATATGGAGTACCTGAAGTAATTGACTCGGACAGAGGAACGCATTTTGTGTCAAAAATTGTTAAAGATCTAACAGAAAGCTTGGGTATCAAGTGGGAATACCATACACCATGGCATCCACAAAGTTCAGGAAAAGTTGAAAGGATGAATGGAGAAATTAAAACTATTTTGACTAAACTAATGATAGAAACCAAATTATCATGGATTAAATGCCTACCTATGGCACTATTAATTCTCAGAACCAGACCCCGAGCAGATGTAGGAATATCAGCATTTGAAATGGTGTATGGAATGTCCTACAGAATTGAAAGCCCACAAACAAATGTTTTAATTAGAGACCGTGTGATTAATGAATATGTTTCACAATTAGCAGAACATCGTAACCAGCTTTGGGAACATGGACTGATTGTGCAACGACCCCCGTTGGACTTAAAAATACACAAAGTTAAACCTGGGGATTGGATATTGATTAAAGTGTGGAAGGAAGAAACCCTAAAACCCAATTGGGAGGGACCTTATCTCGTTTTGTTGACAACAGAAACAGCTGTCCGGACTGCTGAGCGTGGATGGACTCATGCCAGCCGCATTAAAGGCCCAGTGACGAGACCCCACTGGAAAGTAATCAGTACTCCAGGTGACACCAAGATAACTCTAAAAAGATAACGAAATGATAAAGACTTTATTTGATTTTTTTGCTGCATTACCTTTTGGTATAAAGTGTGTATTGCTGTTTATATTTGCTATAGTTATTTCCTTTTTTATCTATTATATATGGAAGCGTACAACGTGTGCTGAAGGAAATTGTTAAGCATATGTAGTCACACAATAGTGAATATGAAAGATATGCTGATGTAAATAATGTATGTACTCTAGTTATACGAATTAGTTGTAATGATTTAAACTACAATTGTTTTCCATATGCTTGTTTTAGGCATAAGGTATGCCGGGATAAATGGTGGACACGCTGTGAATGTGGATACCTTCAATATTATTATTACCATTCCAATGAACCTGTCCTCTTTGTGGCTGAAATCTTGGTTATAAAGTGTAGAAGGGAAGTACTAACTGTGTCTTGCTTTGCCCCATTAGTTCAAGCTGCAAAGTGGGAAGCCTATGTAAACAGGCAGAAAACCCAAACAGCTGTTCTCCTGAAGAATTCCCTTGCTGCCGAGAAGATGATGCACCCCGTGACTCGGAGCAGCCGAGTCGACGGGCGAGGCAGAAGAGGAACAGACTGTGGAGAAAAAAATCAGAACAATGGGACGCAAAAGCAGGAACAACAGAGCTTCCCCGGGATTGGTAAAAATTTACATAAATTGGTAAAATTGACAGACACCCTTTTTCCTGGTATACCGTTAGTCTTCATATTGATAATAACCCTGGCAGAAGGGGGAAACCCACATGAACCATTCAAGTGGGAACTAATATCTTGGGAAGGAACGAGAACAATAGCCACTTTTAGCGACATAGGTCCACCAGAGTTCATAGTAAAACTTTGTGATTTAGTACCAATACATTGTGGAAAGGGACCTCCATTTTATATATGCCCGGCTTCTGGACCGTCTTACTGTAATTATCCCGGACATTATTATTGTGGCTATTGGGGATGTGAAACAATAGCCTCGGGCTGGTCAGTAAAGGCCCCTGATAAATATATAAAAGCAACCTGGACTCCTAATGGATGTGTACCTGAGCAAACAGGTGTAGATCTTACAGGTCTGCGGGACATGGGTTATGTGGCTTCACGAGACAGGGAAGTCTGTACCCGCATCAAATTTCAAGTAATACAGCCCTTAGGAGACAAGTGGTTAGTAGGACTAACATGGGGAATACGTGTCTATGGAGGAATTCCTAAAGACGGGGGAGGGCATTTTCTCATAAGAAAAGTTAAAATACCACATGATCCACTCCCTGTTGGGCCGAATAAAGTATTGAATTCACCCATTTCCCCGACGAAAAAGATAGTCCCCGCAAGTGTTACAACCACTTGTCCAAACCCCTTATCGATAACAAATAGAACAGCTAATGACGTGGTGATTGGTAGGGATTCAGGTGTGCTGAAACCCAAAGACCCTTTATGGGATTTAATGCAAGCCTCTTATCGTGCCCTTAATGAAAGCAAACCAAATTTAACTAAGGAATGCTGGTTATGTTATAATGTTAGACCACCATATTTTGAGGCGATTGGAAAATCAGATAAGATTCAATGGTCCAGAGGTTCAAACCCACGAGAATGCCCATGGAATGACCAAAAAAACCATACGCAGGGAATTACTATTCAATTAGTAACAGGTCAAGGAAAATGTATTGGTACAGTGCCCAAAAATTATCAGCCTTTGTGCAACCAAACGACAATAATCACTACAAAAACCATAAATAAACACAAGAATAGAAAAGACAAATGGGCTATCCCGACACCAGGAGCTAAATGGGTTTGTTCAGACATCGGAGTAACGCCTTGCCTATCCCTAAATCTGTTTGACCAATCTCAGTTCTGCGTACAGGTGATAATTGTTCCTCGTCTAATCTATCACACTTCTGAGGAAGTGTTACGCCACTTTGAAGGAGACCTGAATATACAAAAACGAGAACCAATTACAGTGGTAACCTTAGCTACACTGCTAATAGCGGGGGGAGTCGGAGCAGGTACAGGCATAGCCTCCCTAGTAAAAAGTCAGGAATTACAAAGTTTACAGACGGCTGTAGATGAAGATTTAGCAAAAATAGAACAATCTATCCAAAATTTAGCCACTTCAGTAAAGTCTTTATCGGAAGTAGTGCTGCAAAATAGAAGAGGGTTAGATTTATTATTCCTAAAAGAAGGGGGGTTATGCGTAGCGATAAATGAAGAATGCTGCTCTTTTGCTGACCATACGGGAGTAGTTCAGGACACTATGTCTGAACTCCGAAAAAGGTTAAATCAACGTAGAAAGGATCGGGAGGCGGGTAGGACATGGTATGAAAATTGGTTTAATGTTTCACCTTGGCTAACCACCTTGCTGTCTGCCTTAGCAGGACCGCTTATTATATTGATTCTGGGACTTATATTCGGGCCTTGTATATTACGCTGTATAGTACACGATATTAAAAAACGATTTGACATAGCTAAACTGCTAATTTTAACTACGAGGTCGGGGGAAAAATATAAAAATGCATCTATTAATGAGAAGGAAGATTGTTGCGAATGTGTTATACCACGAGGGGGCTACGCCTATTGTAATTGTGAAGTATTACCATGTGAGTGTAATGATAAATGTTGGGATTGTGGAAAAAGGTTTATTTACAGTGCCGAGAATGAAAGCAACGTCTAATAAACAATAATAGTATAAAGAGAAGAAGGGGGGAAATTGTGAGAAACTACAGATTGAGATATTGTTTATTAAGATATACGTAAAGGTTAGACAATTGTGAGAAACTACAGATTGGGATAGTGTTTATTAAGATATATGTAAAGGTTAGACAATTGTGAGAAACTACAGAGTGGGATAGTGTTTATTAAGATATATGTAAAAGTTAGACAACTGTGAGAAGAAAAATACAGACTGAGGTATTGAGATAAAGTTAGACCACGGAGGTATGCAAACACCAAACGGACACAGATGATACTAGATAAGATAACAAGCACTTCAACCGGAGACTGAAGATAAAGACCACAACAACCATTCACACTAGGGGACTGCTTAAACAAACACAAGATAACGACAGGAATTGACTTGCAAATTCCAGGGAGACAAAAGAAGAAATAGGAATAAAAGGAGACAGTTGGAGTGAAATCGGGGGAGCAGCCAAAGCTTCGGATTTTTGGAAGTTTTTGGATTTGCTTCCCCAGCGCTGTTACCTTTGTTCATATCCTACTTGCTGTAAATTAATAAAATTCTTAATTGGATTATGTTCCGTTGTGGCGCAAATTTATAACAGACACCGTGGTGACACTGGGGAACCTCATGGAGCCAGGGGTCAGTTGTGACAATGCAGGTCCAAGGACACCCTGGTGACACTGGGGAACCTCATGGAGCCTTGGGTCAGTTGGGACACTGTGGTGACCTCGTGGAATCAGAGGAAACCATTGGGAAACTCCCATGGAACCAAGGGCCCAGGGTGACACTGTGGAGCCCAGAGTGTCACAGAGGAGCCGTTGTGACACTGTGGGTCCCCATGGAACCAAGGGAACATGGGACAGGCTGATGCCTTAAGTTTTACCTTCCATATTTTCCAGATTCTGTCCTGCATCAGTCTTTAACTCTGAACTTCATGCAGAGTGTCAGCAAGTTCTCTTCACAGTGTAGTCAGACAAAACAATCCTCTTACAGCCCAAGAACCAAGGACACCACTGCAGCTTCAGGCCCAAAAAGTGAAAACAACAGCGAATTGAAGAGAGCAGACTGGGAGGGTGGGACTGCATAACCTGAAGGTGTAATTGGACAATTAACCCCAATATGGAAATGAATCAGAACATAAAAAGTGTGGAAACCTGTTGTCCATCCTAGGTGTACCCTCAGCCAGGCCCCTGTACTGCCCAAGGTGAATCCTTTGAAGGCCTTTTGAATAAATCCCCACTTTATTCCTGTAACACTGTCCAGCCTCTGCTCTAGGTGGCCTCTCTAGGCTGGGCCACCTGGGGGCCACCTGACAGGTCCAGCTGACCTTGGCATGTCCAGGGCTGCTGCTCATCTGCCCCTGGAGCACTGGGGCTTGGTGCTCTCCTTCCTGTGGAAAGAACTGTCCTTCTCCTCCAGGTGCCCATGGCCAACATTTGGATTCCTCCTCTTATTGTGCTTTTATGCAAAGATTGTTCCCAGATAAAATCTGCGAGGACAGACAGGTCTGGCTGCCTTGGCCACCCAGGGGCCACCTCTCGTCTGCCTTTGAAACACTGGGACCCTGTGCTTTTCTTTCTTATGGGATAAAAGCTCCTTTCACATCCAGGCACCCAAGGCCAAAGTTGGGAATCTGCCTCCAGGATTCCCTATATCCAAGGATTTCTCCCAGGTGAAAGCTTCCAGGAGAGACAAGTCTGGCTGGCCTTGGTTTCCAAGAGCTAATTCTTATCTGCCTTTGAAACACTGGGGCTCTGTGCTTTCCTTGCTGATGAAAAGAACTCTTCTTCCTGCCCAGGTGCCCATGGCCAAAACTGAGATTCCACCTTCAAAATTCTGGATATCCAAGGATTTCCCCCAGATGAAAGGTGCCAGGAAAAAACAGGTCTGACTCTCTTGGCCTATGGTGACCACCTCTCATCTTCTTCCAAAACACCTGGCTTCACCTGGGCTTTTCTTTCCTATGGGAAAAACCATCCATCTTGACCAGGTGACCATGGCCAAAGTTGGGAATCCTCCTCCAGAATTCCCTAGATCCAAAGATTTCTCAGTGATGAAAGCTACCAAGACAAACGGGTCTGACTGGCTCAGCCTCTCAAGAGCCACCTCTCTCCTCCTCTGCCTTTGAAACACTGCGGCTCTGGGCTTTCCTTCCTATGGAAAAGAACCATCCTTCTTACCAATGCAGAAATGGCCAAAATTTTGGTTCCACCTCCAAAGTTCCTTTATCCAAGGGTTGCTTTCAGACAAAAGCTACCAGGACAGAGAGGTCTGGCTGCCCTTGGCCTCTGATAGCCGCCTTTCATCTGCCCCTGAAACACCAGTGTTCCATGCTTTTCTTCCTGTGTAAAAGAACTGTCCTTCACCTCCAGGCAACCAGGTCCGAAACTGGTATTCCACCTCTGAAATTCCCTATGTCCAAGGACAAAATCTGCCAGCACCATCTGATCTGGCTGCCCTTGGCCTCTGGTGGCTGTGGCTCATCTGCCCCTGGAACATTGGGGCTCGCTTGCTCCCTTCCTATGGAGACCATAGTGATACTGTGAGGACCTGGTAGTACTTTCCCTAAAAAAACTGCAATTTGTAAATGTATCTCTCAGAACAATACCTGGCAGCTTTGGCTGGCCTTGTCCTCTAGTGGTCACCTTTCATCTGCCCCTAAAACAGTGGCACTCTAGTCCTTCATTCCTGGGGAAAATAGCTGGTCTTCATGTCCAGGAACCACAGCAAAAATAAGAATTGGCCACCAAGCCTGTCTGGGGTCATGGAACCATCTGCAGGCCCCGGGCAGATATTGACTCTTCCAGTGCTGCCATCCTCCCTCCAGTGAGAGAAAAGGACACAGGGCAGGCACACAGAGGAGCTACATGAAGACACCGAGGTCACTGAAGAGGAAGTTGAGTCCCAGATGGGAGGGATGAGGAGATGCTTTGATCTCAGGGCTGAAATCCTCTGCTAAAGCTATGGAGAAGGATGTCATTGATACATCAGGCTCTCTTTTTCCCTATAAGGCATTGAAAAATATGGGGAGATGACTTGTTCAGCAAAGGCCTCCATGCTAAAGTAAGGAAATATTGAAGTAGCTTGATGCCATGAGGTGTTTGAACAGACAAAGAGAGCAGAGTGATGAGACCCTGTGCCCTCAGGGAGAGAAGAAGAAGATCTCTATTCCCAGAGATTAGGATGATTTCAGAAAGAGATGAAGAGAACCTTTGCTCTTAAACAGCACATCTTTAAACTAATACCACTTAAATTGACATGTCCCCTAAACACAGCTGTGGGGAAATCTGTGAAAAAATGGGAGAGATTTCACAATTGCAGATTTTTCCTAGTGGCTGCTATTCATGGAAAAGAAAAGCCATGAGATAATTGTTTTCTTGTGGAGAAGTCTCCATAACATTAACAAGAGGAGGTTCTTTCCCTAAGTGAACTGAAGAAAGACTATTCTAGAGGTGGAAAACTGACAGAAAATTTTAGATTTTGTCTCTATACATTGTCAGATTGTATGGAGAAAGGAAGTGTTCTGAAAGTTTTGTTCTGATCCTTATTACTCTGTCTTTTAGTTACTCTTAAGAAACTTTTCTTTATACCATTTAAAAGTTTTGAGCCGACTTTGCCTTTCTTCTAATCCTGTTTCAAGAGCAGGAAATGAGTAAGTATATTCTAGTGTGTGCACTGGTAATTAGACAGCACTGAACCCACCACACTTATTGATATATTGCCCAAGAAATCCCAAAATGGTGAACCAAAACCACTACATAAACTTCCTGATGAACTGCCCCAGACCAGAGGGAAAACAAGGCAGAGCCATGGTTTGTCAGGAGTTGCCTGAACCTAATGAGCCCCGTGGTGCATTTGGAGCTGAGCCCGGGAACCTCAGGGCCTGAGAGGAGATTGCACAAACCTTTCCAGGAGTCAACGGCAGAAAAAAACCCCAAACTGTCTCAAAGCATTAAAGGGACCTGCTGAGGTCCATCCCCAACACAGGCTCCTCATGGACTCCATGGAGGAGAGAAATGGAGACTCAAAATGGCACAAAAACCTCTCAGTGTGGAAAGCAAAATCCAAAGTACCTGAAAAAAGTTTAGTATCTCAGAGTATTAATGAGCCCCAGTGAGTGTCAGTACAAAGCTCTCAAGGGACTCGTTAAAGCAGATAATTGGGGCCATGATTGCACAAACCTCTCACAGAGTCTGTATCAAAAGGGAAACACCAAGTACCTTAAAAGTAATGAAGTTCTGGGAACATGAAGGAGCCCCCAGGGCCATTCCTGACCAAGGCTCCCCAGGGACTCCTTCCAGCAGATCCTTGAGGCCACTGGGATGTGGGCTAGGGGGGGATGCTGAGGGCAGGACCAGGGGGTGACAGTGCCCAGCCTGGCTGGGGCTGTGCCAGGAGGCCCCAGGGCCTCAGGACAAGGTGTCTCCTCACAGCCCTTGGTGGCACAGACCCTGCTGTGCCCCAGGGCACCAAGACTTGGCTTCTCTTTGTCCCCACTTGTCATCAGTGCCTCCAGTTCTCTGCTCTGCCTGGGGCCTGGGGACACTTTCTCAGTCGTGTCCCTCAGTGGGACCCATTAAAAGTCCAAGAAACTTTGGAGTTGGATTCTGACTTGGAGTTCTGGAGAGGTTTCTGCGGCTCCCTTTGAGGGCCTGATGTTCAGGGCCTGAGCACAAAGAGCACAAAGCCCCAGAGGGTCATTAAAGTCCTTGTGCTGTATCTGTGCTGCTGAGCTGGGCCGGGCTCCTGGCAGAGAGGGTGATCCTGGTAACCAAGCAGAGCTTCAAAAGCACATTTCTCTTGCTGAGCAGCTCTTCTCCCAGCCCAGCAGGGCTGGGGCACTGCCTGCAGCCAGCCCAGGCACAGCACAGAGGCACAGAGAGCTTCAAACAGTCAGGGCTGGGAAGGGGCTGAGAAATGCCTGGGGCAGAATCACTGCAAGCCCTTGGCACAGGAACCTCTGGCTGCAGGACAATGCAGCTGCAGCTCCTGGAGTGATCTCCTAAAACTGGAACATCCCAATGCCCACAGACCCTGTGAGTGCATTCTCTGCTCATCTCCTGTGCAGAGCAGCCAGGGGTGCTGGAGTGTTCAGCAAATATATGTTTCTGGGCAAGGGCGGGATGCGTGCACTGTGCTGGCAAGCTTTCTCCCTGCGAGACACGCTGGAAAAGCTTTTCGCTATCATGCAGTCTGCTAGAGACGCAGACTCCGGCTCTCCGCGGCTGTCCGCAGGGAAGCGGCGGTTGCCGGCGTCTCTCTGCCGAAGCCGCGCTTTGCAGCCTACAAGTGCGGTTCACGTCAGCGGTGCACCTAGTAGCCGCTTCTTCGCCTCCGGCAGCCAGGGAGACCAGTTGGCTTCTGAAAGGCGAAGAACGAAACCGGCTTGTGTGCGCTGCCTTGGCACTGCAAGAGGACGGTGGCTGCAGCTGCCAGCCCTTTCAATTAACTGCTGGCATGCTTCTGGCAGGTGCTCCAGGAAGACTTTCCTGCATTTTGACTTGTTCCTGATGCAGACGAATCTGGAGAATTCTTGTTCGTGCCCTGAGCTTCCGAGATGCAGAGAAGAAGGGCTGCGCTGAGTTGCTCGGGAAGCAAGGACAAAGACAGCGCCTTGTGTTTGGGAGTGAGCAGCTGCTGGTGTTTTGCAGTTGACTTCGCTGTGCACTGAATGTCAGGTGGAGCTGTGCACTCTTCTACAACGAGCAGGGCAGCAGAAAACAGAGAGCACAGATGTCTGACAGCAGTTTGGAGCTTGCCTAGGAAAGAGTAGTGTTTTTGGAGTGTTCAGCAAATCCATGTTTCTGGGCAAGGGCGGGATGCGTGCACTGTGCTGGCAAGCTTTCTCCCTGCGAGACACGCTGGAAAAGCATTTCGCCATGATGCAGTCCGCTTGAGACGCAGATCCCGGCTCTCCGCAGCTGTCCGCAGGAAAGCGGCGGTTGCCGGCGTCTTTCTGCCGAAACCGCGCTTTGCAGCCTACAAGTGCGGTTCACGTCAGCGGTGCACCCAGTAGCCGCTTCTTCGCCTCCAGCAGCCGTGGAGAGCGGTTGGCTTCTGAGAGGCGAAGAACGAAACTGGCTTGTGTGCTCAGCCTTAGCACTGCTAGAAGACGGTGGCTGCAGCTGCCAGCCCTTTCAGTTCACCTCTGGAAGGCTTCTGGCAGGTGCTCCAGGACGACTTTCCTGCATTTTGACTTGGTCCTGATGCAGACGAATCTGGAGAATTCTTGTTCGTACCCTGAGCTTCCGAGTTGCAGAGAACACGATGGCAGCTGCAGAAAAGAAGGGCTGTGCTGAGTTGCTTGGGAAGCAAGGACATAGACAGCGCCTTGTGTTTGGGAGTGAGCAGCTGCTTGTTTTTTGCAATTGACGTCGCTGTGCACTGAATGTCAGGTGGAACTGTGCACTCTTCTACAACGAGCAGGGCAGCAGAAAACAGAGAGCACAGATGTCTGACAGCAGTTTGAAGCTTGCCTAGGAAAGAGCAGTGTTTTTGGAGTGTTCACCAGATCCATGTTTCTGGGTACGGGCGGGATGCGTGCACTGTGCTGGCAAGCTTTCTCCCTGCGAGACACGCTGGAAAAGCTTTTCGCCATGATGCAGTCCGCTTGAGACGCAGATCCCGGCTCTCCGCAGCTGTCCGCAGGAAAGCGGCGGTTGCCGGCGTCTTTCTGCCGAAGCCGCGCTTTGCAGCCTACAAGTGCGGTTCACATCAGCGGTGCACCTATTGGCCGCTTCTTCGCCTCCGGCAGCCGGGGAGAGCGGTTGGCTTCTGAGAGGCGAAGAACGAAACCGGCTTGTGGGCGCTGCCTTGGCACTGCTAGAAGACGGTGGCTGCAGCTGCCTGCGCTCTCAATTAACCGCTGGCATGCTTCTGGCAGGTGCTCCAGGACGACTTTCCTGCGTTTTGACTTGGTCCTGATGCAGACGAATCTGGAGAATTCTTGTTCGTGCCCTGAGGTTCCGAGATGCAGAGAAGAAGGGCTGCGCTGAGTTGCTCGGGAAGCAAGGACAAAGACAGCGCCTTGTGTTTGGGATTGAGCAGCTGCTGGTGTTTTGCATTTGACTTCGCTGTGCCCTGAATGTCAGGTGGAGCTGTGCACTCTTCTACAACGAGCAGGACACCACAAAACAGAGAGCACAGATGTCTGACAGCAGTTTGAAGCTTGCCTAGGAAAGAGCAGTGTTTTTGGAGTGTTCAGCAAATATAGGTTTCTGGGCAAGGGCGGGATGCGTGCACTGTGCTGGCAAGCTTTCTCCCTTCAAGAGACGCTGGAAAAGCTTTTCGCCATGATGCAATCCGCTAGAGACGCAGACTCCGGCTCTCCGCAGCTGTTCGCAGGGAAGCGGCGGTTGCCGGTGTCTTTCTGCCGAAGCCGCGCTTTGCAGCCTACAAGTGCGGTTCACGTCAGCGGTGCACCTAGTAGCCGCTTCTTCGCCTCCGGCAGCCGTGGAGAGCGGTTGGCTTCTGAGAGGCGAAGAACGAAAACGGCTTGTGGGCGCAGCCTTGGCACTGCTAGAAGACGGTGGCTGCAGCTGCCTGCGCTCTCAATTAAGTGCTGGCATGCTTCTGGCAGGTGCTCCAGGACGACTTTCCTACGTTTTGACTTGGTCCTGATGCAGAAGTATCTGGAGAATTCTTGTTCGTACCCTGAGGTTCCGAGATGCAGAGAAGAAGGGCTGCGCTGAGTTGCTCGGGAAGCAAGGACATAGACAGCGCCTTGTGTTTGGGAGTGAGCAGCTGCTGATGTTTTGCAGTTGACTTCGCTGTGCACTGAATGTCAGGTGGAGCTGTGCACTCTTCTACAACGAGCAGGGCAGCAGAAAACAGAGAGCACAGATGTCTGACAGCAGTTTGAAGCTTGCCTAGGAAAGAGCAGTGTTTTTGGAGTGTTCAGCAAATATATGTTTCTGGGCAAGGGCGGGATGCGTGCACCGTGCTGGCAAGCTTTCTCCCTGCGAGACACGCTGGAAAAGCTTTTCGCCATGATGCAGTCCGCTTGAGACGCAGATTCCGGCTCTCCGCAGCTGTCCGCAGGAAAGCGGCGGTTGCCAGCGTCTTTCTGCCGAAGCCACGCTTTGCAGCCTACAAGTGCGGTTCACGTCAGCGGTGCACCTAGTAGCCGCTTCTTCGCCTCCGGCAGCCGTGGAGAGCGGTTGGCTTCTGAGAGGCGAAGAACGAAACCGGCTTGTGGGCGCTGCCTTGGCACTACTAGAGGACGGTGGCTGCAGCTACCTGCTCTTTCAATTCAACGCTGGCATGCTTTTGGCAGGTGCTCCAGGAGGACTTTCCTGCGTTTTGAATGGGTCCTGATGCAGACGAATCTGGAGAATTCTTGTTCGTGCCCTGAGCTTCCGAGATGCAGAGAAGAAGGGCTGCGCTGAGTTGCTTCGGAAGCAAGGACAAAGACAGCGCCTTGTGTTTGGGAGTGAGCAGGTGCTGGTTTTTTGCAGTTGACTTCGCTGTGCACTGAATGTCAGGTGGAGCTGTGCACTCTTCTACAACGAGCAGTGCCGCAGAAAACACTGTGCACAGATGTCTGACAGCAGTTTGAAGCTTGCCTAGGAAAGAGCAGTGTTTTTGGAGTGTTCAGCAGATCCATGTTTCTGGGCAAGGGCGGGATGCATGCACTGTGCTGGCAAGCTCTCTCCCTGCGAGACACGCTGGAGAAGCTTTTCGCTATCATGCAGTCCGCTAGAGACGCAGACTCCGGCTCTCCGCAGCTGTCCGCAGGTAAGCGGCGGTTGCCGGCTTCTTTCTGCCGAAGCCGCGTTTTGCAGCCTACAAGTGCGGTTCACGTCAGCGGTGCACCTAGTAGCCGCTTCTTCGCCTCCAGCAGCCGGGGAGACCGGTTGGCTTCTGAGAGGCGAAGAACGAAACCGGCTTGTGTGCGCTGCCTTGGCACTGCTAGAGGACGGTGGCTGCAGCTTCCAGCCCTTTCAGTTCACCTCTGATATGCTTCTGGCAGGTGCTCCAGGACGACTTTCCTGCGTTTTGACTTGGTCCTGATGCAGACGAATCTGGAGAATTCTTGTTCGTACCCTGAGCTTCCGAGTTGCAGAGAACTCGATGGCAGCTGCAGAAAAGAAGGGCTGCGCTGAGTTGCTCGGGAAGCAAGGACATAGACAGCGCCTTGTGTTTGGGAGTGAGCAGCTGCTGATGTTTTGCAGTTGACTTCGCTGTGCACTGAATGTCAGGTGGAGCTGTGCACTCTTCTACAAAGAGCAGGGCACCGGAAAACAGAGAGCACAGATGTCTGACAGCAGTTTGAAGCTTGCCTAGGAAAGAGCAGCGTTTTTGGAGTGTTCAGCAAATCCATGTTTCTGGGCAAGGGCGGGATGCGTGCACCGTGCTGGCAAGCTTTCTCCCTGCGAGACACTCTGGAAAAGCTTTTCGCCATGATGCAGTCCGCTTGAGACGCAGACTCCGGCTCTCCGCAGCTGTCCGCATGAAAGCGGTGGTTGCCGGCGTCTTTCTGCAGAAGCCGCGCTTTTCAGCCTACAAGTGCGGTTCACGTCAGCGGTGCACCTAGTAGCCGCTTCTTCGCCTCCGGCAGCCGGGGAGAGCGGTTGGCTTCTGAGAGGCGAAGAACGAAACCGGCTTGTGTGCGCTGCCTTGGCACTGCTAGAGGACGGTGGCTGCAGCTGCCAGCCCTTTCAATTCACCTCTGGCATGCTTCTGGCAGGTGCTCCAGGACGACTTTCCTGCGTTTTGACTGGGTCCTGATGCAGACGAATCTGGAGAATTCTTGTTCGTGCCCTGAGCTTCCGAAATGCAGAGAAGAAGGGCTGCGCTGAGTTGCTTCGGAAGCAAGGACATAGACAGCGCCTTTTGTTTTGGACTGAGCAGCTGCTGGTGTTTTGCAGTTGACTTCGCTTTGCACTGAATGCCAGGGTGAGCGGAGCACACTTCTACAACGAGCAGTGCCGCAGAAAACACTGTGCACGGACGTCTGACAGCAGTTTGAAGCTTGCCTAGGAAAGAGCAGTGTTTTTGGAGTGTTCAGCAATTATATGTTTCTGGGCAAGGCCGGGATGCGTGCACTGTGCTGGCAAGCTCTCTCCCTGCGAGAGACGCTGAAAAAGCTTTTCGCCATGATGCAATCCGCTAGAGACGCAGACTCCGGCTCTCCGCAGCTGTCCGCAGGGAAGCGGCGGTTGCCGGCTTCTTTCTGCCGAAGCCGCGTTTTGCAGCCTACAAGTGCGGTTCACCAGAGCGCTGCACCTAGTAGCCGCTTCTTCGCCTCCGGCAGCCGGGGAGAGCGGTTGGCTTCTGAGAGGCGAAGAACGAAACCGGCTTGTGTGCGCAGCCTTGGCACTGCTAGAGGACGGTGGCTGCAGCTGCCAGCCATTTCAGTTCACCTCTGATATTCTTCTGGCAGGTGCTCCAGGACGACTTTCCTGCGTTTTGACTTGGTCCTGATGCAGACGAATCTGGAGAATTCTTGTTCGTACCCTGAGCTTCCGAGTTGCAGAGACCTCGATGGCAGCTGCCGAAAAGAAGGGCTCTGCTGAGTTGCTTGGGAAGCAAGGACATAGACAGCGCCTTGTGTTTGGGAGTGAGCAGCTGCTGGTTTTTTGCAGTTGACTTCGCTCTGCACTGAATGTCAGGGTGAGCTGTGCACTCTTCTACAACGAGCAGGGCAGCAGAAAACAGAGAGCACGGACGTCTTACAGCAGTTTGAAGCTTGCCTAGGAAAGAGCAGTGTTTTTGGAGTGCTCAGAAAATCCATGTTTCTGGGTAAGGGCGTGATGCGTGCACTGTGCTGGCAAGCTTTCTCCCTGCGAGAGACGCTGGAAAAGCTTTTCGCCATGATACAGTCCGTTAGAGACTCAGACTCCGGCTCTCGGCAGCTGTCCGCAGGGAAGCGCGGTTGCCGGCGTCTTTTTGCCGAAGCCGCGCTTTGCAGCCTACAAGTGCGGTTCACGTCAGCGGTGCACCCAGTAGCCATTTCTTCGCCTCCGGCAGCCGGGGAGAGCGGTTGGCTTCTGAGAGGCGAAGAACGAAACCGGCTTGTGTGTGCAGCCTTGGCACTGCTAGAAGACGGTGGCTGCAGCTGCCAGCCCTTTCAATTCACTGCTGACATGCTTCTGGCAGGTGCTCCAGGACGACTTTCCTGTGTTTTGACTTGGTCCTGATGCAGACGAATCTGGAGAATTCTTGTTCGTGCCCTGAGCTTCCGAGATGCAGAAAAGAAGGGCTGTGCTGAATTGCTCGCGAAGCAAGGACATAGACAGCGCATTTTGTTTGGGAGTGAGCAGCTGCTGGTTTTTTCCAGTTGACTTCGCTGTGCACTGAATGTCAGGTGGAGCTGTGCACTCTTCTACAACGAGCAGGACACCACAAAACAGAGAGCACAGATGTCTGACAGCAGTTTGAAGCTTGCCTAGGAAAGAGTAGTGTTTTTGGAGTGTTCAGCAAATATATGTTTCTGGGCAAGGGCGGGATGCGTGCACTGTGCTGGCAAGCTTTCTCCCTGCGAGAGACGCTGGAAAAGCTTCTCGCTATGATGCAGTCCGCTAGAGACGCAGACTTCGGCTCTCCGCAGCTGTCCGCAGGGAAGCGGCGGTTGCCGGCTTCTTTCTGCCGAAACCGCGCTTTGCAGCCTACAAGTGCGGTTCACGTCAGCGCTGCACCTAGTAGCCGCTTCTTCGCCTCCGGCAGCCGGGGAGAGCGGTTGGCTTCTGAGAGGCGAAGAACGAAACCGGCTTGTGTGCGCAGCCTTGGCACTGCTAGAGGACGGTGGCTGCAGCTGCCAGACCTTTCAGTTCACCTCTGATATTCTTCTGGCAGGTGCTCCAGGACGACTTTCCTGCGTTTTGACTTGGTCCTGATGCAGACGAATCTGGAGAATTCTTGTTCGTGCCCTGAGCTTCCGAGATGCAGAAAAGAAGGGCTGTGCTGAATTGCTCGCGAAGCAAGGACATAGACAGCGCATTTTGTTTGGGAGTGAGCAGCTGCTGGTTTTTTCCAGTTGACTTCGCTGTGCACTGAATGTCAGGTGGAGCTGTGCACTCTTCTACAACGAGCAGGACACCACAAAACAGAGAGCACAGATGTCTGACAGCAGTTTGAAGCTTGCCTAGGAAAGAGTAGTGTTTTTGGAGTGTTCAGCAAATATATGTTTCTGGGCAAGGGCGGGATGCGTGCACTGTGCTGGCAAGCTTTCTCCCTGCGAGAGACGCTGGAAAAGCTTCTCGCTATGATGCAGTCCGCTAGAGACGCAGACTTCGGCTCTCCGCAGCTGTCCGCAGGGAAGCGGCGGTTGCCGGCTTCTTTCTGCCGAAACCGCGCTTTGCAGCCTACAAGTGCGGTTCACGTCAGCGGTGCACCTAGTAGCCGCTTCTTCGCCTCCGGCAGCCGGGGAGAGCGGTTGGCTTCTGAGAGGCGAAGAACGAAACCGGCTTGTGTGCGCAGCCTTGGCACTGCTAGAAGACGGTGGCTGCAGCTGCCAGCCCTTTCAATTCACTGCTGGCATGCTTCTGGCAGGTGCTCCAGGACGACTTTTCTGCGTTTTGACTTGGGCCTGACGCAGACAAATCTGGAGAATTCTTGTTCGTACCCTGAGTTTACGAGTTGCAGAGATCTCGATGGCAGCTGCAGAAAAGAAGTGCTCTGCTGAATTGCTCGCGAAGCAAGGACATAGACAGCGCATTGTGTTTGGGAGTGAGCAGCTGCTGGTGTTTTGCATTTGACTTCACTGTTCACCTAATGTCAGGTGGAGCTGTGCACTCTTCTACAACGAGCAGGATACCACAAAACAGAGAGCACAGATGTCTGACAGCAGTTTGAAGCTTGCCTAGGAAACAGCAGTGTTTTTGGAGTGTTCAGCAAATATATGTTTCTGGGCAAGGGCGGGATGCGTGCACTGTGCTGGCAAGCTTTCTCCCTGCGAGAGACGCTGGAAAAGCTTTTCCCTATGATGCAGTCTGCTAGAGACGCAGACTTCGGCTCTCCGCAGCTGTCCGCAGGGAAGCGGCGGTTGCCGGCTTCTTTCTGCCGAAACCGCGCTTTGCAGCCTACAAGTGCGGTTCACGTCAGCGGTGCACCCAGTAGCCGCTTCTTCGCCTCCGGCAGCCGGGGAGAGCGGTTGGCTTCTGAGAGGCGAAGAACGAAACCGGCTTGTGTGCGCAGTCTTGGCACTGCTAGAAGACGGTGGCTGCAGCTGCCAGCCCTTTCAATTCACTGCTGGCATGCTTCTGGCAGGTGCTCCAGGACGACTTTTCTGCGTTTTGACTTGGTCCTGATGCAGACGAATCTGGAGAATTCTTGTTCGTACCCTGAGTTTACGAGTTCCAGAGATCTCGATGGCAGCTGCAGAAAAGAAGGGCTGCGCTGAGTCGCTCAGGAAGCAAGGACATAGACAGCGCGTTGTGTTTGGGAGTGAGCAGCTGCTGGTGTTTTGCAGTTGACTTCGCTGTGCACTGAATGTCAGGTGGAGCTGTGCACTCCTCTACAACGAGCAGGGCAGAAGAAAACAGAGAGCACAGATGTCTGACAGCAGTTTGAAGCTTGCCTAGGAAAGAGCAGTGTTTTTGGAGTGTTCAGCAAATATATGTTTCTGGGCAAGGGCGGGATGCGTGCACCGTGCTGGCAAGCTTTCTCCCTGCGAGACACGCTGGAAAAGCTTTTCGCCATGATGCAGTCCGCTTGAGACGCAGATTCCGGCTCTCCGCAGCTGTCCGCAGGAAAGCGGCGGTTGCCAGCGTCTTTCTGCCGAAGCCACGCTTTGCAGCCTACAAGTGCGGTTCACGTCAGCGGTGCACCTAGTAGCCGCTTCTTCGCCTCCGGCAGCCGTGGAGAGCGGTTGGCTTCTGAGAGGCGAAGAACGAAACTGGCTTGTGTGCTCAGCCTTAGCACTGCTAGAAGACGGTGGCTGCAGCTGCCAGCCCTTTCAGTTCACCTCTGGAAGGCTTCTGGCAGGTGCTCCAGGACGACTTTCCTGCATTTTGACTTGGTCCTGATGCAGACGAATCTGGAGAATTCTTGTTCGTACCCTGAGCTTCCGAGTTGCAGAGAACACGATGGCAGCTGCAGAAAAGAAGGGCTGTGCTGAGTTGCTTGGGAAGCAAGGACATAGACAGCGCCTTGTGTTTGGGAGTGAGCAGCTGCTTGTTTTTTGCAATTGACGTCGCTGTGCACTGAATGTCAGGTGGAACTGTGCACTCTTCTACAACGAGCAGGGCAGCAGAAAACAGAGAGCACAGATGTCTGACAGCAGTTTGAAGCTTGCCTAGGAAAGAGCAGTGTTTTTGGAGTGTTCACCAGATCCATGTTTCTGGGTACGGGCGGGATGCGTGCACTGTGCTGGCAAGCTTTCTCCCTGCGAGACACGCTGGAAAAGCTTTTCGCCATGATGCAGTCCGCTTGAGACGCAGATCCCGGCTCTCCGCAGCTGTCCGCAGGAAAGCGGCGGTTGCCGGCGTCTTTCTGCCGAAGCCGCGCTTTGCAGCCTACAAGTGCGGTTCACATCAGCGGTGCACCTATTGGCCGCTTCTTCGCCTCCGGCAGCCGGGGAGAGCGGTTGGCTTCTGAGAGGCGAAGAACGAAACCGGCTTGTGGGCGCTGCCTTGGCACTGCTAGAAGACGGTGGCTGCAGCTGCCTGCGCTCTCAATTAACCGCTGGCATGCTTCTGGCAGGTGCTCCAGGACGACTTTCCTGCGTTTTGACTTGGTCCTGATGCAGACGAATCTGGAGAATTCTTGTTCGTGCCCTGAGGTTCCGAGATGCAGAGAAGAAGGGCTGCGCTGAGTTGCTCGGGAAGCAAGGACAAAGACAGCGCCTTGTGTTTGGGATTGAGCAGCTGCTGGTGTTTTGCATTTGACTTCGCTGTGCCCTGAATGTCAGGTGGAGCTGTGCACTCTTCTACAACGAGCAGGACACCACAAAACAGAGAGCACAGATGTCTGACAGCAGTTTGAAGCTTGCCTAGGAAAGAGCAGTGTTTTTGGAGTGTTCAGCAAATATAGGTTTCTGGGCAAGGGCGGGATGCGTGCACTGTGCTGGCAAGCTTTCTCCCTTCAAGAGACGCTGGAAAAGCTTTTCGCCATGATGCAATCCGCTAGAGACGCAGACTCCGGCTCTCCGCAGCTGTTCGCAGGGAAGCGGCGGTTGCCGGTGTCTTTCTGCCGAAGCCGCGCTTTGCAGCTTACAAGTGCGGTTCACGTCAGCGGTGCACCTAGTAGCCGCTTCTTCGCCTCCGGCAGCCGTGGAGAGCGGTTGGCTTCTGAGAGGCGAAGAACGAAAACGGCTTGTGGGCGCAGCCTTGGCACTGCTAGAAGACGGTGGCTGCAGCTGCCTGCGCTCTCAATTAAGTGCTGGCATGCTTCTGGCAGGTGCTCCAGGACGACTTTCCTACGTTTTGACTTGGTCCTGATGCAGAAGTATCTGGAGAATTCTTGTTCGTACCCTGAGGTTCCGAGATGCAGAGAAGAAGGGCTGCGCTGAGTTGCTCGGGAAGCAAGGACATAGACAGCGCCTTGTGTTTGGGAGTGAGCAGCTGCTGATGTTTTGCAGTTGACTTCGCTGTGCACTGAATGTCAGGTGGAGCTGTGCACTCTTCTACAACGAGCAGGGCAGCAGAAAACAGAGAGCACAGATGTCTGACAGCAGTTTGAAGCTTGCCTAGGAAAGAGCAGTGTTTTTGGAGTGTTCAGCAAATATATGTTTCTGGGCAAGGGCGGGATGCGTGCACCGTGCTGGCAAGCTTTCTCCCTGCGAGACACGCTGGAAAAGCTTTTCGCCATGATGCAGTCCGCTTGAGACGCAGATTCCGGCTCTCCGCAGCTGTCCGCAGGAAAGCGGCGGTTGCCAGCGTCTTTCTGCCGAAGCCACGCTTTGCAGCCTACAAGTGCGGTTCACGTCAGCGGTGCACCTAGTAGCCGCTTCTTCGCCTCCGGCAGCCGTGGAGAGCGGTTGGCTTCTGAGAGGCGAAGAACGAAACCGGCTTGTGGGCGCTGCCTTGGCACTACTAGAGGACGGTGGCTGCAGCTACCTGCTCTTTCAATTCAACGCTGGCATGCTTTTGGCAGGTGCTCCAGGAGGACTTTCCTGCGTTTTGAATGGGTCCTGATGCAGACGAATCTGGAGAATTCTTGTTCGTGCCCTGAGCTTCCGAGATGCAGAGAAGAAGGGCTGCGCTGAGTTGCTTCGGAAGCAAGGACAAAGACAGCGCCTTGTGTTTGGGAGTGAGCAGGTGCTGGTTTTTTGCAGTTGACTTCGCTGTGCACTGAATGTCAGGTGGAGCTGTGCACTCTTCTACAACGAGCAGTGCCGCAGAAAACACTGTGCACAGATGTCTGACAGCAGTTTGAAGCTTGCCTAGGAAAGAGCAGTGTTTTTGGAGTGTTCAGCAGATCCATGTTTCTGGGCAAGGGCGGGATGCATGCACTGTGCTGGCAAGCTCTCTCCCTGCGAGACACGCTGGAGAAGCTTTTCGCTATCATGCAGTCCGCTAGAGACGCAGACTCCGGCTCTCCGCAGCTGTCCGCAGGTAAGCGGCGGTTGCCGGCTTCTTTCTGCCGAAGCCGCGTTTTGCAGCCTACAAGTGCGGTTCACGTCAGCGGTGCACCTAGTAGCCGCTTCTTCGCCTCCAGCAGCCGGGGAGACCGGTTGGCTTCTGAGAGGCGAAGAACGAAACCGGCTTGTGTGCGCTGCCTTGGCACTGCTAGAGGACGGTGGCTGCAGCTTCCAGCCCTTTCAGTTCACCTCTGATATGCTTCTGGCAGGTGCTCCAGGACGACTTTCCTGCGTTTTGACTTGGTCCTGATGCAGACGAATCTGGAGAATTCTTGTTCGTACCCTGAGCTTCCGAGTTGCAGAGAACTCGATGGCAGCTGCAGAAAAGAAGGGCTGCGCTGAGTTGCTCGGGAAGCAAGGACATAGACAGCGCCTTGTGTTTGGGAGTGAGCAGCTGCTGATGTTTTGCAGTTGACTTCGCTGTGCACTGAATGTCAGGTGGAGCTGTGCACTCTTCTACAAAGAGCAGGGCACCGGAAAACAGAGAGCACAGATGTCTGACAGCAGTTTGAAGCTTGCCTAGGAAAGAGCAGCGTTTTTGGAGTGTTCAGCAAATCCATGTTTCTGGGCAAGGGCGGGATGCGTGCACCGTGCTGGCAAGCTTTCTCCCTGCGAGACACTCTGGAAAAGCTTTTCGCCATGATGCAGTCCGCTTGAGACGCAGACTCCGGCTCTCCGCAGCTGTCCGCATGAAAGCGGTGGTTGCCGGCGTCTTTCTGCAGAAGCCGCGCTTTTCAGCCTACAAGTGCGGTTCACGTCAGCGGTGCACCTAGTAGCCGCTTCTTCGCCTCCGGCAGCCGGGGAGAGCGGTTGGCTTCTGAGAGGCGAAGAACGAAACCGGCTTGTGTGCGCTGCCTTGGCACTGCTAGAGGACGGTGGCTGCAGCTGCCAGCCCTTTCAATTCACCTCTGGCATGCTTCTGGCAGGTGCTCCAGGACGACTTTCCTGCGTTTTGACTGGGTCCTGATGCAGACGAATCTGGAGAATTCTTGTTCGTGCCCTGAGCTTCCGAAATGCAGAGAAGAAGGGCTGCGCTGAGTTGCTTCGGAAGCAAGGACATAGACAGCGCCTTTTGTTTTGGACTGAGCAGCTGCTGGTGTTTTGCAGTTGACTTCGCTTTGCACTGAATGCCAGGGTGAGCGGAGCACACTTCTACAACGAGCAGTGCCGCAGAAAACACTGTGCACGGACGTCTGACAGCAGTTTGAAGCTTGCCTAGGAAAGAGCAGTGTTTTTGGAGTGTTCAGCAATTATATGTTTCTGGGCAAGGCCGGGATGCGTGCACTGTGCTGGCAAGCTCTCTCCCTGCGAGAGACGCTGAAAAAGCTTTTCGCCATGATGCAATCCGCTAGAGACGCAGACTCCGGCTCTCCGCAGCTGTCCGCAGGGAAGCGGCGGTTGCCGGCTTCTTTCTGCCGAAGCCGCGTTTTGCAGCCTACAAGTGCGGTTCACCAGAGCGCTGCACCTAGTAGCCGCTTCTTCGCCTCCGGCAGCCGGGGAGAGCGGTTGGCTTCTGAGAGGCGAAGAACGAAACCGGCTTGTGTGCGCAGCCTTGGCACTGCTAGAGGACGGTGGCTGCAGCTGCCAGCCATTTCAGTTCACCTCTGATATTCTTCTGGCAGGTGCTCCAGGACGACTTTCCTGCGTTTTGACTTGGTCCTGATGCAGACGAATCTGGAGAATTCTTGTTCGTACCCTGAGCTTCCGAGTTGCAGAGACCTCGATGGCAGCTGCCGAAAAGAAGGGCTCTGCTGAGTTGCTTGGGAAGCAAGGACATAGACAGCGCCTTGTGTTTGGGAGTGAGCAGCTGCTGGTTTTTTGCAGTTGACTTCGCTCTGCACTGAATGTCAGGGTGAGCTGTGCACTCTTCTACAACGAGCAGGGCAGCAGAAAACAGAGAGCACGGACGTCTTACAGCAGTTTGAAGCTTGCCTAGGAAAGAGCAGTGTTTTTGGAGTGCTCAGAAAATCCATGTTTCTGGGTAAGGGCGTGATGCGTGCACTGTGCTGGCAAGCTTTCTCCCTGCGAGAGACGCTGGAAAAGCTTTTCGCCATGATACAGTCCGTTAGAGACTCAGACTCCGGCTCTCGGCAGCTGTCCGCAGGGAAGCGCGGTTGCCGGCGTCTTTTTGCCGAAGCCGCGCTTTGCAGCCTACAAGTGCGGTTCACGTCAGCGGTGCACCCAGTAGCCATTTCTTCGCCTCCGGCAGCCGGGGAGAGCGGTTGGCTTCTGAGAGGCGAAGAACGAAACCGGCTTGTGTGTGCAGCCTTGGCACTGCTAGAAGACGGTGGCTGCAGCTGCCAGCCCTTTCAATTCACTGCTGACATGCTTCTGGCAGGTGCTCCAGGACGACTTTCCTGTGTTTTGACTTGGTCCTGATGCAGACGAATCTGGAGAATTCTTGTTCGTGCCCTGAGCTTCCGAGATGCAGAAAAGAAGGGCTGTGCTGAATTGCTCGCGAAGCAAGGACATAGACAGCGCATTTTGTTTGGGAGTGAGCAGCTGCTGGTTTTTTCCAGTTGACTTCGCTGTGCACTGAATGTCAGGTGGAGCTGTGCACTCTTCTACAACGATCAGGACACCACAAAACAGAGAGCACAGATGTCTGACAGCAGTTTGAAGCTTGCCTAGGAAAGAGTAGTGTTTTTGGAGTGTTCAGCAAATATATGTTTCTGGGCAAGGGCGGGATGCGTGCACTGTGCTGGCAAGCTTTCTCCCTGCGAGAGACGCTGGAAAAGCTTCTCGCTATGATGCAGTCCGCTAGAGACGCAGACTTCGGCTCTCCGCAGCTGTCCGCAGGGAAGCGGCGGTTGCCGGCTTCTTTCTGCCGAAACCGCGCTTTGCAGCCTACAAGTGCGGTTCACGTCAGCGCTGCACCTAGTAGCCGCTTCTTCGCCTCCGGCAGCCGGGGAGAGCGGTTGGCTTCTGAGAGGCGAAGAACGAAACCGGCTTGTGTGCGCAGCCTTGGCACTGCTAGAGGACGGTGGCTGCAGCTGCCAGACTTTTCAGTTCACCTCTGATATTCTTCTGGCAGGTGCTCCAGGACGACTTTCCTGCGTTTTGACTTGGTCCTGATGCAGACGAATCTGGAGAATTCTTGTTCGTGCCCTGAGCTTCCGAGATGCAGAAAAGAAGGGCTGTGCTGAATTGCTCGCGAAGCAAGGACATAGACAGCGCATTTTGTTTGGGAGTGAGCAGCTGCTGGTTTTTTCCAGTTGACTTCGCTGTGCACTGAATGTCAGGTGGAGCTGTGCACTCTTCTACAACGAGCAGGACACCACAAAACAGAGAGCACAGATGTCTGACAGCAGTTTGAAGCTTGCCTAGGAAAGAGTAGTGTTTTTGGAGTGTTCAGCAAATATATGTTTCTGGGCAAGGGCGGGATGCGTGCACTGTGCTGGCAAGCTTTCTCCCTGCGAGAGACGCTGGAAAAGCTTCTCGCTATGATGCAGTCCGCTAGAGACGCAGACTTCGGCTCTCCGCAGCTGTCCGCAGGGAAGCGGCGGTTGCCGGCTTCTTTCTGCCGAAACCGCGCTTTGCAGCCTACAAGTGCGGTTCACGTCAGCGGTGCACCTAGTAGCCGCTTCTTCGCCTCCGGCAGCCGGGGAGAGCGGTTGGCTTCTGAGAGGCGAAGAACGAAACCGGCTTGTGTGCGCAGCCTTGGCACTGCTAGAAGACGGTGGCTGCAGCTGCCAGCCCTTTCAATTCACTGCTGGCATGCTTCTGGCAGGTGCTCCAGGACGACTTTTCTGCGTTTTGACTTGGGCCTGACGCAGACAAATCTGGAGAATTCTTGTTCGTACCCTGAGTTTACGAGTTGCAGAGATCTCGATGGCAGCTGCAGAAAAGAAGTGCTCTGCTGAATTGCTCGCGAAGCAAGGACATAGACAGCGCATTGTGTTTGGGAGTGAGCAGCTGCTGGTGTTTTGCATTTGACTTCACTGTTCACCTAATGTCAGGTGGAGCTGTGCACTCTTCTACAACGAGCAGGATACCACAAAACAGAGAGCACAGATGTCTGACAGCAGTTTGAAGCTTGCCTAGGAAACAGCAGTGTTTTTGGAGTGTTCAGCAAATATATGTTTCTGGGCAAGGGCGGGATGCGTGCACTGTGCTGGCAAGCTTTCTCCCTGCGAGAGACGCTGGAAAAGCTTTTCCCTATGATGCAGTCCGCTAGAGACGCAGACTTCGGCTCTCCGCAGCTGTCCGCAGGGAAGCGGCGGTTGCCGGCTTCTTTCTGCCGAAACCGCGCTTTGCAGCCTACAAGTGCGGTTCACGTCAGCGGTGCACCCAGTAGCCGCTTCTTCGCCTCCGGCAGCCGGGGAGAGCGGTTGGCTTCTGAGAGGCGAAGAACGAAACCGGCTTGTGTGCGCAGCCTTGGCACTGCTAGAAGACGGTGGCTGCAGCTGCCAGCCCTTTCAATTCACTGCTGGCATGCTTCTGGCAGGTGCTCCAGGACGACTTTTCTGAGTTTTGACTTGGTCCTGATGCAGACGAATCTGGAGAATTCTTGTTCGTACCCTGAGTTTACGAGTTGCAGAGAACTCGATGGCAGCTGCAGAAAAGAAGGGCTGTGCTGAATTGCTCGCGAAGCAAGGACATAGCGCCTTGTGTTTGGGAGTGAGCAGCTGCTGGTTTTTTGCGGTTGACTTCGCTGTGCACTGAATGTCAGGTGGAGTTGTGCACACTTCTACAACGAGCAGGATACCACAAAACAGAGAGCACAGATGTCTGACAGCAGTTTGAAGCTCGCCTAGGAAAGAGTAGTGATTTTGGAGTGTTCAGCAAATATATGTTTCTGGGTAAGGGCGGGATGCGTGCACTGTGCTGGCAAGCTTTCTCCCTGCGAGACACTCTGGAAAAGCTTCTCGCTATGATGCAGTCCGCTAGAGATGCCGACTTCGGCTCTCGGCAGCTGTCCGCAGGGAAGCGGCGGTTGCCGGCTTCTTTCTGCCGAAACCGCGCTTTGCAGCCTACAAGTGCGGTTCACGTCAGCGGTGCACCCAGTAGCCGCTTCTTCGCCTCCGGCAGCCGGGGAGAG
Source organism: Taeniopygia guttata (assembly GCF_048771995.1). Lineage (NCBI taxonomy): Eukaryota > Metazoa > Chordata > Aves > Passeriformes > Estrildidae > Taeniopygia > Taeniopygia guttata. Next base: position 5,051,138 of record NC_133057.1, read on the forward strand.
CGGTTGGCTTCTGAGAGGCGAAGAACGAAACCGGCTTGTGTGCGCAGCCTTGGCACTGCTAGAAGACGGTGGCTGCAGCTGCCAGCCCTTTCAATTCACTGCTGGCATGCTTCTGGCAGGTGCTCCAGGACGACTTTTCTGCGTTTTGACTTGGTCCTGATGCAGACGAATCTGGAGAATTCTTGTTCGTACCCTGAGTTTACGAGTTGCAGAGATCTCGATGGCAGATGCAGAAAAGAAGGGCTGCGCTGAGTCGCTCAGGAAGCAAGGACATAGACAGCGCCTTGTGTTTGGGAGTGAGCAGCTGCTGGTTTTTTGCAGTTGACTTCGCTGTGCACTGAATGTCAGGTGGAGCTGTGCACTCCTCTACAACGAGCAGGGCAGAAGAAAACAGAGAGCACAGATGTCTGACAGCAGTTTGAAGCTTGCCTAGGAAAGAGTAGTGTTTTTGGAGTGTTCAGCAAATATATGTTTCTGGGCAAGGGCGGGATGCGTGCACTGTGCTGGCAAGCTTTCTCCCTGCGAGACACGCTGGAAAAGCTTTTCGCTATGATGCAGTCCGCTAGAGACGCAGACTTCGGCTCTCGGCAGCTGTCCGCAGGGAAGCGGCGGTTGCCGGCTTCTTTCTGCCGAAACCGCGCTTTGCAGCCTACAAGTGCGGTTCACGTCAGCGGTGCACCCAGTAGCCGCTTCTTCGCCTCCGGCAGCCGGGGAGAGCGGTTGGCTTCTGAGAGGCGAAGAACGAAACCGGCTTGTGTGAGCAGCCTTGGCACTGCTAGAAGACGGTGGCTGCAGCTGCCAGCCCTTTCAATTCACTGCTGGCATGCTTCTGGCAGGTGCTCCAGGACGACTTTCCTGCGTTTTGACTTGGTCCTGATGCAGACGAATCTGGAGAATTCTTGTTCGTACCCTGAGTTTAAGAGTTGCAGAGATCTCGATGGCAGCTGCAGAAAAGACGGGCTGTGCTGAATTGCTCGCGAAGCAAGGACATAGCGCCTTGTGTTTGGGAGTGAGCAGCTGCTGGTTTTTTGCGGTTGACTTCTCTGTGCACTGAATGTCAGGTGGAGCTGTGCACACTTCTACAACGAGCAGGACGCCACAAAACAGAGAGCACAGATGTCTGACAGCAGTTTGAAGCTCGCCTAGTAAAGAGCAGTGTTTTTGGGGTGTTCAGCAAATATATGTTTCTGGGCAAGGGCGGGATGCGTGCACTGTGCTGGCAAGCTTTCTCCCTGCGAGAGACGCTGGAAAAGCTTTTCCCTATGATGCAGTCCGCTAGAGACGCAGACTTCGGCTCTCCGCAGCTGTCCGCAGGGAAGCGGCGGTTGCCGGCTTCTTTCTGCCGAAACCGCGCTTTGCAGCCTACAAGTGCGGTTCACGTCAGCGGTGCACCCAGTAGCCGCTTCTTCGCCTCCGGCAGCCGGGGAGAGCGGTTGGCTTCTGAGAGGCGAAGAACGAAACCGGCTTGTGTGCGCAGCCTTGGCACTGCTAGAAGACGGTGGCTGCAGCTGCCAGCCCTTTCAATTCACTGCTGGCATGCTTCTGGCAGGTGCTCCAGGACGACTTTTCTGCGTTTTGACTTGGTCCTGATGCAGACGAATCTGGAGAATTCTTGTTCGTACCCTGAGTTTACGAGTTGCAGAGAACTCGATGGCAGCTGCAGAAAAGAAGGGCTGTGCTGAATTGCTCGCGAAGCAAGGACATAGCGCCTTGTGTTTGGGAGTGAGCAGCTGCTGGTTTTTTGCGGTTGACTTCGCTGTGTACTGAATGTCAGGTGGAGTTGTGCACACTTCTACAACGAGCAGGATACCACAAAACAGAGAGCACAGATGTCTGACAGCAGTTTGAAGCTTGCCTAGGAAAGAGTAGTGATTTTGGAGTGTTCAGCAAATATATGTTTCTGGGTAAGGGCGGGATGCGTGCACTGTGCTGGCAAGCTTTCTCCCTGCGAGACACTCTGGAAAAGCTTCTCGCTATGATGCAGTCCGCTAGAGACGCCGACTTCGGCTCTCGGCAGCTGTCCGCAGGGAAGCGGCGGTTGCCGGCTTCTTTCTGCCGAAACCGCGCTTTGCAGCCTACAAGTGCGGTTCACGTCAGCGGTGCACCCAGTAGCCGCTTCTTCGCCTCCGGCAGCCGGGGAGAGCGGTTGGCTTCTGAGAGGCGAAGAACGAAACCGGCTTGTGTGCGCAGCCTTGGCACTGCTAGAAGACGGTGGCTGCAGCTGCCAGCCCTTTCAATTCACTGCTGGCATGCTTCTGGCAGGTGCTCCAGGACGACTTTTCTGCGTTTTGACTTGGTCCTGATGCAGACGAATCTGGAGAATTCTTGTTCGTACCCTGAGTTTACGAGTTCCAGAGATCTCGATGGCAGCTGCAGAAAAGAAGGGCTGCGCTGAGTCGCTCAGGAAGCAAGGACATAGACAGCGCGTTGTGTTTGGGAGTGAGCAGCTGCTGGTTTTTCGCAGTTGACTTCGCTGTGCACTGAATGTCAGGTGGAGCTGTGCACTCCTCTACAACGAGCAGGGCAGAAGAAAACAGAGAGCACAGATGTCTGACAGCAGTTTGAAGCTTGCCTAGGAAAGAGTAGTGTTTTTGGAGTGTTCAGCAAATATATGTTTCTGGGCAAGGGCGGGATGCGTGCACTGTGCTGGCAAGCTTTCTCCCTGCGAGACACGCTGGAAAAGCTTTTCGCTATGATGCAGTCCGCTAGAGACGCAGACTTCGGCTCTCGGCAGCTGTCCGCAGGGAAGCGGCGGTTGCCGGCTTCTTTCTGCCGAAACCGCGCTTTGCAGCCTACAAGTGCGGTTCACGTCAGCGGTGCACCCAGTAGCCGCTTCTTCGCCTCCGGCAGCCGGGGAGAGCGGTTGGCTTCTGAGAGGCGAAGAACGAAACCGGCTTGTGTGCGCAGCCTTGGCACTGCTAGAAGACGGTGGCTGCAGCTGCCAGCCCTTTCAATTCACTGCTGGCATGCTTCTGGCAGGTGCTCCAGGACGACTTTCCTGCGTTTTGACTTGGTCCTGATGCAGACGAATCTGGAGAATTCTTGTTCGTACCCTGAGTTTAAGAGTTGCAGAGATCTCGATGGCAGCTGCAGAAAAGACGGGCTGTGCTGAATTGCTCGCGAAGCAAGGACATAGCGCCTTGTGTTTGGGAGTGAGCAGCTGCTGGTTTTTTGCGGTTGACTTCGCTGTGCACAGAATGTCAGGTGGAGCTGTGCACACTTCTACAACGAGCAGGACGCCACAAAACAGAGAGCACAGATGTCTGACAGCAGTTTGAAGCTTGCCTAGGAAAGAGTAGTGATTTTGGAGTGTTCAGCAAATATATGTTTCTGGGTAAGGGCGGGATGCGTGCACTGTGCTGGCAAGCTTTCTCCCTGCGAGACACTCTGGAAAAGCTTCTCGCTATGATGCAGTCCGCTAGAGACGCCGACTTCGGCTCTCCGCAGCTGTCCGCAGGGAAGCGGCGGTTGCCGGCTTCTTTCTGCTGAAACCGTGCTTTGCAGCCTACAAGTGCGGTTCACGTCAGCGGTGCACCTATTAGCCGCTTCTTCGCCTCCGGCAGCCGGGGAGAGCGGTTGGCTTCTGAAAGGCGAAGAACGAAACCGGCTTGTGTGCGCAGCCTTGGCACTGCTAGAAGACGGTGGCTGCAGCTGCCAGCCCTTTCAATTCACTGCTGGCATGCTTCTGGCAGGTGCTCCAGGACGACTTTCCTGCGTTTTGACTTGGTCCTGATGCAGACGAATCTAGAGAATTCTTGTTCGTGCCCTGAGCTTGCGAGATGCAGAGAAGAAGGGCTGCGCTGAGTTGCTCGGGAAGCAAGGACATAGACAGCGCCTTGTGTTTGGGAGTGAGCAGCTGCTGGTTTTTTGCGGTTGACTTCGCTGTGCACTGAATGTCAGGTGAAGCTGTGCACACTTCTACAACGAGCAGGACACCACAAAACAGAGAGCACAGATGTCTGACAGCAGTTTGAAGCTTGCCTAGGAAAGAGTAGTGTTTTTGGAGTGTTCAGCAAATATATGTTTCTGGGCAAGGGCGGGATGCGTGCACTGTGCTGGCAAGCTTTCTCCCTGCGAGAGACGCTGGAAAAGCTTCTCGCTATGATGCAGTCCGCTAGAGACGCCGACTTCGGCTCTCCGCAGCTGTCCGCAGGGAAGCGGCGGTTGCCGGCTTCTTTCTGCCGAAACCGCGCTTTGCAGCCTACAAGTGCGGTTCACATCAGCAGTGCACCTAGTAGCCGCTTCTTCGCCTCCGGCAGCCGGGGAGAGCGGTTGGCTTCTGAGAGGCGAAGTACGAAACCGGCTTGTGTGCGCAGCCTTGGCACTGCTAGAAGACGGTGGCTGCAGCTGCCACCCCTTTCAATTCACTGCTGGCATGCTTCTGGCAGGTGCTCCAGGACGACTTTTCTGCGTTTTGACTTGGTCCTGATGCAGACGAATCTGGAGAATTCTTGTTCGTACCCTGAGTTTACGAGTTGCAGAGATCTCGATGGCAGCTGCAGAAAAGAAGGGCTGTGCTGAATTGCTCGCGAAGCAAGGACATAGACAGCGCATTGTGTTTGGGAGTGAGCAGCTGCTGGTGTTTTGCAGTTGACTTCACTGTGCACTGAATGTCAGGTGGAGCTGTGCACTCTTCTACAACGAGCAGGACACCACAAAACAGAGAGCACAGATGTCTGACAGCAGTTTGAAGCTCGCCTAGGAAAGAGTAGTGTTTTTGGAGTGTTCAGCAAATATATGTTTCTGGGTAAGGGCGGGATGCGTGCACTGTGCTGGCAAGCTTTCTCCCTGCGAGACACGCTGGAAAAGCTTTTCCCTATGATGCAGTCCGCTAGAGATGCAGATTCCGGCTCTCCGCAGCTGTCCGCAGGGAAGCAGCTGTTGCCGGCGTCTTTCTGCCGAAACCGCGCTTTGCAGCCTACAAGTGCGGTTCACGTCAGCGGTGCACCTAGTAGCCGCTTCTTCGCCTCCGGCAGTCGGGGAGAGCAGTTGGCTTCTGAGAGGCGAAGAACGAAACCGGATTGTGTGCACTGCCTTGGCACTGCTAGAGGACGGTGGCTGCAGCTGCCAGCCCTTTCAGTTCACCTCTGGTATGCTTCTGGCAGGTGCTCCAGGATGACTTTCCTGCGTTTTGACTTGGTCCTGATGCAGACGAATCTGGAGAATTCTTGTTCGTACCCTGAGTTTACGAGTTGCAGAGATCTCGATGGCAGCTGCAGAAAAGAAGGGCTGTGCTGAATTGCTCGCGAAGCAAGGACATAGACAGCGCATTGTGTTTGGGAGTGAGCAGCTGCTGGTTTTTTGCAGTTGACTTCACTGTGCACTGAATGTCAGGTGGAGCTGTGCACTCTTCTACAACGAGCAGGACACCACAAAACAGAGAGCACAGATGTCTGACAGCAGTTTGAAGCTTGCCTAGGAAAGAGTAGTGTTTTTGGAGTGTTCAGCAAATATATGTTTCTGGGTAAGGGTGGGATGCGTGCACTGTGCTGGCAAGCTTTCTCCCTGCGAGAGACGCTGGAAAAGCTTCTCGCTATGATGCAGTCCGCTAGAGACGCCGACTTCGGCTCTCCGCAGCTGTCCGCAGGGAAGCAGCGGTTGCCGGCTTCTTTCTGCCGAAACCGCGCTTTGCAGCCTACAAGTGCGGTTCACGTCAGCGGTGCACCCAGTAGCCGCTTCTTCGCCTCCGGCAGCCGGGGAGAGCGGTTGGCTTCTGAGAGGCGAAGAACGAAACCGGCTTGTGTGCGCAGCCTTGGCACTGCTAGAGGACGGTGGCTGCAGCTGCCAGCCCTTTCAATTCACTGCTGGCATGCTTCTGGCAGGTGCTCCAGGACGACTTTCCTGCGTTTTGACTTGGTCCTGATGCAGACGAATCTGGAGAATTCTTGTTCGTACCCTGAGTATACGAGTTGCAGAGATCTCGATGGCAGCTGCAGAAAAGAAGGGCTGTGCTGAATTGCTCGCGAAGCAAGGACATAGCGCCTTGTGTTTGGGAGTGAGCAGCTGCTGGTTTTTTGCGGTTGACTTCGCTGTGCACTGAAAGTCAGGTGGGGCTGTGCACACTTCTACAACGAGCAGGACACCACAAAACAGAGAGCACAGATGTCTGACAGCAGTTTGAAGCTTGCCTAGGAAAGAGTAGTGTTTTTGGAGTGTTCAGCAAATATATGTTTCTGGGTAAGGGCGGAATGCGTGCACTGTGCTGGCAAGCTTTCTCCCTGCAAGACACTCTGGAAAAGCTTCTCGCTATGATGCAGTCCGCTAGAGACGCCGACTTCGGCTCTCGGCAGCTGTCCGCAGGGAAGCGGCGGTTGCCGGCTTCTTTCTGCCGAAACCGCGCTTTGCAGCCTACAAGTGCGGTTCACGTCAGCGGTGCACCTAGTAGCCGCTTCTTCGCCTCCGGCGGCCGGGGAGAGCAGTTGGCTTCTGAGAGGCTAAGAACGAAACCGGCTTGTTGCGCAGTTTTGGCACTGCTAGAAGACGGTGGCTGCAGCTGCCAGCCCTTTCAATTCACTGCTGGCATGCTTCTAGCAGGTGCTCCAGGACGACTTTCCTGCGTTTTGACTTGGTCCTGATGCAGACGAATCTGGAGAATTCTTGTTCGTGCCCTGAGCTTGCGAGATGCAGAGAAGAAGGGCTGCGCTGAGTTGCTCGGGAAGCAAGGACATAGACAGCGCCTTGTGTTTGGGAGTGAGCAGCTGCTGGTTTTTTGCAGTTGACTTCGCTGTGCACTGAATGTCAGGTGGAGCTGTGCACTCTTCTACAACGACCAGGACAGAAGAAAACAGAGAGCACAGATGTCTGACAGCAGTTTGAAGCTTGCCTAGGAAAGAGTAGTGTTTTTGGAGTGTTCAGCAAATATATGTTTCTGGGTAAGGGCGGGATGCGTGCACTGTGCTGGCAAGCTTTCTCCCTGCGAGACACTCTGGAAAAGCTTTTCGCTATGATGCAGTCCGCTAGAGACGCCGACTTCGGCTCTCCGCAGCTGTCCGCAGAGAAGCGGCGGTTGCCGGCTTCTTTCTGCCGAAACCGCGCTTTGCAGCCTACAAGTGCGGTTCACGTCAGCGGTGCACCTAGTAGCCACTTCTTCGCCTCCGGCAGCCGGGGAGAGCGGTTGGCTTCTGAGAGGCGAAGAACGAAACCGGCTTGTGTGCGCAGCATTGGCACTGCTAGAAGACGGTGGCTGCAGCTGCCAGCCCTTTCAATTCACTGCTGGCATGCTTCTGGCAGGTGCTCCAGGATGACTTTTCTGCGTTTTGACTTGGTCCTGATGCAGACGAATCTGGAGAATTCTTGTTCGTACCCTGAGTATACGAGTTGCAGAGATCTCGATGGCAGCTGCAGAAAAGAAGGGCTGTGCTGAATTGCTCGCGAAGCAAGGACATAGCGCCTTGTGTTTGGGAGTGAGCAGCTGCTGGTTTTTTGCGGTTGACTTCGCTGTGCACTGAAAGTCAGGTGGGGCTGTGCACACTTCTACAACGAGCAGGACACCACAAAACAGAGAGCACAGATGTCTGACAGCAGTTTGAAGCTTGCCTAGGAAAGAGTAGTGTTTTTGGAGTGTTCAGCAAATATATGTTTCTGGGTAAGGGCGGAATGCGTGCACTGTGCTGGCAAGCTTTCTCCCTGCGAGACACTCTGGAAAAGCTTCTCGCTATGATGCAGTCCGCTAGAGACGCAGACTTCGGCTCTCCGCAGCTGTCCGCAGGGAAGCGGCGGTTGCCGGCTTCTTTCTGCCGAAACCGCGCTTTGCAGCCTACAAGTGTGGTTCACGTCAGCGGTGCACCTAGTAGCCGCTTCTTCGCCTCCGGCAGCCGGGGAGAGCGGTTGGCTTCTGAGAGGCGAAGAACGAAACCGGCTTGTTGCGCAGTTTTGGCACTGCTAGAAGACGGTGGCTGCAGCTGCCAGCCCTTTCAATTCACTGCTGGCATGCTTCTAGCAGGTGCTCCAGGACGACTTTCCTGCGTTTTGACTTGGTCCTGATGCAGACGAATCTGGAGAATTCTTGTTCGTGCCCTGAGCTTGCGAGATGCAGAGAAGAAGGGCTGCGCTGAGTTGCTCGGGAAGCAAGGACAAAGACAGCGCCTTGTGTTTGGGAGTGAGCAGCTGCTGGTGTTTTGCAGTTGACTTCGCTGTGCACTGAATGTCAGGTGGAGCTGTGCACTCTTCTACAACGAGCAGGGCAGCAGAAAACAGAGAGCACAGATGTCTGACAGCAGTTTGGAGCTTGCCTAGGAAAGAGTAGTGTTTTTGGAGTGTTCAGCAAATCCATGTTTCTGGGCAAGGGCGGGATGCGTGCACTGTGCTGGCAAGCTTTCTCCCTGCGAGACACGCTGGAAAAGCATTTCCCATGATGCAGTCCGCTTGAGACGCAGATCCCGGCTCTCCGCAGCTGTCCGCAGGAAAGCGGCGGTTGCCGGCGTCTTTCTGCCGAAACCGCGCTTTGCAGCCTACAAGTGCGGTTCACGTCAGCGGTGCACCCAGTAGCCGCTTCTTCGCCTCCAGCAGCCGTGGAGAGCGGTTGGCTTCTGAGAGGCGAAGAACGAAACTGGCTTGTGTGCTCAGCCTTAGCACTGCTAGAAGACGGTGGCTGCAGCTGCCAGCCCTTTCAGTTCACCTCTGGAAGGCTTCTGGCAGGTGCTCCAGGACGACTTTCCTGCATTTTGACTTGGTCCTGATGCAGACGAATCTGGAGAATTCTTGTTCGTACCCTGAGCTTCCGAGTTGCAGAGAACACGATGGCAGCTGCAGAAAAGAAGGGCTGTGCTGAGTTGCTTGGGAAGCAAGGACATAGACAGCGCCTTGTGTTTGGGAGTGAGCAGCTGCTTGTTTTTTGCAATTGACGTCGCTGTGCACTGAATGTCAGGTGGAACTGTGCACTCTTCTACAACGAGCAGGGCAGCAGAAAACAGAGAGCACAGATGTCTGACAGCAGTTTGAAGCTTGCCTAGGAAAGAGCAGTGTTTTTGGAGTGTTCACCAGATCCATGTTTCTGGGTACGGGCGGGATGCGTGCACTGTGCTGGCAAGCTTTCTCCCTGCGAGACACGCTGGAAAAGCTTTTCGCCATGATGCAGTCCGCTTGAGACGCAGATCCCGGCTCTCCGCAGCTGTCCGCAGGAAAGCGGCGGTTGCCGGCGTCTTTCTGCCGAAGCCGCGCTTTGCAGCCTACAAGTGCGGTTCACATCAGCGGTGCACCTATTGGCCGCTTCTTCGCCTCCGGCAGCCGGGGAGAGCGGTTGGCTTCTGAGAGGCGAAGAACGAAACCGGCTTGTGGGCGCTGCCTTGGCACTGCTAGAAGACGGTGGCTGCAGCTGCCTGCGCTCTCAATTAACCGCTGGCATGCTTCTGGCAGGTGCTCCAGGACGACTTTCCTGCGTTTTGACTTGGTCCTGATGCAGACGAATCTGGAGAATTCTTGTTCGTGCCCTGAGGTTCCGAGATGCAGAGAAGAAGGGCTGCGCTGAGTTGCTCGGGAAGCAAGGACAAAGACAGCGCCTTGTGTTTGGGATTGAGCAGCTGCTGGTGTTTTGCATTTGACTTCGCTGTGCCCTGAATGTCAGGTGGAGCTGTGCACTCTTCTACAACGAGCAGGACACCACAAAACAGAGAGCACAGATGTCTGACAGCAGTTTGAAGCTTGCCTAGGAAAGAGCAGTGTTTTTGGAGTGTTCAGCAAATATAGGTTTCTGGGCAAGGGCGGGATGCGTGCACTGTGCTGGCAAGCTTTCTCCCTTCAAGAGACGCTGGAAAAGCTTTTCGCCATGATGCAATCCGCTAGAGACGCAGACTCCGGCTCTCCGCAGCTGTTCGCAGGGAAGCGGCGGTTGCCGGTGTCTTTCTGCCGAAGCCGCGCTTTGCAGCCTACAAGTGCGGTTCACGTCAGCGGTGCACCTAGTAGCCGCTTCTTCGCCTCCGGCAGCCGTGGAGAGCGGTTGGCTTCTGAGAGGCGAAGAACGAAAACGGCTTGTGGGCGCAGCCTTGGCACTGCTAGAAGACGGTGGCTGCAGCTGCCTGCGCTCTCAATTAAGTGCTGGCATGCTTCTGGCAGGTGCTCCAGGACGACTTTCCTACGTTTTGACTTGGTCCTGATGCAGAAGTATCTGGAGAATTCTTGTTCGTACCCTGAGGTTCCGAGATGCAGAGAAGAAGGGCTGCGCTGAGTTGCTCGGGAAGCAAGGACATAGACAGCGCCTTGTGTTTGGGAGTGAGCAGCTGCTGATGTTTTGCAGTTGACTTCGCTGTGCACTGAATGTCAGGTGGAGCTGTGCACTCTTCTACAACGAGCAGGGCAGCAGAAAACAGAGAGCACAGATGTCTGACAGCAGTTTGAAGCTTGCCTAGGAAAGAGCAGTGTTTTTGGAGTGTTCAGCAAATATATGTTTCTGGGCAAGGGCGGGATGCGTGCACCGTGCTGGCAAGCTTTCTCCCTGCGAGACACGCTGGAAAAGCTTTTCGCCATGATGCAGTCCGCTTGAGACGCAGATTCCGGCTCTCCGCAGCTGTCCGCAGGAAAGCGGCGGTTGCCAGCGTTTTTCTGCCGAAGCCACGCTTTGCAGCCTACAAGTGCGGTTCACGTCAGCGGTGCACCTAGTAGCCGCTTCTTCGCCTCCGGCAGCCGTGGAGAGCGGTTGGCTTCTGAGAGGCGAAGAACGAAACCGGCTTGTGGGCGCTGCCTTGGCACTACTAGAGGACGGTGGCTGCAGCTACCTGCTCTTTCAATTCAACGCTGGCATGCTTTTGGCAGGTGCTCCAGGAGGACTTTCCTGCGTTTTGAATGGGTCCTGATGCAGACGAATCTGGAGAATTCTTGTTCGTGCCCTGAGCGTCCGAGATGCAGAGAAGAAGGGCTGCGCTGAGTTGCTTCGGAAGCAAGGACAAAGACAGCGCCTTGTGTTTGGGAGTGAGCAGGTGCTGGTTTTTTGCAGTTGACTTCGCTGTGCACTGAATGTCAGGTGGAGCTGTGCACTCTTCTACAACGAGCAGTGCCGCAGAAAACACTGTGCACAGATGTCTGACAGCAGTTTGAAGCTTGCCTAGGAAAGAGCAGTGTTTTTGGAGTGTTCAGCAGATCCATGTTTCTGGGCAAGGGCGGGATGCATGCACTGTGCTGGCAAGCTCTCTCCCTGCGAGACACGCTGGAGAAGCTTTTCGCTATCATGCAGTCCGCTAGAGACGCAGACTCCGGCTCTCCGCAGCTGTCCGCAGGTAAGCGGCGGTTGCCGGCTTCTTTCTGCCGAAGCCGCGTTTTGCAGCCTACAAGTGCGGTTCACGTCAGCGGTGCACCTAGTAGCCGCTTCTTCGCCTCCAGCAGCCGGGGAGACCGGTTGGCTTCTGAGAGGCGAAGAACGAAACCGGCTTGTGTGCGCTGCCTTGGCACTGCTAGAGGACGGTGGCTGCAGCTTCCAGCCCTTTCAGTTCACCTCTGATATGCTTCTGGCAGGTGCTCCAGGACGACTTTCCTGCGTTTTGACTTGGTCCTGATGCAGACGAATCTGGAGAATTCTTGTTCGTACCCTGAGCTTCCGAGTTGCAGAGAACTCGATGGCAGCTGCAGAAAAGAAGGGCTGCGCTGAGTTGCTCGGGAAGCAAGGACATAGACAGCGCCTTGTGTTTGGGAGTGAGCAGCTGCTGATGTTTTGCAGTTGACTTCGCTGTGCACTGAATGTCAGGTGGAGCTGTGCACTCTTCTACAAAGAGCAGGGCACCGGAAAACAGAGAGCACAGATGTCTGACAGCAGTTTGAAGCTTGCCTAGGAAAGAGCAGCGTTTTTGGAGTGTTCAGCAAATCCATGTTTCTGGGCAAGGGCGGGATGCGTGCACCGTGCTGGCAAGCTTTCTCCCTGCGAGACACTCTGGAAAAGCTTTTCGCCATGATGCAGTCCGCTTGAGACGCAGACTCCGGCTCTCCGCAGCTGTCCGCATGAAAGCGGTGGTTGCCGGCGTCTTTCTGCAGAAGCCGCGCTTTTCAGCCTACAAGTGCGGTTCACGTCAGCGGTGCACCTAGTAGCCGCTTCTTCGCCTCCGGCAGCCGGGGAGAGCGGTTGGCTTCTGAGAGGCGAAGAACGAAACCGGCTTGTGTGCGCTGCCTTGGCACTGCTAGAGGACGGTGGCTGCAGCTGCCAGCCCTTTCAATTCACCTCTGGCATGCTTCTGGCAGGTGCTCCAGGACGACTTTCCTGCGTTTTGACTGGGTCCTGATGCAGACGAATCTGGAGAATTCTTGTTCGTGCCCTGAGCTTCCGAAATGCAGAGAAGAAGGGCTGCGCTGAGTTGCTTCGGAAGCAAGGACATAGACAGCGCCTTTTGTTTTGGACTGAGCAGCTGCTGGTGTTTTGCAGTTGACTTCGCTTTGCACTGAATGCCAGGGTGAGCGGAGCACACTTCTACAACGAGCAGTGCCGCAGAAAACACTGTGCACGGACGTCTGACAGCAGTTTGAAGCTTGCCTAGGAAAGAGCAGTGTTTTTGGAGTGTTCAGCAATTATATGTTTCTGGGCAAGGCCGGGATGCGTGCACTGTGCTGGCAAGCTCTCTCCCTGCGAGAGACGCTGAAAAAGCTTTTCGCCATGATGCAATCCGCTAGAGACGCAGACTCCGGCTCTCCGCAGCTGTCCGCAGGGAAGCGGCGGTTGCCGGCTTCTTTCTGCCGAAGCCGCGTTTTGCAGCCTACAAGTGCGGTTCACCAGAGCGCTGCACCTAGTAGCCGCTTCTTCGCCTCCGGCAGCCGGGGAGAGCGGTTGGCTTCTGAGAGGCGAAGAACGAAACCGGCTTGTGTGCGCAGCCTTGGCACTGCTAGAGGACGGTGGCTGCAGCTGCCAGCCATTTCAGTTCACCTCTGATATTCTTCTGGCAGGTGCTCCAGGACGACTTTCCTGCGTTTTGACTTGGTCCTGATGCAGACGAATCTGGAGAATTCTTGTTCGTACCCTGAGCTTCCGAGTTGCAGAGACCTCGATGGCAGCTGCCGAAAAGAAGGGCTCTGCTGAGTTGCTTGGGAAGCAAGGACATAGACAGCGCCTTGTGTTTGGGAGTGAGCAGCTGCTGGTTTTTTGCAGTTGACTTCGCTCTGCACTGAATGTCAGGGTGAGCTGTGCACTCTTCTACAACGAGCAGGGCAGCAGAAAACAGAGAGCACGGACGTCTTACAGCAGTTTGAAGCTTGCCTAGGAAAGAGCAGTGTTTTTGGAGTGCTCAGAAAATCCATGTTTCTGGGTAAGGGCGTGATGCGTGCACTGTGCTGGCAAGCTTTCTCCCTGCGAGAGACGCTGGAAAAGCTTTTCGCCATGATACAGTCCGTTAGAGACTCAGACTCCGGCTCTCGGCAGCTGTCCGCAGGGAAGCGCGGTTGCCGGCGTCTTTTTGCCGAAGCCGCGCTTTGCAGCCTACAAGTGCGGTTCACGTCAGCGGTGCACCCAGTAGCCATTTCTTCGCCTCCGGCAGCCGGGGAGAGCGGTTGGCTTCTGAGAGGCGAAGAACGAAACCGGCTTGTGTGTGCAGCCTTGGCACTGCTAGAAGACGGTGGCTGCAGCTGCCAGCCCTTTCAATTCACTGCTGACATGCTTCTGGCAGGTGCTCCAGGACGACTTTCCTGTGTTTTGACTTGGTCCTGATGCAGACGAATCTGGAGAATTCTTGTTCGTGCCCTGAGCTTCCGAGATGCAGAAAAGAAGGGCTGTGCTGAATTGCTCGCGAAGCAAGGACATAGACAGCGCATTTTGTTTGGGAGTGAGCAGCTGCTGGTTTTTTCCAGTTGACTTCGCTGTGCACTGAATGTCAGGTGGAGCTGTGCACTCTTCTACAACGATCAGGACACCACAAAACAGAGAGCACAGATGTCTGACAGCAGTTTGAAGCTTGCCTAGGAAAGAGTAGTGTTTTTGGAGTGTTCAGCAAATATATGTTTCTGGGCAAGGGCGGGATGCGTGCACTGTGCTGGCAAGCTTTCTCCCTGCGAGAGACGCTGGAAAAGCTTCTCGCTATGATGCAGTCCGCTAGAGACGCAGACTTCGGCTCTCCGCAGCTGTCCGCAGGGAAGCGGCGGTTGCCGGCTTCTTTCTGCCGAAACCGCGCTTTGCAGCCTACAAGTGCGGTTCACGTCAGCGCTGCACCTAGTAGCCGCTTCTTCGCCTCCGGCAGCCGGGGAGAGCGGTTGGCTTCTGAGAGGCGAAGAACGAAACCGGCTTGTGTGCGCAGCCTTGGCACTGCTAGAGGACGGTGGCTGCAGCTGCCAGACCTTTCAGTTCACCTCTGATATTCTTCTGGCAGGTGCTCCAGGACGACTTTCCTGCGTTTTGACTTGGTCCTGATGCAGACGAATCTGGAGAATTCTTGTTCGTGCCCTGAGCTTCCGAGATGCAGAAAAGAAGGGCTGTGCTGAATTGCTCGCGAAGCAAGGACATAGACAGCGCATTTTGTTTGGGAGTGAGCAGCTGCTGGTTTTTTCCAGTTGACTTCGCTGTGCACTGAATGTCAGGTGGAGCTGTGCACTCTTCTACAACGAGCAGGACACCACAAAACAGAGAGCACAGATGTCTGACAGCAGTTTGAAGCTTGCCTAGGAAAGAGTAGTGTTTTTGGAGTGTTCAGCAAATATATGTTTCTGGGCAAGGGCGGGATGCGTGCACTGTGCTGGCAAGCTTTCTCCCTGCGAGAGACGCTGGAAAAGCTTCTCGCTATGATGCAGTCCGCTAGAGACGCAGACTTCGGCTCTCCGCAGCTGTCCGCAGGGAAGCGGCGGTTGCCGGCTTCTTTCTGCCGAAACCGCGCTTTGCAGCCTACAAGTGCGGTTCACGTCAGCGGTGCACCTAGTAGCCGCTTCTTCGCCTCCGGCAGCCGGGGAGAGCGGTTGGCTTCTGAGAGGCGAAGAACGAAACCGGCTTGTGTGCGCAGCCTTGGCACTGCTAGAAGACGGTGGCTGCAGCTGCCAGCCCTTTCAATTCACTGCTGGCATGCTTCTGGCAGGTGCTCCAGGACGACTTTTCTGCGTTTTGACTTGGGCCTGACGCAGACAAATCTGGAGAATTCTTGTTCGTACCCTGAGTTTACGAGTTGCAGAGATCTCGATGGCAGCTGCAGAAAAGAAGTGCTCTGCTGAATTGCTCGCGAAGCAAGGACATAGACAGCGCATTGTGTTTGGGAGTGAGCAGCTGCTGGTGTTTTGCATTTGACTTCACTGTTCACCTAATGTCAGGTGGAGCTGTGCACTCTTCTACAACGAGCAGGATACCACAAAACAGAGAGCACAGATGTCTGACAGCAGTTTGAAGCTTGCCTAGGAAACAGCAGTGTTTTTGGAGTGTTCAGCAAATATATGTTTCTGGGCAAGGGCGGGATGCGTGCACTGTGCTGGCAAGCTTTCTCCCTGCGAGAGACGCTGGAAAAGCTTTTCCCTATGATGCAGTCCGCTAGAGACGCAGACTTCGGCTCTCCGCAGCTGTCCGCAGGGAAGCGGCGGTTGCCGGCTTCTTTCTGCCGAAACCGCGCTTTGCAGCCTACAAGTGCGGTTCACGTCAGCGGTGCACCCAGTAGCCGCTTCTTCGCCTCCGGCAGCCGGGGAGAGCGGTTGGCTTCTGAGAGGCGAAGAACGAAACCGGCTTGTGTGCGCAGCCTTGGCACTGCTAGAAGACGGTGGCTGCAGCTGCCAGCCCTTTCAATTCACTGCTGGCATGCTTCTGGCAGGTGCTCCAGGACGACTTTTCTGCGTTTTGACTTGGTCCTGATGCAGACGAATCTGGAGAATTCTTGTTCGTACCCTGAGTTTACGAGTTGCAGAGAACTCGATGGCAGCTGCAGAAAAGAAGGGCTGTGCTGAATTGCTCGCGAAGCAAGGACATAGCGCCTTGTGTTTGGGAGTGAGCAGCTGCTGGTTTTTTGCGGTTGACTTCGCTGTGCACTGAATGTCAGGTGGAGTTGTGCACACTTCTACAACGAGCAGGATACCACAAAACAGAGAGCACAGATGTCTGACAGCAGTTTGAAGCTCGCCTAGGAAAGAGTAGTGATTTTGGAGTGTTCAGCAAATATATGTTTCTGGGCAAGGGCGGGATGCGTGCACTGTGCTGGCAAGCTTTCTCCCTGCGAGACACTCTGGAAAAGCTTCTCGCTATGATGCAGTCCGCTAGAGATGCCGACTTCGGCTCTCGGCAGCTGTCCGCAGGGAAGCGGCGGTTGCCGGCTTCTTTCTGCCGAAACCGCGCTTTGCAGCCTACAAGTGCGGTTCACGTCAGCGGTGCACCCAGTAGCCGCTTCTTCGCCTCCGGCAGCCGGGGAGAGCGGTTGGCTTCTGAGAGGCGAAGAACGAAACCGGCTTGTGTGCGCAGCCTTGGCACTGCTAGAAGACGGTGGCTGCAGCTGCCAGCCCTTTCAATTCACTGCTGGCATGCTTCTGGCAGGTGCTCCAGGACGACTTTTCTGCGTTTTGACTTGGTCCTGATGCAGACGAATCTGGAGAATTCTTGTTCGTACCCTGAGTTTACGAGTTGCAGAGATCTCGATGGCAGATGCAGAAAAGAAGGGCTGCGCTGAGTCGCTCAGGAAGCAAGGACATAGACAGCGCCTTGTGTTTGGGAGTGAGCAGCTGCTGGTTTTTTGCAGTTGACTTCGCTGTGCACTGAATGTCAGGTGGAGCTGTGCACTCCTCTACAACGAGCAGGGCAGAAGAAAACAGAGAGCACAGATGTCTGACAGCAGTTTGAAGCTTGCCTAGGAAAGAGTAGTGTTTTTGGAGTGTTCAGCAAATATATGTTTCTGGGCAAGGGCGGGATGCGTGCACTGTGCTGGCAAGCTTTCTCCCTGCGAGACACGCTGGAAAAGCTTTTCGCTATGATGCAGTCCGCTAGAGACGCAGACTTCGGCTCTCGGCAGCTGTCCGCAGGGAAGCGGCGGTTGCCGGCTTCTTTCTGCCGAAACCGCGCTTTGCAGCCTACAAGTGCGGTTCACGTCAGCGGTGCACCCAGTAGCCGCTTCTTCGCCTCCGGCAGCCGGGGAGAGCGGTTGGCTTCTGAGAGGCGAAGAACGAAACCGGCTTGTGTGCGCAGCCTTGGCACTGCTAGAAGACGGTGGCTGCAGCTGCCAGCCCTTTCAATTCACTGCTGGCATGCTTCTGGCAGGTGCTCCAGGACGACTTTCCTGCGTTTTGACTTGGTCCTGATGCAGACGAATCTGGAGAATTCTTGTTCGTACCCTGAGTTTAAGAGTTGCAGAGATCTCGATGGCAGCTGCAGAAAAGACGGGCTGTGCTGAATTGCTCGCGAAGCAAGGACATAGCGCCTTGTGTTTGGGAGTGAGCAGCTGCTGGTTTTTTGCGGTTGACTTCTCTGTGCACTGAATGTCAGGTGGAGCTGTGCACACTTCTACAACGAGCAGGACGCCACAAAACAGAGAGCACAGATGTCTGACAGCAGTTTGAAGCTCGCCTAGTAAAGAGCAGTGTTTTTGGGGTGTTCAGCAAATATATGTTTCTGGGCAAGGGCGGGATGCGTGCACTGTGCTGGCAAGCTTTCTCCCTGCGAGAGACGCTGGAAAAGCTTTTCCCTATGATGCAGTCCGCTAGAGACGCAGACTTCGGCTCTCCGCAGCTGTCCGCAGGGAAGCGGCGGTTGCCGGCTTCTTTCTGCCGAAACCGCGCTTTGCAGCCTACAAGTGCGGTTCACGTCAGCGGTGCACCCAGTAGCCGCTTCTTCGCCTCCGGCAGCCGGGGAGAGCGGTTGGCTTCTGAGAGGCGAAGAACGAAACCGGCTTGTGTGCGCAGCCTTGGCACTGCTAGAAGACGGTGGCTGCAGCTGCCAGCCCTTTCAATTCACTGCTGGCATGCTTCTGGCAGGTGCTCCAGGACGACTTTTCTGCGTTTTGACTTGGTCCTGATGCAGACGAATCTGGAGAATTCTTGTTCGTACCCTGAGTTTACGAGTTGCAGAGAACTCGATGGCAGCTGCAGAAAAGAAGGGCTGTGCTGAATTGCTCGCGAAGCAAGGACATAGCGCCTTGTGTTTGGGAGTGAGCAGCTGCTGGTTTTTTGCGGTTGACTTCGCTGTGTACTGAATGTCAGGTGGAGTTGTGCACACTTCTACAACGAGCAGGATACCACAAAACAGAGAGCACAGATGTCTGACAGCAGTTTGAAGCTTGCCTAGGAAAGAGTAGTGATTTTGGAGTGTTCAGCAAATATATGTTTCTGGGTAAGGGCGGGATGCGTGCACTGTGCTGGCAAGCTTTCTCCCTGCGAGACACTCTGGAAAAGCTTCTCGCTATGATGCAGTCCGCTAGAGACGCCGACTTCGGCTCTCGGCAGCTGTCCGCAGGGAAGCGGCGGTTGCCGGCTTCTTTCTGCCGAAACCGCGCTTTGCAGCCTACAAGTGCGGTTCACGTCAGCGGTGCACCCAGTAGCCGCTTCTTCGCCTCCGGCAGCCGGGGAGAGCGGTTGGCTTCTGAGAGGCGAAGAACGAAACCGGCTTGTGTGCGCAGCCTTGGCACTGCTAGAAGACGGTGGCTGCAGCTGCCAGCCCTTTCAATTCACTGCTGGCATGCTTCTGGCAGGTGCTCCAGGACGACTTTTCTGCGTTTTGACTTGGTCCTGATGCAGACGAATCTGGAGAATTCTTGTTCGTACCCTGAGTTTACGAGTTCCAGAGATCTCGATGGCAGCTGCAGAAAAGAAGGGCTGCGCTGAGTCGCTCAGGAAGCAAGGACATAGACAGCGCGTTGTGTTTGGGAGTGAGCAGCTGCTGGTTTTTTGCAGTTGACTTCGCTGTGCACTGAATGTCAGGTGGAGCTGTGCACTCCTCTACAACGAGCAGGGCAGAAGAAAACAGAGAGCACAGATGTCTGACAGCAGTTTGAAGCTTGCCTAGGAAAGAGTAGTGTTTTTGGAGTGTTCAGCAAATATATGTTTCTGGGCAAGGGCGGGATGCGTGCACTGTGCTGGCAAGCTTTCTCCCTGCGAGACACGCTGGAAAAGCTTTTCGCTATGATGCAGTCCGCTAGAGACGCAGACTTCGGCTCTCGGCAGCTGTCCGCAGGGAAGCGGCGGTTGCCGGCTTCTTTCTGCCGAAACCGCGCTTTGCAGCCTACAAGTGCGGTTCACGTCAGCGGTGCACCCAGTAGCCGCTTCTTCGCCTCCGGCAGCCGGGGAGAGCGGTTGGCTTCTGAGAGGCGAAGAACGAAACCGGCTTGTGTGCGCAGCCTTGGCACTGCTAGAAGACGGTGGCTGCAGCTGCCAGCCCTTTCAATTCACTGCTGGCATGCTTCTGGCAGGTGCTCCAGGACGACTTTCCTGCGTTTTGACTTGGTCCTGATGCAGACGAATCTGGAGAATTCTTGTTCGTACCCTGAGTTTAAGAGTTGCAGAGATCTCGATGGCAGCTGCAGAAAAGACGGGCTGTGCTGAATTGCTCGCGAAGCAAGGACATAGCGCCTTGTGTTTGGGAGTGAGCAGCTGCTGGTTTTTTGCGGTTGACTTCGCTGTGCACAGAATGTCAGGTGGAGCTGTGCACACTTCTACAACGAGCAGGACGCCACAAAACAGAGAGCACAGATGTCTGACAGCAGTTTGAAGCTTGCCTAGGAAAGAGTAGTGATTTTGGAGTGTTCAGCAAATATATGTTTCTGGGTAAGGGCGGGATGCGTGCACTGTGCTGGCAAGCTTTCTCCCTGCGAGACACTCTGGAAAAGCTTCTCGCTATGATGCAGTCCGCTAGAGACGCCGACTTCGGCTCTCCGCAGCTGTCCGCAGGGAAGCGGCGGTTGCCGGCTTCTTTCTGCTGAAACCGTGCTTTGCAGCCTACAAGTGCGGTTCACGTCAGCGGTGCACCTATTAGCCGCTTCTTCGCCTCCGGCAGCCGGGGAGAGCGGTTGGCTTCTGAAAGGCGAAGAACGAAACCGGCTTGTGTGCGCAGCCTTGGCACTGCTAGAAGACGGTGGCTGCAGCTGCCAGCCCTTTCAATTCACTGCTGGCATGCTTCTGGCAGGTGCTCCAGGACGACTTTCCTGCGTTTTGACTTGGTCCTGATGCAGACGAATCTAGAGAATTCTTGTTCGTGCCCTGAGCTTGCGAGATGCAGAGAAGAAGGGCTGCGCTGAGTTGCTCGGGAAGCAAGGACATAGACAGCGCCTTGTGTTTGGGAGTGAGCAGCTGCTGGTTTTTTGCGGTTGACTTCGCTGTGCACTGAATGTCAGGTGAAGCTGTGCACACTTCTACAACGAGCAGGACACCACAAAACAGAGAGCACAGATGTCTGACAGCAGTTTGAAGCTTGCCTAGGAAAGAGTAGTGTTTTTGGAGTGTTCAGCAAATATATGTTTCTGGGCAAGGGCGGGATGCGTGCACTGTGCTGGCAAGCTTTCTCCCTGCGAGAGACGCTGGAAAAGCTTCTCGCTATGATGCAGTCCGCTAGAGACGCCGACTTCGGCTCTCCGCAGCTGTCCGCAGGGAAGCGGCGGTTGCCGGCTTCTTTCTGCCGAAACCGCGCTTTGCAGCCTACAAGTGCGGTTCACATCAGCAGTGCACCTAGTAGCCGCTTCTTCGCCTCCGGCAGCCGGGGAGAGCGGTTGGCTTCTGAGAGGCGAAGTACGAAACCGGCTTGTGTGCGCAGCCTTGGCACTGCTAGAAGACGGTGGCTGCAGCTGCCACCCCTTTCAATTCACTGCTGGCATGCTTCTGGCAGGTGCTCCAGGACGACTTTTCTGCGTTTTGACTTGGTCCTGATGCAGACGAATCTGGAGAATTCTTGTTCGTACCCTGAGTTTACGAGTTGCAGAGATCTCGATGGCAGCTGCAGAAAAGAAGGGCTGTGCTGAATTGCTCGCGAAGCAAGGACATAGACAGCGCATTGTGTTTGGGAGTGAGCAGCTGCTGGTGTTTTGCAGTTGACTTCACTGTGCACTGAATGTCAGGTGGAGCTGTGCACTCTTCTACAACGAGCAGGACACCACAAAACAGAGAGCACAGATGTCTGACAGCAGTTTGAAGCTCGCCTAGGAAAGAGTAGTGTTTTTGGAGTGTTCAGCAAATATATGTTTCTGGGTAAGGGCGGGATGCGTGCACTGTGCTGGCAAGCTTTCTCCCTGCGAGACACGCTGGAAAAGCTTTTCCCTATGATGCAGTCCGCTAGAGATGCAGATTCCGGCTCTCCGCAGCTGTCCGCAGGGAAGCAGCTGTTGCCGGCGTCTTTCTGCCGAAACCGCGCTTTGCAGCCTACAAGTGCGGTTCACGTCAGCGGTGCACCTAGTAGCCGCTTCTTCGCCTCCGGCAGTCGGGGAGAGCAGTTGGCTTCTGAGAGGCGAAGAACGAAACCGGATTGTGTGCACTGCCTTGGCACTGCTAGAGGACGGTGGCTGCAGCTGCCAGCCCTTTCAGTTCACCTCTGGTATGCTTCTGGCAGGTGCTCCAGGATGACTTTCCTGCGTTTTGACTTGGTCCTGATGCAGACGAATCTGGAGAATTCTTGTTCGTACCCTGAGTTTACGAGTTGCAGAGATCTCGATGGCAGCTGCAGAAAAGAAGGGCTGTGCTGAATTGCTCGCGAAGCAAGGACATAGACAGCGCATTGTGTTTGGGAGTGAGCAGCTGCTGGTTTTTTGCAGTTGACTTCACTGTGCACTGAATGTCAGGTGGAGCTGTGCACTCTTCTACAACGAGCAGGACACCACAAAACAGAGAGCACAGATGTCTGACAGCAGTTTGAAGCTTGCCTAGGAAAGAGTAGTGTTTTTGGAGTGTTCAGCAAATATATGTTTCTGGGTAAGGGTGGGATGCGTGCACTGTGCTGGCAAGCTTTCTCCCTGCGAGAGACGCTGGAAAAGCTTCTCGCTATGATGCAGTCCGCTAGAGACGCCGACTTCGGCTCTCCGCAGCTGTCCGCAGGGAAGCAGCGGTTGCCGGCTTCTTTCTGCCGAAACCGCGCTTTGCAGCCTACAAGTGCGGTTCACGTCAGCGGTGCACCCAGTAGCCGCTTCTTCGCCTCCGGCAGCCGGGGAGAGCGGTTGGCTTCTGAGAGGCGAAGAACGAAACCGGCTTGTGTGCGCAGCCTTGGCACTGCTAGAGGACGGTGGCTGCAGCTGCCAGCCCTTTCAATTCACTGCTGGCATGCTTCTGGCAGGTGCTCCAGGACGACTTTCCTGCGTTTTGACTTGGTCCTGATGCAGACGAATCTGGAGAATTCTTGTTCGTACCCTGAGTATACGAGTTGCAGAGATCTCGATGGCAGCTGCAGAAAAGAAGGGCTGTGCTGAATTGCTCGCGAAGCAAGGACATAGCGCCTTGTGTTTGGGAGTGAGCAGCTGCTGGTTTTTTGCGGTTGACTTCGCTGTGCACTGAAAGTCAGGTGGGGCTGTGCACACTTCTACAACGAGCAGGACACCACAAAACAGAGAGCACAGATGTCTGACAGCAGTTTGAAGCTTGCCTAGGAAAGAGTAGTGTTTTTGGAGTGTTCAGCAAATATATGTTTCTGGGTAAGGGCGGAATGCGTGCACTGTGCTGGCAAGCTTTCTCCCTGCAAGACACTCTGGAAAAGCTTCTCGCTATGATGCAGTCCGCTAGAGACGCCGACTTCGGCTCTCGGCAGCTGTCCGCAGGGAAGCGGCGGTTGCCGGCTTCTTTCTGCCGAAACCGCGCTTTGCAGCCTACAAGTGCGGTTCACGTCAGCGGTGCACCTAGTAGCCGCTTCTTCGCCTCCGGCGGCCGGGGAGAGCAGTTGGCTTCTGAGAGGCTAAGAACGAAACCGGCTTGTTGCGCAGTTTTGGCACTGCTAGAAGACGGTGGCTGCAGCTGCCAGCCCTTTCAATTCACTGCTGGCATGCTTCTAGCAGGTGCTCCAGGACGACTTTCCTGCGTTTTGACTTGGTCCTGATGCAGACGAATCTGGAGAATTCTTGTTCGTGCCCTGAGCTTGCGAGATGCAGAGAAGAAGGGCTGCGCTGAGTTGCTCGGGAAGCAAGGACATAGACAGCGCCTTGTGTTTGGGAGTGAGCAGCTGCTGGTTTTTTGCAGTTGACTTCGCTGTGCACTGAATGTCAGGTGGAGCTGTGCACTCTTATACAACGACCAGGACAGAAGAAAACAGAGAGCACAGATGTCTGACAGCAGTTTGAAGCTTGCCTAGGAAAGAGTAGTGTTTTTGGAGTGTTCAGCAAATATATGTTTCTGGGTAAGGGCGGGATGCGTGCACTGTGCTGGCAAGCTTTCTCCCTGCGAGACACTCTGGAAAAGCTTTTCGCTATGATGCAGTCCGCTAGAGACGCCGACTTCGGCTCTCCGCAGCTGTCCGCAGAGAAGCGGCGGTTGCCGGCTTCTTTCTGCCGAAACCGCGCTTTGCAGCCTACAAGTGCGGTTCACGTCAGCGGTGCACCTAGTAGCCACTTCTTCGCCTCCGGCAGCCGGGGAGAGCGGTTGGCTTCTGAGAGGCGAAGAACGAAACCGGCTTGTGTGCGCAGCATTGGCACTGCTAGAAGACGGTGGCTGCAGCTGCCAGCCCTTTCAATTCACTGCTGGCATGCTTCTGGCAGGTGCTCCAGGATGACTTTTCTGCGTTTTGACTTGGTCCTGATGCAGACGAATCTGGAGAATTCTTGTTCGTACCCTGAGTATACGAGTTGCAGAGATCTCGATGGCAGCTGCAGAAAAGAAGGGCTGTGCTGAATTGCTCGCGAAGCAAGGACATAGCGCCTTGTGTTTGGGAGTGAGCAGCTGCTGGTTTTTTGCGGTTGACTTCGCTGTGCACTGAAAGTCAGGTGGGGCTGTGCACACTTCTACAACGAGCAGGACACCACAAAACAGAGAGCACAGATGTCTGACAGCAGTTTGAAGCTTGCCTAGGAAAGAGTAGTGTTTTTGGAGTGTTCAGCAAATATATGTTTCTGGGTAAGGGCGGAATGCGTGCACTGTGCTGGCAAGCTTTCTCCCTGCGAGACACTCTGGAAAAGCTTCTCGCTATGATGCAGTCCGCTAGAGACGCAGACTTCGGCTCTCCGCAGCTGTCCGCAGGGAAGCGGCGGTTGCCGGCTTCTTTCTGCCGAAACCGCGCTTTGCAGCCTACAAGTGTGGTTCACGTCAGCGGTG
This sequence comes from Taeniopygia guttata, assembly GCF_048771995.1. Taxonomy (NCBI): domain Eukaryota; kingdom Metazoa; phylum Chordata; class Aves; order Passeriformes; family Estrildidae; genus Taeniopygia; species Taeniopygia guttata. The sequence goes on from NC_133057.1 coordinate 5,075,195, forward strand.
CACCTAGTAGCCGCTTCTTCGCCTCCGGCAGCCGGGGAGAGCGGTTGGCTTCTGAGAGGCGAAGAACGAAACCGGCTTGTTGCGCAGTTTTGGCACTGCTAGAAGACGGTGGCTGCAGCTGCCAGCCCTTTCAATTCACTGCTGGCATGCTTCTAGCAGGTGCTCCAGGACGACTTTCCTGCGTTTTGACTTGGTCCTGATGCAGACGAATCTGGAGAATTCTTGTTCGTGCCCTGAGCTTGCGAGATGCAGAGAAGAAGGGCTGCGCTGAGTTGCTCGGGAAGCAAGGACATAGACAGCGCCTTGTGTTTGGGAGTGAGCAGCTGCTGGTTTTTTGCAGTTGACTTCGCTGTGCACTGAATGTCAGGTGGAGCTGTGCACTCTTCAACAGCGACCAGGACAGAAGAAAACAGAGAGCACAGATGTCTGACAGCAGTTTGAAGCTTGCCTAGGAAAGAGTAGTGTTTTTGGAGTGTTCAGCAAATATATGTTTCTGGGTAAGGGCGGGATGCGTGCACTGTGCTGGCAAGCTTTCTCCCTGCGAGACACTCTGGAAAAGCTTTTCGCTATGATGCAGTCCGCTAGAGACGCCGACTTCGGCTCTCCGCAGCTGTCCGCAGAGAAGCGGCGGTTGCCGGCTTCTTTCTGCCGAAACCGCGCTTTGCAGCCTACAAGTGCGGTTCACGTCAGCGGTGCACCTAGTAGCCGCTTCTTCGCCTCCGGCAGCCGGGGAGAGCGGTTGGCTTCTGAGAGGCGAAGAACGAAACCGGCTTGTGTGCGCAGCCTTGGCACTGCTAGAAGACGGTGGCTGCAGCTGCCAGCCCTTTCAATTCACTGCTGGCATGCTTCTGGCAGGTGCTCCAGGATGACTTTTCTGCGTTTTGACTTGGTCCTGATGCAGACGAATCTGGAGAATTCTTGTTCATACCCTGAGTTTACGAGTTGCAGAGATCTCGATGGCAGCTGCAGAAAAGAAGGGCTGTGCTGAATTGCTCGCGAAGCAAGGACATAGACAGCGCATTGTGTTTGGGAGTGAGCAGCTGCTGGTTTTTTGCAGTTGATTTCACTGTGCACTGAATGTCAGGTGGAGCTGTGCACTCTTCTACAACGAGCAGGGCAGCAGAAAACAGAGAGCACAGATGTCTGACAGCAGTTTGAAGCTTGCCTAGGAAAGAGCAGTGTTTTTGGAGTGTTCAGCAAATATATGTTTCTGGGTAAGGGCGGGATGCGTGCACTGTGCTGGCAAGCTTTCTCCCTGCGAGAGACGCTGGAAAAGCTTTTCGCTATGATGAAGTCCGCTAGAGACGCAGACTTCGGCTCTCCGCAGGTGTCCGCAGGGAAGCGGCGGTTGCCGGCTTCTTTCTGCCGAAACCGCGCTTTGCAGCCTACAAGTGCGGTTCACGTCAGCGGTGCACCTAGTAGCCGCTTCTTCGCCTCCGGCACCCGGGGAGAGCAGTTGGCTTCTGAGAGGCGAAGAACGAAACCGGCTTGTGTGCGCAGCCTTGGCACTGCTAGAAGACGGTGGCTGCAGCTGCCAGCCCTTTTAATTCACTGCTGGCATGCTTCTGGCAGGTGCTCCAGGACGACTTTTCTGCGTTTTGACTTGGTCCTGATGCAGACGAATCTGGAGAATTCTTGTTCGTACCCTGAGTTTACGAGTTGCAGAGATCTCGATGGCAGCTGCAGAAAAGAAGGGCTGTGCTGAATTGCTCGCGAAGCAAGGACATAGCGCCTTGTGTTTGGGAGTGAGCAGCTGCTGGTTTTTTGCAGTTGACTTCGCTGTGCACTGAATGTCAGGTGGACCTGTGCACTCCTCTACAACGAGCAGGACACCACAAAACAGAGAGCACAGATATCTGACAGCAGTTTGAAGCTTGCCTAGGAAAGAGTAGTGTTTTTCGTGTGTTCAGCAAATATATGTTTCTGGGCAAGGGCGGGATGCGTGCAGTGTGCTGGCAAGCTTTCTCCCTGTGAGAGACGCTGGAAAAGCTTTTCGCTATGATGTAGTCCGCTATAAACGCAGACTTCGGCTCTCCGCAGCTGTCCGCAGGGAAGCGGCGGTTGCCGGCTTCTTTCTGCCGAAACCGCGCTTTGCAGCCTACAAGTGCGGTTCACGTCAGCGGTGCACCTAGTAGCCGCTTCTTCGCCTCCGGCAGCCGGGGAGAGCGGTTGGCTTCTGAGAGGCGAAGAACGAAACCGGCTTGTGTGCGCAGCCTTGGCACTGCTAGAAGACGGTGGCTGCAGCTGCCAGCCCTTTCAATTCACTGCTGGCATGCTTCTGGCAGGTGCTCCAGGACGACTTTTCTGCGTTTTGACTTGGTCCTGATGCAGACGAATCTGGAGAATTCTTGTTCGTACCCTGAGTTTACGCGTTGCAGAGATCTCGATGGCAGCTGCAGAAAAGAAGGGCTGTGCTGAATTGCTCGCGAAGCAAGGACATAGACAGCGCATTGTGTTTGGGAGTGAGCAGCTGCTGGTTTTTTGCAGTTGACTTCACTGTGCACTGAATGTCAGGTGGAGCTGTGCACTCTTCTACAACGAGCAGGACACCACAAAACAGAGAGCACAGATGTCTGACAGCAGTTTGAAGCTCGCCTAGGAAAGAGCAGTGTTTTTGGAGTGTTCAGCAAATATATGTTTCTGGGCAAGGGCGGGATGCGTGCACTGTGCTGGCAAGCTTTCTCCCTGCGAGACACTCTGGAAAAGCTTTTCGCTATGATGCAGTCCGCTAGAGACGCCGACTTCGGCTCTCCGCAGCTGTCCGCAGGGAAGCGGCGGTTGCCGGCTTCTTTCTGCCGAAACCGCGCTTTGCAGCCTACAAGTGCGGTTCACGTCAGCGGTGCACCTAGTAGCCGCTTCTTCGCCTCCGGCAGCCGGGGAGAGCAGTTGGCTTCTGAAAGGCGAAGAACGAAACCGGCTTGTGTGCGCAGCCTTGGCACTGCTAGAAGACGGTGGCTGCAGCTGCCAGCCCTTTCAATTCACTGCTGGCATGCTTCTGGCAGGTGCTCCAGGACGACTTTCCTGTGTTTTGACTTGGTCCTGATGCAGACGAATCTGGAGAATCCTTGTTCGTGCCCTGAGCTTGCGAGATGCAGAGAAGAAGGGCTGCGCTGAGTTACTCGGGAAGCAAGGACATAGACAGCGCCTTGTGTTTGGGAGTGAGCATCTGCTGGTTTTTTGCAGTTGACTTCGCTGTGCACTGAATGTCAGGTGGAGCTGTGCACTCCTCTACAACGAGCAGGGCAGCAGAAAACAGAGAGCACAGATGTCTGACAGCAGTTTGAAGCTTGCTCAGGAAAGAGCAGTGTTTTTGGAGTGTTCAGCAAATATATGTTTCTGGGTAAGGGCGGGATGCGTGCACTGTGCTGGCAAGCTTTCTCCCTGCGAGAGACGCTGGAAAAGCTTTTCGCTATGATGCAGTCCGCTAGAGACGCAGACTTCGGCTCTCCGCAGCTGTCCGCAGGGAAGCGGCGGTTGCCGGCTTCTTTCTGCCGAAACCGCGCTTTGCAGCCTACAAGTGCGGTTCACGTCAGCGGTGCACCTAGTAGCCGCTTCTTCGCCTCCGGCACCCGGGGAGAGCAGTTGGCTTCTGAAAGGCGAAGAACGAAACCGGCTTGTGTGCGCAGCCTTGGCACTGCTAGAAGACGGTGGCTGCAGCTGCCAGCCCTTTCAATTCACTGCTGGCATGCTTCTGGCAGGTGCTCCAGGACGACTTTCCTGCGTTTTGACTTGGTCCTGATGCAGACGAATCTGGAGAATTCTTGTTCGTACCCTGAGTTTACGAGTTGCAGAGATCTCGATGGCAGCTGCAGAAAAGAAGGGCTGTGCTGAATTGCTCGCGAAGCAAGGACATAGCGCCTTGTGTTTGGGAGTGAGCAGCTGCTGGTTTTTTGCGGTTGACTTCGCTGTGCACTGAATGTCAGGTGGAGCTGTGCACTCTTCTACAACGAGCAGGACACCACAAAACAGAGAGCACAGATGTCTGACAGCAGTTTGAAGCTTGCTAGGAAAGAGTAGTGATTTTGGAGTGTTCAGCAGATATATGTTTCTGGGCAAGGGCGGGACGCGTGCACTGTGCTGGCAAGCTTTCTCCCTGCGAGACACTCTGGAAAAGCTTCTCGCTATGATGCAGTCCGCTAGAGACGCCGACTTCGGCTCTCCGCAGCTGTCCGCAGGGAAGCGGCGGTTGCCGGTGTCTTTCTGCCGAAACCGCACTTTGCAGCCTACAAGTGCGGTTCACGTCAGCGGTGCACCCAGTAGCCGCTTCTTCGCCTCCGGCAGCCGGGGAGAGCGGTTGGCTTCTGAAAGGCGAAGAACGAAACCGGCTTGTGTACGCAGCCTTGGCACTGCTAGAAGACGGTGGTTGCAGCTGCCAGCCCTTTTAATTCACTGCTGGCATGCTTCTGGCAGGTGCTCCAGGACGACTTTTCTGCGTTTTGACTTGGTCCTGATGCAGACGAATCTGGAGAATTCTTGTTCGTACCCTGAGTTTACGAGTTGCAGAGATCTCGATGGCAGCTGCAGAAAAGAAGGGCTGCGCTGAGTCGCTCAGGAAGCAAGGACATAGACAGCGCCTTGTGTTTGGGAGCGAGCAGCTGCTGGTTTTTTGCAGTTGACTTCGCTGTGCACTGAATGTCAGGTGGAGCTGTCCACTCCTCTACAACGAGCAGGACACCACAAAACAGAGAGCACAGATGTCTGACAGCAGTTTGAAGCTTGCCTAGGAAAGAGTAGTGATTTTGGAGTGTTCAGCAAATATATGTTTCTGGGCAAGGGCGGGATGCGTGCAGTGTGCTGGCAGGCTTTCTCCCTGTGAGAGACGCTGGAAAAGCTTTTCGCTATGATGTAGTCCGCTATAAACGCAGACTTCGGCTCTCCGCAGCTGTCCGCAGGGAAGCGGCGGTTGCCGGCTTCTTTCTGCCGAAACCGCGCTTTGCAGCCTACAAGTGCGGTTCACGTCAGCGGTGCACCTAGTAGCCGCTTCTTCGCCTCCGGCAGCCAGGGAGAGCGGTTGGCTTCTGAGAGGCGAAGAACGAAACCGGCTTGTGTGCGCAGCCTTGGCAGTGCTAGAAGACGGTGGCTGCAGCTGCCAGCCCTTTCAATTCACTGCTGGCATGCTTCTGGCAGGTGCTCCAGGACGACTTTTCTGCGTTTTGACTTGGTCCTGATGCAGACGAATCTGGAGAATTCTTGTTCGTGCCCTGAGCTTCCGAGATGCAGAGAAGAAGGGCTGCGCTGAGTTGCTCGGGAAGCAAGGACATAGACAGCGCCTTGTGTTTGGGAGTGAGCAGCTGCTGGTTTTTTGCAGTTGACTTCGCTCTGCACTGAATGTCAGGTGGGGCTGTGCACTCTTCTACTAGGAGCAGGGCAGCAGAAAACAGAGAGCACGGACGTCTTACAGCAGTTTGAAGCTTGCCTAGGAAACAGCAGTGTTTTTGGAGTGTTCAGCAAATATATGTTTCTGGGCAAGGGCGGGATGCGTGCACTGTGCTGGCAAGATTTCTCCCTGCGAGACACGCTGGAAAAGCTTTTCGCTATGGTGCAGTCCACTAGAGACGCAGACTTCGGCTGTCCGCAGCTGTCCGCAGGGAAGCGGCGGTTGCCGGCGTCTTTCTGCCGAAGCCGCGCTTTGCAGCCTACAAGTGCGGTTCACGTCTGCGGTACACCTAGTAGCCGCTTCTTCGCCTCCGGCAGTCGGGGAGAGCGGTTGGCTTCTGAGAGGCGAAGAACGAAACCGGCTTGTGTGCGCAGCCTTGGCACTGCTAGAAGACGGTGGCTGCAGCTGCCAGCCCTTTCAATTCATTGCTGGCATGCTTCTGGCAGGTGCTCCAGGACGACTTTTCTGCGTTTTGACTTGGTCCTGATGCAGACGAATCTGGAGAATTCTTGGTCGTACCCTGAGTTTACGAGTTGCAGAGATCTCGATTGCAGCTGCAGAAAAGAAGGGCTGTGCTGAATTGCTCGCGAAGCAAGGACATAGCGCCTTGTGTTTGGGAGTGAGCAGCTGCTGGTTTTTTGCGGTTGACTTCGCTGTGCACTGAATGTCAGGTGGAGCTGTGCACTCTTCTACAACGAGCAGGACACCACAAAACAGAGAGCACAGATGTCTGACAGCAGTTTGAAGCTTGCTAGGAAAGAGTAGTGATTTTGGAGTGTTCAGCAAATATATGTTTCTGGGTAAGGGCGGGATGCGTGCACTGTGCTGGCAAGCTTTCTCCCTGCGAGACACGCTGGAAAAGCTTGTCGCTATGATGCAGTCAGCTAGAGACGCAGACTTCGGCTCTCCGCAGCTGTCCGCAGGGAAGCGGTGGTTGCCGGCGTCTTTCTGCCGAAGCCGCGCTTTGCAGCCTACAAGTGCGGTTCACGTCAGCGGTGCACCTAGTAGCCGCTTCTTCGCCTCCGGCAGCCGGGGAGAGCGGTTGGCTTCTGAGAGGCGAAGAACGAAACTGGCTTGTGTGCGCAGCCTTGGCACTGCTAGAGGACGGTGGTTGCAGCTGCCAGCCCTTTCAATTCACCGCTGGCATGCTTCTGGCAGGTGCTCCAGGACGACTTTCCTGCGTTTTGGCTTGGTCCTGATGCAGACGAATCTGGAGAATTCTTGTTCGTACCCTGCGTTTACGAGTTGCAGAGATCTCGATGGCAGCTGCAGAGAAGAAGGGCTGTGCTGAATTGCTCGGGAAGCAAGGACATAGACAGCGCCTTGTGTTTGGGAGTGAGCAGCTGCTGGTTTTTTGCAGTTGACTTCGCTGTGCACTGAATGTCAGGTGGAGCTGTGCACTCTTCTACCACGAGCAGGGCAGCAGAAAACAGAGAGCACAGATGTCTGACAGCAGTTTGAAGCTTGCCTAGGAAAGAGCAGTGTTTTTGGAGTGTTCAGCAAATATATGTTTCTGGGCAAGGGCGGGATGCGTGCACTGTGCTGGCAAGCTTTCTCCCTGCGAGACACGCTGGAAAAGCTTGTCGCCATGATGCAGTCCGCTTGAGACGCAGACTCCGGCTCTCCGCAGCTGTCCGCATGAAAGCGGTGGTTGCCGGCGTCTTTCTGCAGAAGCCGCGCTTTGCAGCCTACAAGTGCGGTTCACGTCAGCGGTGCACCTAGTAGCCGCTTCTTCGCCTCCGGCAGTCGGGGAGAGCGGTTGGCTTCTGAGAAGCGAAGAACGAAACCGGCTCGTGTGCGCAGCCTTGTAACTGCTAGAAGACGGTGGCTGCAGCTGCCAGCCATTTCAATTCACCGCTGGCATGTTTCTGGCAGGTGCTCCAGGACGACTTTCCTGGGTTTTGACTTGGTCCTGATGCAGACGAATCTGGAGAATTCTTGTTAGTACCCTGCGTTTATGAGTTGCAGAGATCTCGATGGCAGCTGCAGAAAAGAAGGGCTGTGCTGAATTGCTCGGGAAGCAAGGACATAGACAGCGCCTTGTGTTTGGGAGTGAGCAGCTGCTGGTTTTTTGCAGTTGACTTCGCTGTGCACTGAATGTCAGGTGGAGCTGTGCACTCCTCTACAACGAGCAGGGCAGCAGAAAACAGAGAGCACGGACGTCTGACAGCAGTTTGAAGCTTGCCTAGGAAAGAGCAGTGTTTTTGGAGTGTTCAGCAAATCCATGTTTCTGGGCAAGGGCGGGATGCGTGCACTGTGCTGGCAAGCTTTCTCCCTGCGAGACACGCTGGAAAAGCTTGTCGCTATGATGCAGTCAGCTTGAGACGCAGACTTCGGCTCTCCGCAGCTGTCCGCAAGGAAAGCGGCGGTTGCCGGCTTCTTTCTGCCGAAACCGCGCTTTGCAGCCTACAAGTGCGGTTCACGTCAGCGGTGCACCTAGTAGCCGCTTCTTCGCCTCCGGCAGCCGGGGAGAGCGGTTGGCTTCTGAGAGGCGAAGAACGAAACCGGCTCGTGTGCGCAACCTTGGCACTGCTAGAAGACGGTGGTTGCAGCTGCCAGCCCTTTCAATTCACCGCTGGCATGCTTCTGGCAGGTGCTCCAGGACGACTTTTCTGCGTTTTGACTTGGTCCTGATGCAGACGAATCTGGAGAATTCTTGTTCGTGCCCTGAGCTTCCGAGATGCAGAGAAGAAGGGCTGCGCTGAATTGCTCGGGAAGCAAGGACATAGACAGCGCCTTGTGTTTGGGAGTGAGCAGCTGCTGGTTTTTTGCAGTTGACTTCGCTGTGCCCTGAATGTCAGGTGGAGCTGTGCACTCTTCTACAACGAGCAGGACAGCAGAAAACAGAGAGCACAGATGGCTGAGAGCAGTTTGAAGCTTGCCTAGGAAAGAGCAGTGTTTTTGGAGTGTTCAGCAAATCCATGTTTCTGGGCAAGGGCAGGATGCGTGCACTGTGCTGGCAAGCTTTCTCCCTGCGAGACACGCTGGAAAAGCTTTTCGCTATGATGCAGTCCGCTTGAGACGCAGACTTCGGCTCTCCGCAGCTGTCCGCAAGGAAAGCGGCGGTTGCCGCCTTCTTTCTGCCGAAACCGCGCTTTGCAGCCTACAAGTGCGGTTCACGTCAGCGGTGCACCTAGTAGCCGATTCTTCGCCTCCGGCAGCCGGCGAGAGCGGTTGGCTTCTGAGAGGCGAAGAACGAAACCGGCTTGTGTGCGCAGCCTTGGCACTGCTAGAGGACGGTGGTTGCAGCTGCCTGCCCTTTCAATTCACCGCTGGCATGCTTCTGGCAGGTGCTCCAGGACGACTTTCCTGCGTTTTGACTTGTTCCTGATGCAGACGAATCTGGAGAATTCTTGTTCGTACCCTGCGTTTACGAGTTGCAGAGATCTCGATGGCAGCTGCAGAGAAGAAGGGCTGTGCTGAATTGCTCGGGAAGCAAGGACATAGACAGCGCCTTGTGTTTGGGAGTGAGCAGCTGCTGGTTTGTTGCAGTTGACTTCGCTGTGCACTGAATGTCAGGTGGAGCTGTGCACTCCTCTACAACGAGCAGGGCAGCAGAAAACAGAGAGCACGGACATCTGACAGCAGTTTGAAGCTTGCCTAGGAAAGAGTAGGGTTTTGGAGTGTTCAGCAAATCCATGTTTCTGGGCAAGGGCGGGACGCGTGCACTGTGCTGGCAAGCTTTCTTCCTGCGAGAAACGCTGGAAAAGCTTTTCGCCATGATGCAGTCCGCTTGGGACGCAGACTCCGGCTCTCCGCAGCTGTCCGCAGGAAAGCGGTGGTTGCCGGCGTCTTTCTGCAGAAGCCGCGCTTCTCAGCCTACAAGTGCGGTTCACGTCAGCGGTGCACCTAGTAGCCGCTTCTTCGCCTCCGGCCGCCGGGGAGAGCGGTTGGCTTCTGAGAGGCGCAGAACGAAACCGGCTCGTGTGCGCAGCCTTGGCACTGCTAGAGGACGGTGGTTGCAGCTGCCAGCCCTTTCAATTCACCGCTGGCATGCTTCTGGCAGGTGCTCCAGGACGACTTTTCTGCGTTTTGACTTGGTCCTGATGCAGACGAATCTGGAGAATTCTTGTTCGTACCCTGAGTTTACGAGTTGCAAAGAACTCGATGGCAGCTGCAGAAAAGAAGGGCTGTGCTGAATTGCTCGGGAAGCAAGGACATAGACAGCGCCTTGTGTTTGGGAGTGAGCAGCTGCTGCTTTTTGCAGTTGACTTCGCTGTGCACTGAATGTCAGGTGGAGCTGTGCACTCTTCTACAACGAGCAGGGCAGCAGAAAACAGAGAGCACAGATGGCTGACAGCAGTTTGAAGCTTGCCTAGGAAAGAGCAGTGTTTTTGGAGTGTTCAGCAAATATATGTTTCTGGTCAAGGGCGGGATGCGTGCACTGTGCTGGCAAGCTTTCTCCCTGCGAGACACGCTGGAAAAGCTTGTCGCTATGATGCAGTCAGCTAGAGACGCAGACTTCGGCTCTCCGCAGCTGTCCGCAGGGAAGCGGTGGTTGCCGGCGTCTTTCTGCCGAAGCCGCGCTTTGCAGCCTACAAGTGCGGTTCACGTCAGCGGTGCACCTAGTAGCCGATTCTTCGCCTCCGGCAGCCGGCGAGAGCGGTTGGCTTCTGAGAGGCGAAGAACGAAACCGGCTTGTGTGCGCAGCCTTGGCACTGCTAGAGGACGGTGGTTGCAGCTGCCTGCCCTTTCAATTCACCGCTGGCATGCTTCTGGCAGGTGCTCCAGGACGACTTTCCTGCGTTTTGACTTGTTCCTGATGCAGACGAATCTGGAGAATTCTTGTTCGTACCCTGCGTTTACGAGTTGCAGAGATCTCGATGGCAGCTGCAGAGAAGAAGGGCTGTGCTGAATTGCTCGGGAAGCAAGGACATAGACAGCGCCTTGTGTTTGGGAGTGAGCAGCTGCTGGTTTGTTGCAGTTGACTTCGCTGTGCACTGAATGTCAGGTGGAGCTGTGCACTCCTCTACAACGAGCAGGGCAGCAGAAAACAGAGAGCACGGACATCTGACAGCAGTTTGAAGCTTGCCTAGGAAAGAGTAGGGTTTTGGAGTGTTCAGCAAATCCATGTTTCTGGGCAAGGGCGGGACGCGTGCACTGTGCTGGCAAGCTTTCTTCCTGCGAGAAACGCTGGAAAAGCTTTTCGCCATGATGCAGTCCGCTTGGGACGCAGACTCCGGCTCTCCGCAGCTGTCCGCAGGAAAGCGGTGGTTGCCGGCGTCTTTCTGCAGAAGCCGCGCTTCTCAGCCTACAAGTGCGGTTCACGTCAGCGGTGCACCTAGTAGCCGCTTCTTCGCCTCCGGCCGCCGGGGAGAGCGGTTGGCTTCTGAGAGGCGCAGAACGAAACCGGCTCGTGTGCGCAGCCTTGGCACTGCTAGAGGACGGTGGTTGCAGCTGCCAGCCCTTTCAATTCACCGCTGGCATGCTTCTGGCAGGTGCTCCAGGACGACTTTTCTGCGTTTTGACTTGGTCCTGATGCAGACGAATCTGGAGAATTCTTGTTCGTACCCTGAGTTTACGAGTTGCAAAGAACTCGATGGCAGCTGCAGAAAAGAAGGGCTGTGCTGAATTGCTCGGGAAGCAAGGACATAGACAGCGCCTTGTGTTTGGGAGTGAGCAGCTGCTGCTTTTTGCAGTTGACTTCGCTGTGCACTGAATGTCAGGTGGAGCTGTGCACTCTTCTACAACGAGCAGGGCAGCAGAAAACAGAGAGCACAGATGGCTGACAGCAGTTTGAAGCTTGCCTAGGAAAGAGCAGTGTTTTTGGAGTGTTCAGCAAATATATGTTTCTGGTCAAGGGCGGGATGCGTGCACTGTGCTGGCAAGCTTTCTCCCTGCGAGACACGCTGGAAAAGCTTGTCGCTATGATGCAGTCAGCTAGAGACGCAGACTTCGGCTCTCCGCAGCTGTCCGCAGGGAAGCGGTGGTTGCCGGCGTCTTTCTGCCGAAGCCGCGCTTTGCAGCCTACAAGTGCGGTTCACGTCAGCGGTGCACCTAGTAGCCGCTTCTTCGCCTCCGGCAGCCGGGGAGAGCGGTTGGCTTCTGAGAGGCGAAGAACGAAACTGGCTTGTGTGCGCAGCCTTGGCACTGCTAGAGGACGGTGGTTGCAGCTGCCAGCCCTTTCAATTCACCGCTGGCATGCTTCTGGCAGGTGCTCCAGGACGACTTTCCTGCGTTTTGGCTTGGCCCTGATGCAGACGAATCTGGAGAATTCTTGTTCGTACCCTGCGTTTACGAGTTGCAGAGATCTCGATGGCAGCTGCAGAGAAGAAGGGCTGTGCTGAATTGCTCGGGAAGCAAGGACATAGACAGCGCCTTGTGTTTGGGAGTGAGCAGCTGCTGGTTTTTTGCAGTTGACTTCGCTGTGCACTGAATGTCAGGTGGAGCTGTGCACTCTTCTACCACGAGCAGGGCAGCAGAAAACAGAGAGCACAAATGTCTGACAGCAGTTTGAAGCTTGCCTAGGAAAGAGCAGTGTTTTTGGAGTGTTCAGCAAATATATGTTTCTGGGCAAGGGCGGGATGCGTGCACTGTGCTGGCAAGCTTTCTCCCTGCGAGACACGCTGGAAAAGCTTGTCGCCATGATGCAGTCCGCTTGAGACGCAGACTCCGGCTCTCCGCAGCTGTCCGCATGAAAGCGGTGGTTGCCGGCGTCTTTCTGCAGAAGCCGCGCTTTGCAGCCTACAAGTGCGGTTCACGTCAGCGGTGCACCTAGTAGCCGCTTCTTCGCCTCCGGCAGCCGGGGAGAGCGGTTGGCTTCTGAGAGGCGAAGAACGAAACCGGCTCGTGTGCGCAGCCTTGTAACTGCTAGAAGACGGTGGCTGCAGCTGCCAGCCATTTCAATTCACCGCTGGCATGCTTCTGGCAGGTGCTCCAGGACGACTTTCCTGGGTTTTGACTTGGTCCTGATGCAGACGAATCTGGAGAATTCTTGTTCGTACCCTGCGTTTACGAGTTGCAGAGATCTCGATGGCAGCTGCAGAAAAGAAGGGCTGTGCTGAATTGCTCGGGAAGCAAGGACATAGACAGCGCCTTGTGTTTGGGAGTGAGCAGCTGCTGGTTTTTTGCAGTTGACTTCGCTGTGCACTGAATGTCAGGTGGAGCTGTGCACTCTTCTACAACGAGCAGGGCAGCAGAAAACAGAGAGCACGGACGTCTGACAGCAGTTTGAAGCTTGCCTAGGAAAGAGCAGTGTTTTTGGAGTGTTCAGCAAATCCATGTTTCTGGGCAAGGGCGGGATGCGTGCACTGTGCTGGCAAGCTTTCTCCCTGCGAGACACGCTGGAAAAGCTTGTCGCTATGATGCAGTCAGCTTGAGACGCAGACTTCGGCTCTCCGCAGCTGTCCGCAAGGAAAGCGGCGGTTGCCGGCTTCTTTCTGCCGAAACCGCGCTTTGCAGCCTACAAGTGCGGTTCACGTCAGCGGTGCACCTAGTAGCCGCTTCTTCGCCTCCGGCAGCCGGCGAGAGCGGTTGGCTTCTGAGAGGCGAAGAACGAAACCGGCTCGTGTGCGCAACCTTGGCACTGCTAGAAGACGGTGGTTGCAGCTGCCAGCCCATTCAATTCACCGCTGGCATGCTTCTGGCAGGTGCTCCAGGACGACTTTTCTGCGTTTTGACTTGGTCCTGATGCAGACGAATCTGGAGAATTCTTGTTCGTGCCCTGAGCTTCAGAGATGCAGAGATCTCGATGGCAGCTGCAGAAAAGAAGGGCTGTGCTGAATTGCTCGGGAAGCAAGGACATAGACAGCGCCTTGTGTTTGGGAGTGAGCAGCTGCTGGTTTTTTGCAGTTGACTTCGCTGTGCACTGAATGTCAGGTGGAGCTGTGCACTCTTCTACAACGAGCAGGGCAGCAGAAAACAGAGAGCACGGACGTCTGACAGCAGTTTGAAGCTTGCCTAGGAAAGAGCAGTGTTTTTGGAGTGTTCAGCAAATCCATGTTTCTGGGCAAGGGCGGGATGCGTGCACTGTGCTGGCAAGCTTTCTCCCTGCGAGACACGCTGGAAAAGCTTGTCGCTATGATGCAGTCAGCTTGAGACGCAGACTTCGGCTCTCCGCAGCTGTCCGCAAGGAAAGCGGCGGTTGCCGGCTTCTTTCTGCCGAAACCGCGCTTTGCAGCATACAAGTGCGGTTCACGTCAGCGGTGCACCTAGTAGCCGCTTCTTCGCCTCCGGCAGCCGGGGAGAGCGGTTGGCTTCTGAGAGGCGAAGAACGAAACCGGCTCGTGTGCGCAACCTTGGCTCTGCTAGAAGACGGTGGTTGCAGCTGCCAGCCCTTTCAATTCACCGCTGGCATGCTTCTGGCAGGTGCTCCAGGACGACTTTTCTGCGTTTTGACTTGGTCCTGATGCAGACGAATCTGGAGAATTCTTGTTCGTGCCCTGAGCTTCTGAGATGCAGAGAAGAAGGGCTGCGCTGAGTTGCTCGGGAAGCAAGGACATAGACAGCGCCTTGTGTTTGGGAGTGAGCAGCTGCTGGTTTTTTGCAGTTGACTTCGCTGTGCCCAGAATGTCAGGTGGAGCTGTGCACTCTTCTACAACGAGCAGGACAGCAGAAAACAGAGAGCACAGATGGCTGAGAGCAGTTTGAAGCTTGCCTAGGAAAGAGTAGTGTTTTTGGAGTGTTCAGCAAATCCATGTTTCTGGGCAAGGGCAGGATGCGTGCACTGTGCTGGCAAGCTTTCTCCCTGCGAGACACGCTGGAAAAGCTTTTCGCTATGATGCAGTCCGCTTGAGACGCAGACTTCGGCTCTCCGCAGCTGTCCGCAAGGAAAGCGGCGGTTGCCGCCTTCTTTCTGCCGAAACCGCGCTTTGCAGCCTACAATTGCGGTTCACGTCAGCGGTGCACCTAGTAGCCGATTCTTCGCCTCCGGCAGCCGGCGAGAGCGGTTGGCTTCTGAGAGGCGAAGAACGAAACCGGCTTGTGTGCGCAGCCTTGGCACTGCTAGAGGACGGTGGTTGCAGCTGCCTGCCCTTTCAATTCACCGCTGGCATGCTTCTGGCAGGTGCTCCAGGACGACTTTCCTGCGTTTTGACTTGTTCCTGATGCAGACGAATCTGGAGAATTCTTGTTTGTACCCTGCGTTTACAAGTTGCAGAGATCTCGATGGCAGCTGCAGAGAAGAAGGGCTGTGCTGAATTGCTCGGGAAGCAAGGACATAGACAGCGCCTTGTGTTTGGGAGTGAGCAGCTGCTGGTTTTTTGCAGTTGACTTCGCTGTGCACTGAATGTCAGGTGGAGCTGTGCACTCTTCTACCACGAGCAGGGCAGCAGAAAACAGAGAGCACGGATGTCTGACAGCAGTTTGAAGCTTGCCTAGGAAAGAGCAGTGTTTTTGGAGTGTTCAGCAAATATATGTTCCTGGGCAAGGGCGGGATGCGTGCACTGTGCTGGCAAGCTTTCTCCCTGCGAGACACTCTGGAAAAGCTTGTCGCCATGATGCAGTCCGCTTGAGACGCAGACTCCGGCTCTCCGCAGCTGTCCGCATGAAAGCGGTGGTTGCCGGCGTCTTTCTGCAGAAGCCGCGCTTTTCAGCCTACAAGTGCGGTTCACGTCAGCGGTGCACCTAGTAGCCGCTTCTTCGCCTCCGGCAGCCGGGGAGAGCGGTTGGCTTCTGAGAGGCGGAGAACGAAACCGGCTTGTGTGCGCAGCCTTGAAACTGCTAGAAGACGGTGGCTGCAGCTGCCAGCCATTTCAATTCACCGCTGGCATGCTTCTGGCAGGTGCTCCAGGACGACTTTCCTGCGTTTTGACTTGGTCCTGATGCAGACGAATCTGGAGAATTCTTGTTCGTACCCTGTGTTTACGAGTTGCAGAGATCTCGATGGCAGCTGCAGAAAAGAAGGGCTGTGCTGAGTTGCTCGGGAAGCAAGGACATAGACAGCGCCTTGTGTTTGGGAGTGAGCAGCTGCTGGTTTTTTGCAGTTGACTTCGCTGTGCACTGAATGTCAGGTGGAGCTGTGCACTCTTCTACCACGAGCAGGGCAGCAGAAAACAGAGAGCACAGATGGCTGACAGCAGTTTGAAGCTTGCCTAGGAAAGAGCAGTGTTTTTGGAGTGTTCAGCAAATATATGTTTCTGGTCAAGGGCGGGATGCGTGCACTGTGCTGGCAAGCTTTCTCCCTGCGAGACACGCTGGAAAAGCTTGTCGCTATGATGCAGTCAGCTAGAGACGCAGACTTCGGCTCTCCGCAGCTGTCCGCAGGGAAGCGGTGGTTGCCGGCGTCTTTCTGCCGAAGCCGCGCTTTGCAGCCTACAAGTGCGGTTCACGTCAGCGGTGCACCTAATAGCCGCTTCTTCGCCTCCGGCAGCCGGGGAGAGCGGTTGGCTTCTGAGAGGCGAAGAACGAAACTGGCTTGTGTGCGCAGCCTTGGCACTGCTAGAGGACGGTGGTTGCAGCTGCCAGCCCTTTCAATTCACCGCTGGCATGCTTCTGGCAGGTGCTCCAGGACGACTTTTCTGCGTTTTGACTTGGTCCTGATGCAGACGAATCTGGAGAATTCTTGTTCGTACCCTGAGTTTACGAGTTGCAAAGAACTCGATGGCAGCTGCAGAAAAGAAGGGCTGTGCTGAATTGCTCGGGAAGCAAGGACATAGACAGCGCCTTGTGTTTGGGAGTGAGCAGCTGCTGCTTTTTGCAGTTGACTTCGCTGTGCACTGAATGTCAGGTGGAGCTGTGCACTCTTCTACAACGAGCAGGGCAGCAGAAAACAGAGAGCACAGATGGCTGACAGCAGTTTGAAGCTTGCCTAGGAAAGAGCAGTGTTTTTGGAGTGTTCAGCAAATATATGTTTCTGGTCAAGGGCGGGATGCGTGCACTGTGCTGGCAAGCTTTCTCCCTGCGAGACACGCTGGAAAAGCTTGTCGCTATGATGCAGTCAGCTAGAGACGCAGACTTCGGCTCTCCGCAGCTGTCCGCAGGGAAGCGGTGGTTGCCGGCGTCTTTCTGCCGAAGCCGCGCTTTGCAGCCTACAAGTGCGGTTCACGTCAGCGGTGCACCTAGTAGCCGCTTCTTCGCCTCCGGCAGCCGGGGAGAGCGGTTGGCTTCTGAGAGGCGAAGAACGAAACTGGCTTGTGTGCGCAGCCTTGGCACTGCTAGAGGACGGTGGTTGCAGCTGCCAGCCCTTTCAATTCACCGCTGGCATGCTTCTGGCAGGTGCTCCAGGACGACTTTCCTGCGTTTTGGCTTGGCCCTGATGCAGACGAATCTGGAGAATTCTTGTTCGTACCCTGCGTTTACGAGTTGCAGAGATCTCGATGGCAGCTGCAGAGAAGAAGGGCTGTGCTGAATTGCTCGGGAAGCAAGGACATAGACAGCGCCTTGTGTTTGGGAGTGAGCAGCTGCTGGTTTTTTGCAGTTGACTTCGCTGTGCACTGAATGTCAGGTGGAGCTGTGCACTCTTCTACCACGAGCAGGGCAGCAGAAAACAGAGAGCACAAATGTCTGACAGCAGTTTGAAGCTTGCCTAGGAAAGAGCAGTGTTTTTGGAGTGTTCAGCAAATATATGTTTCTGGGCAAGGGCGGGATGCGTGCACTGTGCTGGCAAGCTTTCTCCCTGCGAGACACGCTGGAAAAGCTTGTCGCCATGATGCAGTCCGCTTGAGACGCAGACTCCGGCTCTCCGCAGCTGTCCGCATGAAAGCGGTGGTTGCCGGCGTCTTTCTGCAGAAGCCGCGCTTTGCAGCCTACAAGTGCGGTTCACGTCAGCGGTGCACCTAGTAGCCGCTTCTTCGCCTCCGGCAGCCGGGGAGAGCGGTTGGCTTCTGAGAGGCGAAGAACGAAACCGGCTCGTGTGCGCAGCCTTGTAACTGCTAGAAGACGGTGGCTGCAGCTGCCAGCCATTTCAATTCACCGCTGGCATGCTTCTGGCAGGTGCTCCAGGACGACTTTCCTGGGTTTTGACTTGGTCCTGATGCAGACGAATCTGGAGAATTCTTGTTCGTACCCTGCGTTTACGAGTTGCAGAGATCTCGATGGCAGCTGCAGAAAAGAAGGGCTGTGCTGAATTGCTCGGGAAGCAAGGACATAGACAGCGCCTTGTGTTTGGGAGTGAGCAGCTGCTGGTTTTTTGCAGTTGACTTCGCTGTGCACTGAATGTCAGGTGGAGCTGTGCACTCTTCTACAACGAGCAGGGCAGCAGAAAACAGAGAGCACGGACGTCTGACAGCAGTTTGAAGCTTGCCTAGGAAAGAGCAGTGTTTTTGGAGTGTTCAGCAAATCCATGTTTCTGGGCAAGGGCGGGATGCGTGCACTGTGCTGGCAAGCTTTCTCCCTGCGAGACACGCTGGAAAAGCTTGTCGCTATGATGCAGTCAGCTTGAGACGCAGACTTCGGCTCTCCGCAGCTGTCCGCAAGGAAAGCGGCGGTTGCCGGCTTCTTTCTGCCGAAACCGCGCTTTGCAGCCTACAAGTGCGGTTCACGTCAGCGGTGCACCTAGTAGCCGCTTCTTCGCCTCCGGCAGCCGGCGAGAGCGGTTGGCTTCTGAGAGGCGAAGAACGAAACCGGCTCGTGTGCGCAACCTTGGCACTGCTAGAAGACGGTGGTTGCAGCTGCCAGCCCTTTCAATTCACCGCTGGCATGCTTCTGGCAGGTGCTCCAGGACGACTTTTCTGCGTTTTGACTTGGTCCTGATGCAGACGAATCTGGAGAATTCTTGTTCGTGCCCTGAGCTTCAGAGATGCAGAGATCTCGATGGCAGCTGCAGAAAAGAAGGGCTGTGCTGAATTGCTCGGGAAGCAAGGACATAGACAGCGCCTTGTGTTTGGGAGTGAGCAGCTGCTGGTTTTTTGCAGTTGACTTCGCTGTGCACTGAATGTCAGGTGGAGCTGTGCACTCTTCTACAACGAGCAGGGCAGCAGAAAACAGAGAGCACGGACGTCTGACAGCAGTTTGAAGCTTGCCTAGGAAAGAGCAGTGTTTTTGGAGTGTTCAGCAAATCCATGTTTCTGGGCAAGGGCGGGATGCGTGCACTGTGCTGGCAAGCTTTCTCCCTGCGAGACACGCTGGAAAAGCTTGTCGCTATGATGCAGTCAGCTTGAGACGCAGACTTCGGCTCTCCGCAGCTGTCCGCAAGGAAAGCGGCGGTTGCCGGCTTCTTTCTGCCGAAACCGCGCTTTGCAGCATACAAGTGCGGTTCACGTCAGCGGTGCACCTAGTAGCCGCTTCTTCGCCTCCGGCAGCCGGGGAGAGCGGTTGGCTTCTGAGAGGCGAAGAACGAAACCGGCTCGTGTGCGCAACCTTGGCTCTGCTAGAAGACGGTGGTTGCAGCTGCCAGCCCTTTCAATTCACCGCTGGCATGCTTCTGGCAGGTGCTCCAGGACGACTTTTCTGCGTTTTGACTTGGTCCTGATGCAGACGAATCTGGAGAATTCTTGTTCGTGCCCTGAGCTTCTGAGATGCAGAGAAGAAGGGCTGCGCTGAGTTGCTCGGGAAGCAAGGACATAGACAGCGCCTTGTGTTTGGGAGTGAGCAGCTGCTGGTTTTTTGCAGTTGACTTCGCTGTGCCCAGAATGTCAGGTGGAGCTGTGCACTCTTCTACAACGAGCAGGACAGCAGAAAACAGAGAGCACAGATGGCTGAGAGCAGTTTGAAGCTTGCCTAGGAAAGAGTAGTGTTTTTGGAGTGTTCAGCAAATCCATGTTTCTGGGCAAGGGCAGGATGCGTGCACTGTGCTGGCAAGCTTTCTCCCTGCGAGACACGCTGGAAAAGCTTTTCGCTATGATGCAGTCCGCTTGAGACGCAGACTTCGGCTCTCCGCAGCTGTCCGCAAGGAAAGCGGCGGTTGCCGCCTTCTTTCTGCCGAAACCGCGCTTTGCAGCCTACAATTGCGGTTCACGTCAGCGGTGCACCTAGTAGCCGATTCTTCGCCTCCGGCAGCCGGCGAGAGCGGTTGGCTTCTGAGAGGCGAAGAACGAAACCGGCTTGTGTGCGCAGCCTTGGCACTGCTAGAGGACGGTGGTTGCAGCTGCCTGCCCTTTCAATTCACCGCTGGCATGCTTCTGGCAGGTGCTCCAGGACGACTTTCCTGCGTTTTGACTTGTTCCTGATGCAGACGAATCTGGAGAATTCTTGTTTGTACCCTGCGTTTACAAGTTGCAGAGATCTCGATGGCAGCTGCAGAGAAGAAGGGCTGTGCTGAATTGCTCGGGAAGCAAGGACATAGACAGCGCCTTGTGTTTGGGAGTGAGCAGCTGCTGGTTTTTTGCAGTTGACTTCGCTGTGCACTGAATGTCAGGTGGAGCTGTGCACTCTTCTACCACGAGCAGGGCAGCAGAAAACAGAGAGCACGGATGTCTGACAGCAGTTTGAAGCTTGCCTAGGAAAGAGCAGTGTTTTTGGAGTGTTCAGCAAATATATGTTCCTGGGCAAGGGCGGGATGCGTGCACTGTGCTGGCAAGCTTTCTCCCTGCGAGACACTCTGGAAAAGCTTGTCGCCATGATGCAGTCCGCTTGAGACGCAGACTCCGGCTCTCCGCAGCTGTCCGCATGAAAGCGGTGGTTGCCGGCGTCTTTCTGCAGAAGCCGCGCTTTTCAGCCTACAAGTGCGGTTCACGTCAGCGGTGCACCTAGTAGCCGCTTCTTCGCCTCCGGCAGCCGGGGAGAGCGGTTGGCTTCTGAGAGGCGGAGAACGAAACCGGCTTGTGTGCGCAGCCTTGAAACTGCTAGAAGACGGTGGCTGCAGCTGCCAGCCAT
Source organism: Taeniopygia guttata (assembly GCF_048771995.1). NCBI lineage: Eukaryota > Metazoa > Chordata > Aves > Passeriformes > Estrildidae > Taeniopygia > Taeniopygia guttata. Next base: position 5,095,263 of record NC_133057.1, read on the forward strand.
TTCAATTCACCGCTGGCATGCTTCTGGCAGGTGCTCCAGGACGACTTTCCTGCGTTTTGACTTGGTCCTGATGCAGACGAATCTGGAGAATTCTTGTTCGTACCCTGTGTTTACGAGTTGCAGAGATCTCGATGGCAGCTGCAGAAAAGAAGGGCTGTGCTGAGTTGCTCGGGAAGCAAGGACATAGACAGCGCCTTGTGTTTGGGAGTGAGCAGCTGCTGGTTTTTTGCAGTTGACTTCGCTGTGCACTGAATGTCAGGTGGAGCTGTGCACTCTTCTACCACGAGCAGGGCAGCAGAAAACAGAGAGCACAGATGGCTGACAGCAGTTTGAAGCTTGCCTAGGAAAGAGCAGTGTTTTTGGAGTGTTCAGCAAATATATGTTTCTGGTCAAGGGCGGGATGCGTGCACTGTGCTGGCAAGCTTTCTCCCTGCGAGACACGCTGGAAAAGCTTGTCGCTATGATGCAGTCAGCTAGAGACGCAGACTTCGGCTCTCCGCAGCTGTCCGCAGGGAAGCGGTGGTTGCCGGCGTCTTTCTGCCGAAGCCGCGCTTTGCAGCCTACAAGTGCGGTTCACGTCAGCGGTGCACCTAATAGCCGCTTCTTCGCCTCCGGCAGCCGGGGAGAGCGGTTGGCTTCTGAGAGGCGAAGAACGAAACTGGCTTGTGTGCGCAGCCTTGGCACTGCTAGAGGACGGTGGTTGCAGCTGCCAGCCCTTTCAATTCACCGCTGGCATGCTTCTGGCAGGTGCTCCAGGACGACTTTCCTGCGTTTTGGCTTGGTCCTGTTGCAGACGAATCTGGAGAATTCTTGTTCGTACCCTGCGTTTACGAGTTGCAGAGATCTCGATGGCAGCTGCAGAGAAGAAGGGCTGTGCCTATTTGCTCGGGAAGCAAGGACATAGACAGCGCCTTGTGTTTGGGAGTGAGCAGCTGCTGGTTTTTTGCAGTTGACTTCGCTGTGCACTGAATGTCAGGTGGAGCTGTGCACTCTTCTACCACGAGCAGGGCGGCAGAAAACAGAGAGCACAGACGTCTGACAGCAGTTTGAAGCTTGCCTAGGAAAGAGCAGTGTTTTTGGATTGTTCAGCAAATCCATGTTTCTGGGCAAGGGCGGGATGCGTGCACTGTGCTGGCAAGCTTTCTCCCTGCGAGACACGCTGGAAAAGCTTGTCGCTATGATGCAGTCCGCTTGAGACGCAGACTCCGGCTCTCCGCAGCTGTCCGCATGAAAGCGGTGGTTGCCGGCGTCTTTCTGCAGAAGCCGCGCTTTTCAGCCTACAAGTGCGGTTCACGTCAGCGGTGCACCTAGTAACCGCTTCTTCGCCTCCGGCAGCCGGGGAGAGCGGTTGGCTTCTGAGAGGCGAAGAACGAAACCGGCTTGTGTGCGCAGCCTTGAAACTGCTAGAAGACGGTGGCTACAGCTACCAGCCATTTCAATTCACCGCTGGCATGCTTCTGGCAGGTGCTCCAGGACGACTTTCCTGCGTTTTGACTTGGTCCTGATGCAGACGAATCTGGAGAATTCTTGTTCGTACCCTGCGTTTACGAGTTGCAGAGATCTCGATGGCAGCTGCAGAAAAGAAGGGCTGTGCTGAGTTGCTCGGGAAGCAAGGACATAGACAGCGCCTTGTGTTTTGGAGTGAGCAGCTGCTGTTTTTTTGCAGTTGACTTCGCTGTGCACTGAATGTCAGGTGGAGCTGTGCACTCTTCTACAACGAGCAGGGCAGCAGAAAACAGAGAGCACAGATGGCTGACAGCAGTTTGAAGCTTGCCTAGGAAAGAGCAGTGTTTTTGGAGTGTTCAGCAAATATATGTTTCTGGGCAAGGGCGGGATGCGTGCACTGTGCTGGCAAGCTTTCTCCCTGCGAGACACGCTGGAAAAGCTTGTCGCTATGATGCAGTCAGCTAGAGACGCAGACTTCGGCTCTCCGCAGCTGTCCGCAGGGAAGCGGTGGTTGCCGGCGTCTTTCTGCCGAAGCCGCGCTTTGCAGCCTACAAGTGCGGTTCACGTCAGCGGTGCACCTAGTAGCCGCTTCTTCGCCTCCGGCAGCCGGGGAGAGCGGTTGGCTTCTGAGAGGCGAAGAACGAAACCGGCTCGTGTGCGCAGCCTTGTAACTGCTAGAAGACGGTGGCTGCAGCTGCCAGCCATTTCAATTCACCGCTGGCATGCTTCTGGCAGGTGCTCCAGGACGACTTTCCTGCGTTTTGACTTGGTCCTGATGCAGACGAATCTGGAGAATTCTTGTTCGTACCCTGAGTTTACGAGTTGCAAAGAACTCGATGGCAGCTGCAGAAAAGAAGGGCTGTGCTGAATTGCTCGGGAAGCAAGGACATAGACAGCGCCTTGTGTTTGGGAGTGAGCAGCTGCTGGTTTTTTGCAGTTGACTTCGCTGTGCACTGAATGTCAGGTGGAGCTGTGCACTCTTCTACAACGAGCAGGGCAGCAGAAAACAGAGAGCACGGACGTCTGACAGCAGTTTGAAGCTTGCCTAGGAAAGAGCAGTGTTTTTGGAGTGTTCAGCAAATCCATGTTTCTGGGCAAGGGCGGGATGCGTGCACTGTGCTGGCAAGCTTTCTCCCTGCGAGACACGCTGGAAAAGCTTGTCGCTATGATGCAGTCAGCTTGAGACGCAGACTTCGGCTCTCCGCAGCTGTCCGCAAGGAAAGCGGCGGTTGCCGGCTTCTTTCTGCCGAAGCCGCGCTTTGCAGCATACAAGTGCGGTTCACGTCAGCGGTGCACCTAGTAGCCGCTTCTTCGCCTCCGGCAGCCGGGGAGAGCGGTTGGCTTCTGAGAGGCGAAGAACGAAACCGGCTCGTGTGCGCAACCTTGGCACTGCTAGAAGACGGTGGTTGCAGCTGCCAGCCCTTTCAATTCACCGCTGGCATGCTTCTGGCAGGTGCTCCAGGACGACTTTCCTGGGTTTTGACTTGGTCCTGATGCAGACGAATCTGGAGAATTCTTGTTCGTGCCCTGAGCTTCCGAGATGCAGAGAAGAAGGGCTGCGCTGAGTTGCTCGGGAAGCAAGGACATAGACAGCGCCTTGTGTTTGGGAGTGAGCAGCTGCTGGTTTTTTGCAGTTGACTTCGCTGTGCCCTGAATGTCAGGTGGAGCTGTGCACTCTTCTACAACGAGCAGGACAGCAGAAAACAGAGAGCACAGATGGCTGAGAGCAGTTTGAAGTTTGCCTAGGAAAGAGTAGTGTTTTTGGAGTGTTCAGCAAATCCATGTTTCTGGGCAAGGGCAGGATGCGTGCACTGTGCTGGCAAGCTTTCTCCCTGCGAGACACGCTGGAAAAGCTTTTCGCTATGATGCAGTCCGCTTGAGACGCAGACTTCGCCTCTCCGCAGCTGTCCGCAAGGAAAGCGGCGGTTGCCGCCTTCTTTCTGCCGAAACCGCGCTTTGCAGCCTACAAGTGCGGTTCACGTCAGCGGTGCACCTAGTAGCCGATTCTTCGCCTCCGGCAGCCGGCGAGAACGGTTCGCTTCTGAGAGGCGAAGAACGAAACCGGCTTGTGTGCGCAGCCTTGGCACTGCTAGAGGACGGTGGTTGCAGCTGCCAGCCCTTTCAATTCACCGCTGGCATGCTTCTGGCAGGTGCTCCAGGACGACTTTCCTGCGTTTTGACTTGTTCCTGATGCAGACGAATCTGGAGAATTCTTGTTCGTACCCTGCGTTTACAAGTTGCAGAGATCTCGATGGCAGCTGCAGAGACGAAGGGCTGTGCTGAATTGCTCGGGAAGCAAGGACATAGACAGCGCCTTGTGTTTGGGAGTGAGCAGCTGCTGGTTTTTTGCAGTTGACTTCGCTGTGCACTGAATGTCAGGTGGAGCTGTGCACTCTTCTACCACGAGCAGGGCAGCAGAAAACAGAGAGCACAAATGTCTGACAGCAGTTTGAAGCTTGCCTAGGAAAGAGCAGTGTTTTTGGAGTGTTCAGCAAATATATGTTTCTGGGCAAGGGCGGGATGCGTGCACTGTGCTGGCAAGCTTTCTCCCTGCGAGACACGCTGGAAAAGCTTGTCGCCATGATGCAGTCCGCTTGAGACGCAGACTCCGGCTCTCCGCAGCTGTCCGCATGAAAGCGGTGGTTGCCGGCGTCTTTCTGCAGAAGCCGCGCTTTGCAGCCTACAAGTGCGGTTCACGTCAGCGGTGCACCTAGTAGCCGCTTCTTCGCCTCCGGCAGCCGGGGAGAGCGGTTGGCTTCTGAGAGGCGAAGAACGAAACCGGCTCGTGTGCGCAGCCTTGTAACTGCTAGAAGACGGTGGCTGCAGCTGCCAGCCATTTCAATTCACCGCTGGCATGCTTCTGGCAGGTGCTCCAGGACGACTTTCCTGGGTTTTGACTTGGTCCTGATGCAGACGAATCTGGAGAATTCTTGTTCGTACCCTGCGTTTACGAGTTGCAGAGATCTCGATGGCAGCTGCAGAAAAGAAGGGCTGTGCTGAATTGCTCGGGAAGCAAGGACATAGACAGCGCCTTGTGTTTGGGAGTGAGCAGCTGCTGGTTTTTTGCAGTTGACTTCGCTGTGCACTGAATGTCAGGTGGAGCTGTGCACTCTTCTACAACGAGCAGGGCAGCAGAAAACAGAGAGCACGGACGTCTGACAGCAGTTTGAAGCTTGCCTAGGAAAGAGCAGTGTTTTTGGAGTGTTCAGCAAATCCATGTTTCTGGGCAAGGGCGGGATGCGTGCACTGTGCTGGCAAGCTTTCTCCCTGCGAGACACGCTGGAAAAGCTTGTCGCTATGATGCAGTCAGCTTGAGACGCAGACTTCGGCTCTCCGCAGCTGTCCGCAAGGAAAGCGGCGGTTGCCGGCTTCTTTCTGCCGAAACCGCGCTTTGCAGCCTACAAGTGCGGTTCACGTCAGCGGTGCACCTAGTAGCCGCTTCTTCGCCTCCGGCAGCCGGCGAGAGCGGTTGGCTTCTGAGAGGCGAAGAACGAAACCGGCTCGTGTGCGCAACCTTGGCACTGCTAGAAGACGGTGGTTGCAGCTGCCAGCCCTTTCAATTCACCGCTGGCATGCTTCTGGCAGGTGCTCCAGGACGACTTTTCTGCGTTTTGACTTGGTCCTGATGCAGACGAATCTGGAGAATTCTTGTTCGTGCCCTGAGCTTCAGAGATGCAGAGATCTCGATGGCAGCTGCAGAAAAGAAGGGCTGTGCTGAATTGCTCGGGAAGCAAGGACATAGACAGCGCCTTGTGTTTGGGAGTGAGCAGCTGCTGGTTTTTTGCAGTTGACTTCGCTGTGCACTGAATGTCAGGTGGAGCTGTGCACTCTTCTACAACGAGCAGGGCAGCAGAAAACAGAGAGCACGGACGTCTGACAGCAGTTTGAAGCTTGCCTAGGAAAGAGCAGTGTTTTTGGAGTGTTCAGCAAATCCATGTTTCTGGGCAAGGGCGGGATGCGTGCACTGTGCTGGCAAGCTTTCTCCCTGCGAGACACGCTGGAAAAGCTTGTCGCTATGATGCAGTCAGCTTGAGACGCAGACTTCGGCTCTCCGCAGCTGTCCGCAAGGAAAGCGGCGGTTGCCGGCTTCTTTCTGCCGAAACCGCGCTTTGCAGCATACAAGTGCGGTTCACGTCAGCGGTGCACCTAGTAGCCGCTTCTTCGCCTCCGGCAGCCGGGGAGAGCGGTTGGCTTCTGAGAGGCGAAGAACGAAACCGGCTCGTGTGCGCAACCTTGGCTCTGCTAGAAGACGGTGGTTGCAGCTGCCAGCCCTTTCAATTCACCGCTGGCATGCTTCTGGCAGGTGCTCCAGGACGACTTTTCTGCGTTTTGACTTGGTCCTGATGCAGACGAATCTGGAGAATTCTTGTTCGTGCCCTGAGCTTCTGAGATGCAGAGAAGAAGGGCTGCGCTGAGTTGCTCGGGAAGCAAGGACATAGACAGCGCCTTGTGTTTGGGAGTGAGCAGCTGCTGGTTTTTTGCAGTTGACTTCGCTGTGCCCAGAATGTCAGGTGGAGCTGTGCACTCTTCTACAACGAGCAGGACAGCAGAAAACAGAGAGCACAGATGGCTGAGAGCAGTTTGAAGCTTGCCTAGGAAAGAGTAGTGTTTTTGGAGTGTTCAGCAAATCCATGTTTCTGGGCAAGGGCAGGATGCGTGCACTGTGCTGGCAAGCTTTCTCCCTGCGAGACACGCTGGAAAAGCTTTTCGCTATGATGCAGTCCGCTTGAGACGCAGACTTCGGCTCTCCGCAGCTGTCCGCAAGGAAAGCGGCGGTTGCCGCCTTCTTTCTGCCGAAACCGCGCTTTGCAGCCTACAATTGCGGTTCACGTCAGCGGTGCACCTAGTAGCCGATTCTTCGCCTCCGGCAGCCGGCGAGAGCGGTTGGCTTCTGAGAGGCGAAGAACGAAACCGGCTTGTGTGCGCAGCCTTGGCACTGCTAGAGGACGGTGGTTGCAGCTGCCTGCCCTTTCAATTCACCGCTGGCATGCTTCTGGCAGGTGCTCCAGGACGACTTTCCTGCGTTTTGACTTGTTCCTGATGCAGACGAATCTGGAGAATTCTTGTTTGTACCCTGCGTTTACAAGTTGCAGAGATCTCGATGGCAGCTGCAGAGAAGAAGGGCTGTGCTGAATTGCTCGGGAAGCAAGGACATAGACAGCGCCTTGTGTTTGGGAGTGAGCAGCTGCTGGTTTTTTGCAGTTGACTTCGCTGTGCACTGAATGTCAGGTGGAGCTGTGCACTCTTCTACCACGAGCAGGGCAGCAGAAAACAGAGAGCACGGATGTCTGACAGCAGTTTGAAGCTTGCCTAGGAAAGAGCAGTGTTTTTGGAGTGTTCAGCAAATATATGTTCCTGGGCAAGGGCGGGATGCGTGCACTGTGCTGGCAAGCTTTCTCCCTGCGAGACACTCTGGAAAAGCTTGTCGCCATGATGCAGTCCGCTTGAGACGCAGACTCCGGCTCTCCGCAGCTGTCCGCATGAAAGCGGTGGTTGCCGGCGTCTTTCTGCAGAAGCCGCGCTTTTCAGCCTACAAGTGCGGTTCACGTCAGCGGTGCACCTAGTAGCCGCTTCTTCGCCTCCGGCAGCCGGGGAGAGCGGTTGGCTTCTGAGAGGCGGAGAACGAAACCGGCTTGTGTGCGCAGCCTTGAAACTGCTAGAAGACGGTGGCTGCAGCTGCCAGCCATTTCAATTCACCGCTGGCATGCTTCTGGCAGGTGCTCCAGGACGACTTTCCTGCGTTTTGACTTGGTCCTGATGCAGACGAATCTGGAGAATTCTTGTTCGTACCCTGTGTTTACGAGTTGCAGAGATCTCGATGGCAGCTGCAGAAAAGAAGGGCTGTGCTGAGTTGCTCGGGAAGCAAGGACATAGACAGCGCCTTGTGTTTGGGAGTGAGCAGCTGCTGGTTTTTTGCAGTTGACTTCGCTGTGCACTGAATGTCAGGTGGAGCTGTGCACTCTTCTACCACGAGCAGGGCAGCAGAAAACAGAGAGCACAGATGGCTGACAGCAGTTTGAAGCTTGCCTAGGAAAGAGCAGTGTTTTTGGAGTGTTCAGCAAATATATGTTTCTGGTCAAGGGCGGGATGCGTGCACTGTGCTGGCAAGCTTTCTCCCTGCGAGACACGCTGGAAAAGCTTGTCGCTATGATGCAGTCAGCTAGAGACGCAGACTTCGGCTCTCCGCAGCTGTCCGCAGGGAAGCGGTGGTTGCCGGCGTCTTTCTGCCGAAGCCGCGCTTTGCAGCCTACAAGTGCGGTTCACGTCAGCGGTGCACCTAATAGCCGCTTCTTCGCCTCCGGCAGCCGGGGAGAGCGGTTGGCTTCTGAGAGGCGAAGAACGAAACTGGCTTGTGTGCGCAGCCTTGGCACTGCTAGAGGACGGTGGTTGCAGCTGCCAGCCCTTTCAATTCACCGCTGGCATGCTTCTGGCAGGTGCTCCAGGACGACTTTCCTGCGTTTTGGCTTGGTCCTGTTGCAGACGAATCTGGAGAATTCTTGTTCGTACCCTGCGTTTACGAGTTGCAGAGATCTCGATGGCAGCTGCAGAGAAGAAGGGCTGTGCCTATTTGCTCGGGAAGCAAGGACATAGACAGCGCCTTGTGTTTGGGAGTGAGCAGCTGCTGGTTTTTTGCAGTTGACTTCGCTGTGCACTGAATGTCAGGTGGAGCTGTGCACTCTTCTACCACGAGCAGGGCGGCAGAAAACAGAGAGCACAGACGTCTGACAGCAGTTTGAAGCTTGCCTAGGAAAGAGCAGTGTTTTTGGATTGTTCAGCAAATCCATGTTTCTGGGCAAGGGCGGGATGCGTGCACTGTGCTGGCAAGCTTTCTCCCTGCGAGACACGCTGGAAAAGCTTGTCGCTATGATGCAGTCCGCTTGAGACGCAGACTCCGGCTCTCCGCAGCTGTCCGCATGAAAGCGGTGGTTGCCGGCGTCTTTCTGCAGAAGCCGCGCTTTTCAGCCTACAAGTGCGGTTCACGTCAGCGGTGCACCTAGTAACCGCTTCTTCGCCTCCGGCAGCCGGGGAGAGCGGTTGGCTTCTGAGAGGCGAAGAACGAAACCGGCTTGTGTGCGCAGCCTTGAAACTGCTAGAAGACGGTGGCTACAGCTACCAGCCATTTCAATTCACCGCTGGCATGCTTCTGGCAGGTGCTCCAGGACGACTTTCCTGCGTTTTGACTTGGTCCTGATGCAGACGAATCTGGAGAATTCTTGTTCGTACCCTGCGTTTACGAGTTGCAGAGATCTCGATGGCAGCTGCAGAAAAGAAGGGCTGTGCTGAGTTGCTCGGGAAGCAAGGACATAGACAGCGCCTTGTGTTTTGGAGTGAGCAGCTGCTGTTTTTTTGCAGTTGACTTCGCTGTGCACTGAATGTCAGGTGGAGCTGTGCACTCTTCTACAACGAGCAGGGCAGCAGAAAACAGAGAGCACAGATGGCTGACAGCAGTTTGAAGCTTGCCTAGGAAAGAGCAGTGTTTTTGGAGTGTTCAGCAAATATATGTTTCTGGGCAAGGGCGGGATGCGTGCACTGTGCTGGCAAGCTTTCTCCCTGCGAGACACGCTGGAAAAGCTTGTTGCTATGATGCAGTCAGCTAGAGACGCAGACTTCGGCTCTCCGCAGCTGTCCGCAGGGAAGCGGTGGTTGCCGGCGTCTTTCTGCCGAAGCCGCGCTTTGCAGCCTACAAGTGCGGTTCACGTCAGCGGTGCACCTAGTAGCCGCTTCTTCGCCTCCGGCAGCCGGGGAGAGCGGTTGGCTTCTGAGAGGCGAAGAACGAAACCGGCTCGTGTGCGCAGCCTTGTAACTGCTAGAAGACGGTGGCTGCAGCTGCCAGCCATTTCAATTCACCGCTGGCATGCTTCTGGCAGGTGCTCCAGGACGACTTTCCTGCGTTTTGACTTGGTCCTGATGCAGACGAATCTGGAGAATTCTTGTTCGTACCCTGAGTTTACGAGTTGCAAAGAACTCGATGGCAGCTGCAGAAAAGAAGGGCTGTGCTGAATTGCTCGGGAAGCAAGGACATAGACAGCGCCTTGTGTTTGGGAGTGAGCAGCTGCTGGTTTTTTGCAGTTGACTTCGCTGTGCACTGAATGTCAGGTGGAGCTGTGCACTCTTCTACAACGAGCAGGGCAGCAGAAAACAGAGAGCACGGACGTCTGACAGCAGTTTGAAGCTTGCCTAGGAAAGAGCAGTGTTTTTGGAGTGTTCAGCAAATCCATGTTTCTGGGCAAGGGCGGGATGCGTGCACTGTGCTGGCAAGCTTTCTCCCTGCGAGACACGCTGGAAAAGCTTGTCGCTATGATGCAGTCAGCTTGAGACGCAGACTTCGGCTCTCCGCAGCTGTCCGCAAGGAAAGCGGCGGTTGCCGGCTTCTTTCTGCCGAAGCCGCGCTTTGCAGCATACAAGTGCGGTTCACGTCAGCGGTGCACCTAGTAGCCGCTTCTTCGCCTCCGGCAGCCGGGGAGAGCGGTTGGCTTCTGAGAGGCGAAGAACGAAACCGGCTCGTGTGCGCAACCTTGGCACTGCTAGAAGACGGTGGTTGCAGCTGCCAGCCCTTTCAATTCACCGCTGGCATGCTTCTGGCAGGTGCTCCAGGACGACTTTCCTGGGTTTTGACTTGGTCCTGATGCAGACGAATCTGGAGAATTCTTGTTCGTGCCCTGAGCTTCCGAGATGCAGAGAAGAAGGGCTGCGCTGAGTTGCTCGGGAAGCAAGGACATAGACAGCGCCTTGTGTTTGGGAGTGAGCAGCTGCTGGTTTTTTGCAGTTGACTTCGCTGTGCCCTGAATGTCAGGTGGAGCTGTGCACTCTTCTACAACGAGCAGGACAGCAGAAGACAGAGAGCACAGATGGCTGAGAGCAGTTTGAAGTTTGCCTAGGAAAGAGTAGTGTTTTTGGAGTGTTCAGCAAATCCATGTTTCTGGGCAAGGGCAGGATGCGTGCACTGTGCTGGCAAGCTTTCTCCCTGCGAGACACGCTGGAAAAGCTTTTCGCTATGATGCAGTCCGCTTGAGACGCAGACTTCGCCTCTCCGCAGCTGTCCGCAAGGAAAGCGGCGGTTGCCGCCTTCTTTCTGCCGAAACCGCGCTTTGCAGCCTACAAGTGCGGTTCACGTCAGCGGTGCACCTAGTAGCCGATTCTTCGCCTCCGGCAGCCGGCGAGAACGGTTCGCTTCTGAGAGGCGAAGAACGAAACCGGCTTGTGTGCGCAGCCTTGGCACTGCTAGAGGACGGTGGTTGCAGCTGCCAGCCCTTTCAATTCACCGCTGGCATGCTTCTGGCAGGTGCTCCAGGACGACTTTCCTGCGTTTTGACTTGTTCCTGATGCAGACGAATCTGGAGAATTCTTGTTCGTACCCTGCGTTTACAAGTTGCAGAGATCTCGATGGCAGCTGCAGAGAAGAAGGGCTGTGCTGAATTGCTCGGGAAGCAAGGACATAGACAGCGCCTTGTGTTTGGGAGTGAGCAGCTGCTGGTTTTTCGCAGTTGACTTCGCTGTGCACTGAATGTCAGGTGGAGCTGTGCACTCCTCTACAACGAGCAGGGCAGCAGAAAACAGAGAGCACGGACATCTGACAGCAGTTTGAAGCTTGCCTGGGAAAGAGTAGTGTTTTTGGAGTGTTCAGCAAATCCATGTTTCTGGGCAAGGGCGGGATGCGTGCACTGTGCTGGCAAGCTTTCTCCCTGCGAGACACGCTGGAAAAGCTTTTCGCCATGATGCAGTCCGCTTGAGACGCAGACTCCGGCTCTCCGCAGCTGTCCGCAGGAAAGCGGTGGTTGCCGGCGTCTTTCTGCAGAAGCCGCGCTTCTCAGCCTACAAGTGCGGTTCACGTCAGCGGTGCACCTAGTAGCCGCTTCTTCGCCTCAGGCAGCCGGGGAGAGCGGTTGGCTTCTGAGAGGCGCAGAACGAAACCGGCTTGTGTGCGCAGCCTTGGCACTGCTTGAGGACGGTGGTTGCAGCTGCCAGCCCTTTCAATTCACCGCTGGCATGCTTCTGGCAGGTGCTCCAGGACGACTTTTCTGCGTTTTGACTTGGTCCTGATGCAGACGAATCTGGAGAATTCTTGTTCGTGCCCTGAGCTTCCGAGATGCAGAGAAGAAGGGCTGTGCTGAGTTGCTCGGGAAGCAAGGACATAGACAGCGCCTTGTGTTTGGGAGTGAGCAGCTGCTGTTTTTTTGCAGTTGACTTCGCTGTGCACTGAATGTCAGGTGGAGCTGTGCACTCTTCTACAACTAGCAGGGCGGCAGAAAACAGAGAGCACAGATGGCTGACACCAGTTTGAAGCTTGCCTAGGAAAGAGCAGTGTTTTTGGAGTGTTCAGCAAATCCATGTTTCTGGGCAAGGGCGGGATGCGTGCACTGTGCTGGCAAGCTTTCTCCCTGCGAGACACGCTGGAAAAGATTTTCGCCATGATGCAGTCCGCTTGAGACGCAGACTCCGGCTCTCCGCAGCTGTCCGCAGGAAAGCGGCGGTTGCCGTCGTCTCTCTGCCGAAGCCGCGCTTTGAAGCCTACAAGTGCGGTTCACGTCAGCAGTGCACCTAGTAGCCGCTTCTTCGCCTCCGGCAGCCGGGGAGAGCGGTTGGCTTCTGAGAGGCGAAGAACGAAACCGGCTCGTGTGCGCAGCCTTGGTACTGCTAGAGGACGGTGGTTGCAGCTGCCAGCCCTTTCAATTCACCGCTGGCATGCTTCTGGCAGGTGCTCCAGGACGACTTTCCTGCGTTTTGACTTGGTCCTGATGCAGACGAATCTGGAGAATTCTTGTTCGTGCTCTGAGCTTCCGAGATGCAGAGAAGAAGGGCTGCGCTGAGTTGCTCGGGAAGCAAGGACATAGACAGCGCCTTGTGTTTGGGAGTGAGCAGCTGCTGGTTTTTTGCAGTTGACTTCGCTGTGCACTGAATGTCAGGTGGAGCTGTGCACTCTTCTACAACGAGCAGGGCGGCAGAAAACAGAGAGCACAGACGTCTGACAGCAGTTTGAAGCTTGCCTAGGAAAGAGCAGTGTTTTTGGATTGTTCAGCAAATCCATGTTTCTGGGCAAGGGCGGGATGCATGCACTGTGCTGGCAAGCTTTCTCCCTGCGAGACACGCTGGAAAAGCTTTTCGCTATGATGCAGTCCGCTTGAGACGCAGACTTCGGCTCTCCGCAGCTGTCCGCAGGAAAGCGGCGGTTGCCGGATTCTTTCTACCGAAACCGCGCTTTGCAGCCTACAAGTGCGGTTCACGTCAGCGGTGCACCTAGTAGCCGCTTCTTCGCCTCCGGCAGCCGGGGAGAGCGGTTGGCTTCTGAGAGGCGAAGAACGAAACCGGCCTGTGTGCGCAGCCTTGGCACTGCTAGAAGACGGTGGCTGCAGCTGCCAGCCATTTCAATTCACCGCTGGCATGCTTCTGGCAGGTGCTCCAGGACGACTTTCCTGCGTTTTGACTTGGTCCTGATGCAGACGAATCTGGAGAATTCTTGTTCGTACCCTGAGTTTACGAGTTGCAAAGAACGCGATGGCAGCTGCAGAAAAGAAGGGCTGTGCTGAATTGCTCGGGAAGCAAGGACATAGACAGCGCCTTGTGTTTGGGAGTGAGCAGCTGCTGGTTTTTTGCAGTTGACTTCGCTGTGCACTGAATGTCAGGTGGAGCTGTGCACTCTTCTACCACGAGCAGGGCAGCAGAAAACAGAGAGCACGGATGTCTGACAGCAGTTTGAAGCTTGCCTAGGAAAGAGCAGTGTTTTTGGAGTGTTCAGCAAATATATGTTTCTGGGCAAGGGCGGGATGCGTGCACTGTGCTGGCAAGCTTTCTCCCTGCGAGACACGCTGGAAAAGCTTGTCGCCATGATGCAGTCCGCTTGAGACGCAGACTCCGGCTCTCCGCAGCTGTCCGCATGAAAGCGGTGGTTGCCGGCGTCTTTCTGCAGAAGCCGCGCTTTTCAGCCTACAAGTGCGGTTCACGTCAGCGGTGCACCTAGTAGCCGCTTCTTCGCCTCCGGCCGCCGGGGAGAGCGGTTGGCTTCTGAGAGGCGAAGAACGAAACCGGCTCGTATGCGCAGCCTTCAAACTGCTAGAAGACGGTGGCTGCAGCTGCCAGCCCTTTCAATTCACCGCTGGCATGCTTCTGGCAGGTGCTCCAGGACGACTTTCCTGCGTTTTGACTTGGTCCTGATGCAGACGAATCTGGAGAATTCTTGTTCGTGCCCTGAGCTTCCGAGATGCAGAGAAGAAGGGCTGCGCTGAGTTGCTCGGGAAGCAAGGACATAGACAGCGCCTTGTGTTTGGGAGTGAGCAGCTGCTGGTTTTTTGCAGTTGACTTCGCTGTGCACTGAATGTCAGGTGGAGCTGTGCACTCTTCTGCAACGAGCAGGGCGGCAGAAAACAGAGAGCACAGACGTCTGACAGCAGTTTGAAGCTTGCCTAGGAAAGAGCAGTGTTTTTGGAGTGTTCAGCAAATCCATGTTTCTGGGCAAGGGCGGGATGCGTGCACTGTGCTGGCAAGCTTTCTCCCTGCGAGACACGCTGGAAAAGCTTTTCGCTATGATGCAGTCCGCTTGAGACGCAGACTTCGGCTCTCCGCAGCTGTCCGCAGGAAAGCGGCGGTTGCCGGCTTCTTTCTGCCGAAACCGCGCTTTGCAGCCTACAAGTGCGGTTCACATCAGCGGTGCACCTAGTAGCCGCTTCTTCGCCTCCGGCAGCCGGGGAGAGCGGTTGGCTTCTGAGAGGCGAAGAACGAAACCGGCTCGTGTGCGCAGCCTTGGTACTGCTAGAGGACGGTGGTTGCAGCTGCCAGCCCTTTCAATTCACCGCTGGCATGCTTCTGGCAGGTGCTCCAGGACGACTTTCCTGCGTTTTGACTTGGTCCTGATGCAGACGAATCTGGAGAATTCTTGTTCGTGCCCTGAGCTTCCGAGATGCAGAGAAGAAGGGCTGCGCTGAGTTGCTCGGGAAGCAAGGACATAGACAGCGCCTTGTGTTTGGGAGTGAGCAGCTGCTGGTTTTTTGCAGTTGACTTCGCTGTGCACTGAATGTCAGGTGGAGCTGTGCACTCTTCTACCACGAGCAGGGCAGCAGAAAACAGAGAGCACGGATGTCTGACAGCAGTTTGAAGCTTGCCTAGGAAAGAGCAGTGTTTTTGGAGTGTTCAGCAAATATATGTTTCTGGGCAAGGGCGGGATGCGTGCACTGTGCTGGCAAGCTTTCTCCCTGCGAGACACGCTGGAAAAGCTTGTCGCCATGATGCAGTCCGCTTGAGACGCAGACTCCGGCTCTCCGCAGCTGTCCGCATGGAAGCGGTGGTTGCCGGCGTCTTTCTGCCGAAGCCGCGCTTTTCAGCCTACAAGTGCGGTTCACGTCAGCGGTGCACCTAGTAGCCGCTTCTTCGCCTCCGGCAGCCGGGGAGAGCGGTTGGCTTCTAAGAGGCGAAGAACGAAACCGGCTCGTGTGCGCAGCCTTGAAACTGCTAGAAGACGGTGGCTGCAGCTGCCAGCCATTTCAATTCACCGCTGGCATGCTTCTGGCAGGTGCTCCAGGACGACTTTCCTGCGTTTTGACTTGGTCCTGATGCAGACGAATCTGGAGAATTCTTGTTCGTACCCTGCGTTTACGAGTTGCAGAGATCTCGATGGCAGCTGCAGAAAAGAAGGGCTGTGCTGAGTTGCTCGGGAAGCAAGGACATAGACAGCGCCTTGTGTTTTGGAGTGAGCAGCTGCTGGTTTTTTGCAGTTGACTTCGCTGTGCACTGAATGTCAGGTGGAGCTGTGCACTCTTCTACAATGAGCAGGGCAGCAGAAAACAGAGAGCACAGATGGCTGACAGCAGTTTGAAGCTTGCCTAGGAAAGAGCAGTGTTTTTGGAGTGTTCAGCAAATATATGTTTCTGGGCAAGGGCGGGATGCGTGCACTGTGCTGGCAAGCTTTCTCCCTGCGAGACACGCTGGAAAAGATTTTCGCCATGATGCAGTCCGCTTGAGACGCAGACTCCGGCTCTCCGCAGCTGTCCGCAGGAAAGCGGCTGTTGCCGTCGTCTCTCTGCCGAAGCCGCGCTTTGAAGCCTACAAGTGCGGTTCACGTCAGCAGTGCACCTAGTAGCCGCTTCTTCGCCTCCGGCAGCCGGGGAGAGCGGTTGGCTTCTGAGAGGCGAAGAACGAAACCGGCTCGTGTGCGCAGCCTTGGCACTGCTAGAGGACGGTGGTTGCAGCTGCCAGCCCTTTCAATTCACCGCTGGCATGCTTCTGGCAGGTGCTCCAGGATGACTTTCCTGCGTTTTGACTTGGTCCTGATGCAGACGAATCTGGAGAATTCTTGTTCGTACCCTGAGTTTACGAGTTGCAAAGAACTCGATGGCAGCTGCAGAAAAGAAGGGCTGTGCTGAATTGCTCGGGAAGCAAGGACATAGACAGCGCCTTGTGTTTGGGAGTGAGCAGCTGCTGGTTTTTTGCAGTTGACTTCGCTGTGCACTGAATGTCAGGTGGAGCTGTGCACTCTTCTACCACGAGCAGGGCAGCAGAAAACAGAGAGCACGGATGTCTGACAGCAGTTTGAAGCTTGCCTAGGAAAGAGCAGTGTTTTTGGAGTGTTCAGCAAATATATGTTTCTGGGCAAGGGCGGGATGCGTGCACTGTGCTGGCAAGCTTTCTCCCTGCGAGACACGCTGGAAAAGCTTGTAGCTATGATGCAGTCAGCTAGAGACGCAGACTTCGGCTCTCCGCAGCTGTCCGCAGGGAAGCGGTGGTTGCCGGCGTCTTTCTGCCGAAGCCGCGCTTTGCAGCCTACAAGTGCGGTTCACGTCAGCGGTGCACCTAGTAGCCGCTTCTTCGCCTCCGGCAGCCGGGGAGAGCGGTTGGCTTCTGAGAGGCGAAGAACGAAACTGGCTTGTGTGCGCAGCCTTGGCACTGCTAGAGGACGGTGGTTGCAGCTGCCAGCCCTTTCAATTCACCGCTGGCATGCTTCTGGCAGGTGCTCCAGGACGACTTTCCTGCGTTTTGACTTGGTCCTGATGCAGACGAATCTGGAGAATTCTTGTTCGTACCCTGCGTTTACGAGTTGCAGAGATCTCGATGGCAGCTGCAGAAAAGAAGGGCTGTGCTGAGTTGCTCGGGAAGCAAGGACATAGACAGCGCCTTGTGTTTGGGAGTGAGCAGCTGCTGGTTTTTTGCAGTTGACTTCGCTGTGCACTGAATGTCAGGTGGAGCTGTGTACTCTTCTACAACGAGCAGGGCAGCAGAAAACAGAGAGCACGGACGTCTGACAGCAGTTTGAAGCTTGCCTAGGAAAGAGCAGTGTTTTTGGAGTGTTCAGCAAATCCATGTTTCTGGGCAAGGGCGGGATGCGTGCACTGTGCTGGCAAGCTTTCTCCCTGCGAGACACGCTGGAAAAGATTTTCGCCATGATGCAGTCCGCTTGAGACGCAGACTCCGGCTCTCCGCAGCTGTCCGCAGGAAAGCGGCGGTTGCCGGCGTCTCTCTGCCGAAGCCGCGCTTTGAAGCCTACAAGTGCGGTTCACGTCAGCAGTGCACCTAGTAGCCGCTTCTTCGCCTCCGGCAGCCGGGGAGAGCGGTTGGCTTCTGAGAGGCGAAGAACGAAACCGGCTCGTGTGCGCAGCCTTGGCACTGCTAGAGGACGGTGGTTGCAGCTGCCAGCCCTTTCAATTCACCGCTGGCATGCTTCTGGCTGGTGCTCCAGGATGACTTTCCTGCGTTTTGACTTGGTCCTGATGCAGACGAATCTGGAGAATTCTTGTTCGTGCTCTGAGCTTCCGAGATGCAGAGAAGAAGGGCTGCGCTGAGTTGCTCGGGAAGCAAGGACATAGACAGCGCCTTGTGTTTGGGAGTGAGCAGCTGCTGGTTTTTTGCAGTTGACTTCGCTGTGCACTGAATGTCAGGTGGAGCTGTGCACTCTTCTACAACGAGCAGGGCGGCTGAAAACAGAGAGCACAGACGTCTGACAGCAGTTTGAAGCTTGCCTAGGAAAGAGCAGTGTTTTTTGATTGTTCAGCAAATCCATGTTTCTGGGCAAGGGCGGGATGCGTGCACTGTGCTGGCAAGCTTTCTCCCTGCGAGACACGCTGGAAAAGCTTTTCGCTATGATGCAGTCCGCTTGAGACGCAGACTTCGGCTCTCCGCAGCTGTCCGCAGGAAAGCGGCGGTTGCCGGCTTCTTTCTACCGAAACCGCGCTTTGCAGCCTACAAGTGCGGTTCACATCAGCGGTGCACCTAGTAGCCGCTTCTTCGCCTCCGGCAGCCGGGGAGAGCGGTTGGCTTCTGAGAGGCGAAGAACGAAACCGGCTCGTGTGCGCAGCCTTGGCACTGCTAGAGGACGGTGGTTGCAGCTGCCAGCCCTTTCAATTCACCGCTGGCATGCTTCTGGCAGGTGCTCCAGGACGACTTTCCTGCGTTTTGACTTGGTCCTGATGCAGACGAATCTGGAGAATTCTTGTTCGTGCTCTGAGCTTCCGAGATGCAGAGAAGAAGGGCTGCGCTGAGTTGCTCGGGAAGCAAGGACATAGACAGCGCCTTGTGTTTGGGAGTGAGCAGCTGCTGGTTTTTTGCAGTTGACTTCGCTGTGCACTGAATGTCAGGTGGAGCTGTGCACTCTTCTACAACGAGCAGGGCGGCAGAAAACAGAGAGCACAGACGTCTGACAGCAGTTTGAAGCTTGCCTAGGAAAGAGCAGTGTTTTTGGATTGTTCAGCAAATCCATGTTTCTGGGCAAGGGCGGGATGCGTGCACTGTGCTGGCAAGCTTTCTCCCTGCGAGACACGCTGGAAAAGCTTTTCGCTATGATGCAGTCCGCTTGAGACGCAGACTTCGGCTCTCCGCAGCTGTCCGCAGGAAAGCGGCGGTTGGCGGCTTCTTTCTGCAGAAGCCGCGCTTTGCAGCCTACAAGTGCGGTTCACATCAGCGGTGCACCTAGTAGCCGCTTCTTCGCCTCCGGCAGCCGGGGAGAGCAGTTGGCTTCTAAGAGGCGAAGAACGAAACCGGCTCGTGTGCGCAGCCTTGGCACTGCTAGAGGACGGTGGTTGCAGCTGCCAGCCCTTTCAATTCACCGCTGGCATGCTTCTGGCAGGTGCTCCAGGACGACTTTCCTGCGTTTTGACTTGGTCCTGATGCAGACGAATCTGGAGAATTCTTGTTCGTGCCCTGAGCTTCCGAGATGCAGAGAAGAAGGGCTGCGCTGAGTTGCTCGGGAAGCAAGGACATAGACAGCGCCTTGTGTTTGGGAGTGAGCAGCTGCTGGTTTTTTGCAGTTGACTTCGCTGTGCACTGAATGTCAGGTGGAGCTGTGCACTCTTCTACCACGAGCAGGGCAGCAGAAAACAGAGAGCACGGATGTCTGACAGCAGTTTGAAGCTTGCCTAGGAAAGAGCAGTGTTTTTGGAGTGTTCAGCAAATATATGTTTCTGGGCAAGGGCGGGATGCGTGCACTGTGCTGGCAAGCTTTCTCCCTGCGAGACACGCTGGAAAAGCTTGTCGCCATGATGCAGTCCGCTTGAGACGCAGACTCCGGCTCTCCGCAGCTGTCCGCATGAAAGCGGTGGTTGCCGGCGTCTTTCTGCAGAAGCCGCGCTTTTCAGCCTACAAGTGCGGTTCACGTCAGCGGTGCACCTAGTAGCCGCTTCTTCGCCTCCGGCCGCCGGGGAGAGCGGTTGGCTTCTGACAGGCGAAGAACGAAACCGGCTCGTGTGCGCCGCCTTGAAACTGCTAGAAGACGGTGGCTGCAGCTGCCAGCCCTTTCAATTCACCGCTGGCATGCTTCTGGCAGGTGCTCCAGGACGACTTTCCTGCGTTTTGACTTGGTCCTGATGCAGACGAATCTGGAGAATTCTTGTTCGTGCCCTGAGCTTCCGAGATGCAGAGAAGAAGGGCTGCGCTGAGTTGCTCGGGAAGCAAGGACATAGACAGCGCCTTGTGTTTGGGAGTGAGCAGCTGCTGGTTTTTTGCAGTTGACTTCGCTGTGCACTGAATGTCAGGTGGAGCTGTGCACTCTTCTACAACGAGCAGGGCGGCAGAAAACAGAGAGCACAGACGTCTGACAGCAGTTTGAAGCTTGCCTAGGAAAGAGCAGTGTTTTTGGAGTGTTCAGCAAATCCATGTTTCTGGGCAAGGGCGGGATGCGTGCACTGTGCTGGCAAGCTTTCTCCCTGCGAGACACGCTGGAAAAGCTTTTCGCTATGATGCA
The DNA here is from genome assembly GCF_048771995.1 of Taeniopygia guttata. Lineage (NCBI taxonomy): Eukaryota > Metazoa > Chordata > Aves > Passeriformes > Estrildidae > Taeniopygia > Taeniopygia guttata. Next base: position 5,114,866 of record NC_133057.1, read on the forward strand.
GTCCGCTTGAGACGCAGACTTCGGCTCTCCGCAGCTGTCCGCAGGAAAGCGGCGGTTGCCGGCTTCTTTCTGCCGAAACCGCGCTTTGCAGCCTACAAGTGCGGTTCACATCAGCGGTGCACCTAGTAGCCGCTTCTTCGCCTCCGGCAGCCGGGGAGAGCGGTTGGCTTCTGAGAGGCGAAGAACGAAACCGGCTCGTGTGCGCAGCCTTGGCACTGCTAGAGGACGGCGGTTGCAGCTGCCAGCCCTTTCAATTCACCGCTGGCATGCTTCTGGCAGGTGCTCCAGGACGACTTTCCTGCGTTTTGACTTGGTCCTGATGCAGACGAATCTGGAGAATTCTTGTTCGTGCCCTGAGCTTCCGAGATGCAGAGAAGAAGGGCTGCGCTGAGTTGCTCGGGAAGCAAGGACATAGACAGCGCCTTGTGTTTGGGAGTGAGCAGCTGCTGGTTTTTTGCAGTTGACTTCGCTGTGCACTGAATGTCAGGTGGAGCTGTGCACTCTTCTACAACGAGCAGGGCGGCAGAAAACAGAGAACACAGACGTCTGACAGCAGTTTGAAGCTTGCCTAGGAAAGAGCAGTGTTTTTGGAGTGTTCAGCAAATCCATGTTTCTGGGCAAGGGCGGGATGCGTGCACTGTGCTGGCAAGCTTTCTCCCTGCGAGACACGCTGGAAAAGCTTTTCGCTATGATGCAGTCCGCTTGAGACGCAGACTTCGGCTCTCCGCAGCTGTCCGCAGGAAAGCGGCGGTTACCGGCTTCTTTCTGCCGAAACCGCGCTTTGCAGCCTACAAGTGCGGTTCACATCAGCGGTGCACCTAGTAGCCGCTTCTTCGCCTCCGGCAGCCGGGGAGAGCGGTTGGCTTCTGAGAGGCGAAGAACGAAACCGGCCTGTGTGCGCAGCCTTGGCACTGCTAGAAGACGGTGGCTGCAGCTGCCAGCCATTTCAATTCACCGCTGGCATGCTTCTGGCAGGTTTTCCAGGACGACTTTCCTGGGTTTTGACTTGGTCCTGATGCAGACGAATCTGGAGAATTCTTGTTCGTACCCTGAGTTTACGAGTTGCAAAGAACTCGATGGCAGCTGCAGAAAAGAAGGGCTGTGCTGAATTGCTCGGGAAGCAAGGACATAGACAGCGCCTTGTGTTTGGGAGTGAGCAGCTGCTGGTTTTTTGCAGTTGACTTCGCTGTGCACTGAATGTCAGGTGGAGCTGTGCACTCTTCTACCACGAGCAGGGCAGCAGAAAACAGAGAGCACGGATGTCTGACAGCAGTTTGAAGCTTGCCTAGGAAAGAGCAGTGTTTTTGGAGTGTTCAGCAAATATATGTTTCTGGGCAAGGGCGGGATGCGTGCACTGTGCTGGCAAGCTTTCTCCCTGCGAGACACGCTGGAAAAGCTTGTCGCCATGATGCAGTCCGCTTGAGACGCAGACTCCGGCTCTCCGCAGCTGTCCGCAGGAAAGCGGCTGTTGCCGTCGTCTCTCTGCCGAAGCCGCGCTTTGAAGCCTACAAGTGCGGTTCACGTCAGCAGTGCACCTAGTAGCCGCTTCTTCGCCTCCGGCAGCCGGGGAGAGCGGTTGGCTTCTGAGAGGCGAAGAACGAAACCGGCTCGTGTGCGCAGCCTTGGCACTGCTAGAGGACGGTGGTTGCAGCTGCCAGCCCTTTCAATTCACCGCTGGCATGCTTCTGGCAGGTGCTCCAGGACGACTTTCCTGCGTTTTGACTTGGTCCTGATGCAGACGAATCTGGAGAATTCTTGTTCGTGCCCTGAGCTTCCGAGATGCAGAGAAGAAGGGCTGCGCTGAGTTGCTCGGGAAGCAAGGACATAGACAGCGCCTTGTGTTTGGGAGTGAGCAGCTGCTGGTTTTTTGCAGTTGACTTCGCTGTGCACTGAATGTCAGGTGGAGCTGTGCACTCTTCTACCACGAGCAGGGCAGCAGAAAACAGAGAGCACGGATGTCTGACAGCAGTTTGAAGCTTGCCTAGGAAAGAGCAGTGTTTTTGGAGTGTTCAGCAAATATATGTTTCTGGGCAAGGGCGGGATGCGTGCACTGTGCTGGCAAGCTTTCTCCCTGCGAGACACGCTGGAAAAGCTTGTCGCCATGATGCAGTCCGCTTGAGACGCAGACTCCGGCTCTCCGCAGCTGTCCGCATGAAAGCGGTGGTTGCCGGCGTCTTTCTGCAGAAGCCGCGCTTTTCAGCCTACAAGTGCGGTTCACGTCAGCGGTGCACCTAGTAGCCGCTTCTTCGCCTCCGGCCGCCGGGGAGAGCGGTTGGCTTCTGAGAGGCGAAGAACGAAACCGGCTCGTGTGCGCAGCCTTGAAACTGCTAGAAGACAGTGGCTGCAGCTGCCAGCCCTTTCAATTCACCGCTGGCATGCTTCTGGCAGGTGCTCCAGGACGACTTTCCTGCGTTTTGACTTGGTCCTGATGCAGACGAATCTGGAGAATTCTTGTTCGTGCCCTGAGCTTCCGAGATGCAGAGAAGAAGGGCTGCGCTGAGTTGCTCGGGAAGCAAGGACATAGACAGCGCCTTGTGTTTGGGAGTGAGCAGCTGCTGGTTTTTTGCAGTTGACTTCGATGTGCACTGAATGTCAGGTGGAGCTGTGCACTCTTCTACAACGAGCAGGGCAGCAGAAAACAGAGAGCACAGATGGCTGACAGCAGTTTGAAGCTTGCCTAGGAAAGAGCAGTGTTTTTGGAGTGTTCAGCAAATATATGTTTCTGGGCAAGGGCGGGATGCGTGCACTGTGCTGGCAAGCTTTCTCCCTGCGAGACACGCTGGAAAAGATTTTCGCCATGATGCAGTCCGCTTGAGACGCAGACTCCGGCTCTCCGCAGCTGTCCGCAGGAAAGCGGCTGTTGCCGTCGTCTCTCTGCCGAAGCCGCGCTTTGAAGCCTACAAGTGCGGTTCACGTCAGCAGTGCACCTAGTAGCCGCTTCTTCGCCTCCGGCAGCCGGGGAGAGCGGTTGGCTTCTGAGAGGCGAAGAACGAAACCGGCTCGTGTGCGCAGCCTTGGCACTGCTAGAGGACGGTGGTTGCAGCTGCCAGCCCTTTCAATTCACCGCTGGCATGCTTCTGGCAGGTGCTCCAGGACGACTTTCCTGCGTTTTGACTTGGTCCTGATGCAGACGAATCTGGAGAATTCTTGTTCGTGCCCTGAGCTTCCGAGATGCAGAGAAGAAGGGCTGCGCTGAGTTGCTCGGGAAGCAAGGACATAGACAGCGCCTTGTGTTTGGGAGTGAGCAGCTGCTGGTTTTTTGCAGTTGACTTCGCTGTGCACTGAATGTCAGGTGGAGCTGTGCACTCTTCTACAACGAGCAGGGCGGCAGAAAACAGAGAGCACAGACGTCTGACAGCAGTTTGAAGCTTGCCTAGGAAAGAGCAGTGTTTTTGGAGTGTTCAGCAAATCCATGTTTCTGGGCAAGGGCGGGATGCGTGCACTGTGCTGGCAAGCTTTCTCCCTGCGAGACACGCTGGAAAAGATTTTCGCCATGATGCAGTCCGCTTGAGACGCAGACTCCGGCTCTCCGCAGCTGTCCGCAGGAAAGCGGTGGTTGCCGGCGTCTCTCTGCCGAAGCCGCGCTTTGAAGCCTACAAGTGCGGTTCACGTCAGCAGTGCACCTAGTAGCCGCTTCTTCGCCTCCGGCAGCCGGGGAGAGCGGTTGGCTTCTGAGAGGCGAAGAACGAAACCGGCTCGTGTGCGCAGCCTTGGCACTGCTAGAGGACGGTGGTTGCAGTTGCCAGCCCTTTCAATTCACCGCTGGCATGCTTCTGGCAGGTGCTCCAGGATGACTTTCCTGCGTTTTGACTTGGTCCTGATGCAGACGAATCTGGAGAATTCTTGTTCGTACCCTGAGTTTACGAGTTGCAAAAAACTCGATGGCAGCTGCAGAAAAGAAGGGCTGTGCTGAATTGCTCGGGAAGCAAGGACATAGACAGCGCCTTGTGTTTGGGAGTGAGCAGCTGCTGGTTTTTTGCAGTTGACTTCGCTGTGCACTGAATGTCAGGTGGAGCTGTGCACTCTTCTACCACGAGCAGGGCAGCAGAAAACAGAGAGCACGGATGTCTGACAGCAGTTTGAAGCTTGCCTAGGAAAGAGCAGTGTTTTTGGAGTGTTCAGCAAATATATGTTTCTGGGCAAGGGCGGGATGCGTGCACTGTGCTGGCAAGCTTTCTCCCTGCGAGACACGCTGGAAAAGCTTGTCGCTATGATGCAGTCAGCTAGAGACGCAGACTTCGGCTCTCCGCAGCTGTCCGCAGGGAAGCGGTGGTTGCCGGCGTCTTTCTGCCGAAGCCGCGCTTTGCAGCCTACAAGTGCGGTTCACGTCAGCGGTGCACCTAGTAGCCGCTTCTTCGCCTCCGGCAGCCGGGGAGAGCGGTTGGCTTCTGAGAGGCGAAGAACGAAACCGGCTCGTGTGCGCAGCCTTGGCACTGCTAGAGGACGGTGGTTGCAGCTGCCAGCCCTTTCAATTCACCGCTGGCATGCTTCTGGCAGGTGCTCCAGGACGACTTTCCTGCGTTTTGACTTGGTCCTGATGCAGACGAATCTGGAGAATTCTTGTTCGTACCCTGCGTTTACGAGTTGCAGAGATCTCGATGGCAGCTGCAGAGAAGAAGGGCTGTGCTGAATTGCTCGGGAAGCAAGGACATAGACAGCGCCTTGTGTTTGGGAGTGAGCAGCTGCTGGTTTTTTGCAGTTGACTTCGCTGTGCACTGAATGTCAGGTGGAGCTGTGCACTCTTCTACCACGAGCAGGGCAGCAGAAAACAGAGAGCACGGACGTCTGACAGCAGTTTGAAGCTTGCCTAGGAAAGAGCAGTGTTTTTGGAGTGTTCAGCAAATCCATGTTTCTGGGCAAGGGCGGGATGCGTGCACTGTGCTGGCAAGCTTTCTCCCTGCGAGACACGCTGGAAAAGATTTTCGCCATGATGCAGTCCGCTTGAGACGCAGACTCCGGCTCTCCGCAGCTGTCCGCAGGAAAGCGGCGGTTGCCGTCGTCTCTCTGCCGAAGCCGCGCTTTGAAGCCTACAAGTGCGGTTCACGTCAGCAGTGCACCTAGTAGCCGCTTCTTCGCCTCCGGCAGCCGGCGAGAGCGGTTGGCTTCTGAGAGGCGAAGAACGAAACCGGCTCGTGTGCGCAGCCTTGGCACTGCTAGAGGACGGTGGTTGCAGCTGCCAGCCCTTTCAATTCACCGCTGGCATGCTTCTGGCTGGTGCTCCAGGATGACTTTCCTGCGTTTTGACTTGGTCCTGATGCAGACGAATCTGGAGAATTCTTGTTCGTGCTCTGAGCTTCCGAGATGCAGAGAAGAAGGGCTGCGCTGAGTTGCTCGGGAAGCAAGGACATAGACAGCGCCTTGTGTTTGGGAGTGAGCAGCTGCTGGTTTTTTGCAGTTGACTTCGCTGTGCACTGAATGTCAGGTGGAGCTGTGCACTCTTCTACAACGAGCAGGGCGGCAGAAAACAGAGAGCACAGACGTCTGACAGCAGTTTGAAGCTTGCCTAGGAAAGAGCAGTGTTTTTGGAGTGTTCAGCAAATCCATGTTTCTGGGCAAGGGCGGGATGCGTGCACTGTGCTGGCAAGCTTTCTCCCTGCGAGACACGCTGGAAAAGCTTTTCGCTATGATGCAGTCCGCTTGAGACGCAGACTTCGGCTCTCCGCAGCTGTCCGCAGGAAAGCGGCGGTTGCCGGCTTCTTTCTACCGAAACCGCGCTTTGCAGCCTACAAGTGCGGTTCACATCAGCGGTGCACCTAGTAGCCGCTTCTTCGCCTCCGGCAGCCGGGGAGAGCGGTTGGCTTCTGAGAGGCGAAGAACGAAACCGGCTCGTGTGCGCAGCCTTGGCACTGCTAGAGGACGGTGGTTGCAGCTGCCAGCCCTTTCAATTCACCGCTGGCATGCTTCTGGCAGGTGCTCCAGGACGACTTTCCTGCGTTTTGACTTGTTCCTGATGCAGACGAATCTGGAGAATTCTTGTTCGTGCCCTGAGCTTCCGAGATGCAGAGAAGAAGGGCTGCGCTGAGTTGCTCGGGAAGCAAGGACATAGACAGCGCCTTGTGTTTGGGAGTGAGCAGCTGCTGGTTTTTTGCAGTTGACTTCGCTGTGCACTGAATGTCAGGTGGAGCTGTGCACTCTTCTACAACGAGCAGGGCGGCAGAAAACAGAGAGCACAGACGTCTGACAGCAGTTTGAAGCTTGCCTAGGAAAGAGCAGTGTTTTTGGAGTGTTCAGCAAATCCATGTTTCTGGGCAAGGGCGGGATGCGTGCACTGTGCTGGCAAGCTTTCTCCCTGCGAGACACGCTGGAAAAGCTTTTCGCTATGATGCAGTCCGCTTGAGACGCAGACTTCGGCTCTCCGCAGCTGTCCGCAGGAAAGCGGCGGTTGCCGGCTTCTTTCTGCCGAAACCGCGCTTTGCAGCCTACAAGTGCGGTTCACATCAGCGGTGCACCTAGTAGCCGCTTCTTCGCCTCCGGCAGCCGGGGAGAGCGGTTGGCTTCTGAGAGGCGAAGAACGAAACCGGCTCGTGTGCGCAGCCTTGGCACTGCTAGAGGACGGTGGTTGCAGCTGCCAGCCCTTTCAATTCACCGCTGGCATGCTTCTGGCAGGTGCTCCAGGACGACTTTCCTGCGTTTTGACTTGGTCCTGATGCAGACGAATCTGGAGAATTCTTGTTCGTGCCCTGAGCTTCCGAGATGCAGAGAAGAAGGGCTGCGCTGAGTTGCTCGGGAAGCAAGGACATAGACAGCGCCTTGTGTTTTGGAGTGAGCAGCTGCTGGTTTTTTGCAGTTGACTTCGCTGTGCACTGAATGTCAGGTGGAGCTGTGCACTCTTCTACCACGAGCAGGGCAGCAGAAAACAGAGAGCACGGATGTCTGACAGCAGTTTGAAGCTTGCCTAGGAAAGAGCAGTGTTTTTGGAGTGTTCAGCAAATATATGTTTCTGGGCAAGGGCGGGATGCGTGCACTGTGCTGGCAACCTTTCTCCCTGCGAGACACGCTGGAAAAGCTTGTCGCCATGATGCAGTCCGCTTGAGACGCAGACTCCGGCTCTCCGCAGCTGTCCGCATGAAAGCGGTGGTTGCCGGCGTCTTTCTGCAGAAGCCGCGCTTTTCAGCCTACAAGTGCGGTTCACGTCAGCGGTGCACCTAGTAGCCGCTTCTTCGCCTCCGGCAGCCGGGGAGAGCGGTTGGCTTCTGAGAGGCGAAGAACGAAACCGGCTCGTGTGCGCAGCCTTGAAACTGCTAGAAGACGGTGGCTGCAGCTGCCAGCCATTTCAATTCACCGCTGGCATGCTTCTGGCAGGTGCTCCAGGACGACTTTCCTGCGTTTTGACTTGGTCCTGATGCAGACGAATCTGGAGAATTCTTGTTCGTACCCTGCGTTTACGAGTTGCAGAGATCTCGATGGCAGCTGCAGAAAAGAAGGGCTGTGCTGAGTTGCTCGGGAAGCAAGGACATAGACAGCGCCTTGTGTTTTGGAGTGAGCAGCTGCTGGTTTTTTGCAGTTGACTTCGCTGTGCACTGAATGTCAGGTGGAGCTGTGCACTCTTCTACAATGAGCAGGGCAGCAGAAAACAGAGAGCACAGATGGCTGACAGCAGTTTGAAGCTTGCCTAGGAAAGAGCAGTGTTTTTGGAGTGTTCAGCAAATATATGTTTCTGGGCAAGGGCGGGATGCGTGCACTGTGCTGGCAAGCTTTCTCCCTGCGAGACACGCTGGAAAAGATTTTCGCCATGATGCAGTCCGCTTGAGACGCAGACTCCGGCTCTCCGCAGCTGTCCGCAGGAAAGCGGCTGTTGCCGTCGTCTCTCTGCCGAAGCCGCGCTTTGAAGCCTACAAGTGCGGTTCACGTCAGCAGTGCACCTAGTAGCCGCTTCTTCGCCTCCGGCAGCCGGGGAGAGCGGTTGGCTTCTGAGAGGCGAAGAACGAAACCGGCTCGTGTGCGCAGCCTTGAAACTGCTAGAAGACGGTGGCTGCAGCTGCCAGCCATTTCAATTCACCGCTGGCATGCTTCTGGCAGGTGCTCCAGGACGACTTTCCTGCGTTTTGACTTGGTCCTGATGCAGACGAATCTGGAGAATTCTTGTTCGTACCCTGCGTTTACGAGTTGCAGAGATCTCGATGGCAGCTGCAGAAAAGAAGGGCTGTGCTGAGTTGCTCGGGAAGCAAGGACATAGACAGCGCCTTGTGTTTTGGAGTGAGCAGCTGCTGGTTTTTTGCAGTTGACTTCGCTGTGCACTGAATGTCAGGTGGAGCTGTGCACTCTTCTACAATGAGCAGGGCAGCAGAAAACAGAGAGCACAGATGGCTGACAGCAGTTTGAAGCTTGCCTAGAAAAGAGCAGTGTTTTTGGAGTGTTCAGCAAATATATGTTTCTGGGCAAGGGCGGGATGCGTGCACTGTGCTGGCAAGCTTTCTCCCTGCGAGACACGCTGGAAAAGATTTTCGCCATGATGCAGTCCGCTTGAGACGCCGACTCCGGCTCTCCGCAGCTGTCCGCAGGAAAGCGGCGGTTGCCGGCGTCTCTCTGCCGAAGCCGCGCTTTGAAGCCTACAAGTGCGGTTCACGTCAGCAGTGCACCTAGTAGCCGCTTCTTCGCCTCCGGCAGCCGGGGAGAGCGGTTGGCTTCTGAGAGGCGAAGAACGAAACCGGCTCGTGTGCGCAGCCTTGGCACTGCTAGAGGACGGTGGTTGCAGTTGCCAGCCCTTTCAATTCACCGCTGGCATGCTTCTGGCAGGTGCTCCAGGATGACTTTCCTGCGTTTTGACTTGGTCCTGATGCAGACGAATCTGGAGAATTCTTGTTCGTACCCTGAGTTTACGAGTTGCAAAAAACTCGATGGCAGCTGCAGAAAAGAAGGGCTGTGCTGAATTGCTCGGGAAGCAAGGACATAGACAGCGCCTTGTGTTTGGGAGTGAGCAGCTGCTGGTTTTTTGCAGTTGACTTCGCTGTGCACTGAATGTCAGGTGGAGCTGTGCACTCTTCTACCACGAGCAGGGCAGCAGAAAACAGAGAGCACGGATGTCTGACAGCAGTTTGAAGCTTGCCTAGGAAAGAGCAGTGTTTTTGGAGTGTTCAGCAAATATATGTTTCTGGGCAAGGGCGGGATGCGTGCACTGTGCTGGCAAGCTTTCTCCCTGCGAGACACGCTGGAAAAGCTTGTCGCTATGATGCAGTCAGCTAGAGACGCAGACTTCGGCTCTCCGCAGCTGTCCGCAGGGAAGCGGTGGTTGCCGGCGTCTTTCTGCCGAAGCCGCGCTTTGCAGCCTACAAGTGCGGTTCACGTCAGCGGTGCACCTAGTAGCCGCTTCTTCGCCTCCGGCAGCCGGGGAGAGCGGTTGGCTTCTGAGAGGCGAAGAACGAAACCGGCTCGTGTGCGCAGCCTTGGCACTGCTAGAGGACGGTGGTTGCAGCTGCCAGCCCTTTCAATTCACCGCTGGCATGCTTCTGGCAGGTGCTCCAGGACGACTTTCCTGCGTTTTGACTTGGTCCTGATGCAGACGAATCTGGAGAATTCTTGTTCGTACCCTGCGTTTACGAGTTGCAGAGATCTCGATGGCAGCTGCAGAGAAGAAGGGCTGTGCTGAATTGCTCGGGAAGCAAGGACATAGACAGCGCCTTGTGTTTGGGAGTGAGCAGCTGCTGGTTTTTTGCAGTTGACTTCGCTGTGCACTGAATGTCAGGTGGAGCTGTGCACTCTTCTAGCACGAGCAGGGCAGCAGAAAACAGAGAGCACGGACGTCTGACAGCAGTTTGAAGCTTGCCTAGGAAAGAGCAGTGTTTTTGGAGTGTTCAGCAAATCCATGTTTCTGGGCAAGGGCGGGATGCGTGCACTGTGCTGGCAAGCTTTCTCCCTGCGAGACACGCTGGAAAAGATTTTCGCCATGATGCAGTCCGCTTGAGACGCAGACTCCGGCTCTCAGCAGCTGTCCGCAGGAAAGCGGCGGTTGCCGGCGTCTCTCTGCCGAAGCCGCGCTTTGAAGCCTACAAGTGCGGTTCACGTCAGCGGTGCACCTAGTAGCCGCTTCTTCGCCTCCGGCAGCCGGCGAGAGCGGTTGGCTTCTGAGAGGCGAAGAACGAAACCGGCTCGTGTGCGCAGCCTTGGCACTGCTAGAGGACGGTGGTTGCAGCTGCCAGCCCTTTCAATTCACCGCTGGCATGCTTCTGGCTGGTGCTCCAGGATGACTTTCCTGCGTTTTGACTTGGTCCTGATGCAGACGAATCTGGAGAATTCTTGTTCGTGCTCTGAGCTTCCGAGATGCAGAGAAGAAGGGCTGCGCTGAGTTGCTCGGGAAGCAAGGACATAGACAGCGCCTTGTGTTTGGGAGTGAACAGCTGCTGGTTTGTTGCAGTTGACTTCGCTGTGCACTGAATGTCAGGTGGAGCTGTGCACTCTTCTACAACGAGCAGGGCGGCAGAAAACAGAGGGCACAGACGTCTGACAGCAGTTTGAAGCTTGCCTAGGAAAGAGCAGTGTTTTTGGAGTGTTCAGCAAATCCATGTTTCTGGGCAAGGGCGGGATGCGTGCACTGTGCTGGCAAGCTTTCTCCCTGCGAGACACGCTGGAAAAGCTTTTCGCTATGATGCAGTCCGCTTGAGACGCAGACTTCGGCTCTCCGCAGCTATCCGCAGGAAAGCGGCGGTTGCCGGCTTCTTTCTACCGAAACCGCGCTTTGCAGCCTACAAGTGCGGTTCACATCAGCGGTGCACCTAGTAGCCGCTTCTTCGCCTCCGGCAGCCGGGGAGAGCGGTTGGCTTCTGAGAGGCGAAGAACGAAACCGGCTCGTGTGCGCAGCCTTGGCACTGCTAGAGGACGGTGGTTGCAGCTGCCAGCCCTTTCAATTCACCGCTGGCATGCTTCTGGCTGGTGCTCCAGGATGACTTTCCTGCGTTTTGACTTGGTCCTGATGCAGACGAATCTGGAGAATTCTTGTTCGTGCTCTGAGCTTCCGAGATGCAGAGAAGAAGGGCTGCGCTGAGTTGCTCGGGAAGCAAGGACATAGACAGCGCCTTGTGTTTGGGAGTGAGCAGCTGCTGGTTTTTTGCAGTTGACTTCGCTGTGCACTGAATGTCAGGTGGAGCTGTGCACTCTTCTACAACGAGCAGGGCGGCAGAAAACAGAGAGCACAGACGTCTGACAGCAGTTTGAAGCTTGCCTAGGAAAGAGCAGTGTTTTTGGAGTGTTCAGCAAATCCATGTTTCTGGGCAAGGGCGGGATGCGTGCACTGTGCTGGCAAGCTTTCTCCCTGCGAGACACGCTGGAAAAGCTTTTCGCTATGATGCAGTCCGCTTGAGACGCAGACTTCGGCTCTCCGCAGCTGTCCGCAGGAAAGCGGCGGTTGCCGGCTTCTTTCTTCCGAAACCGCGCTTTGCAGCCTACAAGTGCGGTTCACATCAGCGGTGCACCTAGTAGCCGCTTCTTCGCCTCCGGCAGCCGGGGAGAGCGGTTGGCTTCTGAGAGGCGAAGAACGAAACCGGCTCGTGTGCGCAGCCTTGGCACTGCTAGAGGACGGTGGTTGCAGCTGCCAGCCCTTTCAATTCACCGCTGGCATGCTTCTGGCAGGTGCTCCAGGACGACTTTCCTGCGTTTTGACTTGTTCCTGATGCAGACGAATCTGGAGAATTCTTGTTCGTGCCCTGAGCTTCCGAGATGCAGAGAAGAAGGGCTGCGCTGAGTTGCTCGGGAAGCAAGGACATAGACAGCACCTTGTGTTTGGGAGTGAGCAGCTGCTGGTTTTTTGCAGTTGACTTCGCTGTGCACTGAATGTCAGGTGGAGCTGTGCACTCTTCTACAACGAGCAGGGCGGCAGAAACCAGAGAGCACAGACGTCTGACAGCAGTTTGAAGCTTGCCTAGGAAAGAGCAGTGTTTTTGGAGTGTTCAGCAAATCCATGTTTCTGGGCAAGGGCGGGATGCGTGCACTGTGCTGGCAAGCTTTCTCCCTGCGAGACACGCTGGAAAAGCTTTTCGCTATGATGCAGTCCGCTTGAGACGCAGACTTCGGCTCTCCGCAGCTGTCCGCAGGAAAGCGGCGGTTGCCGGCTTCTTTCTGCCGAAACCGCGCTTTGCAGCCTACAAGTGCGGTTCACATCAGCGGTGCACCTAGTAGCCGCTTGTTCGCCTCCGGCAGCCGGGGAGAGCGGTTGGCTTCTGAGAGGCGAAGAACGAAACCGGCTCGTGTGCGCAGCCTTGGCACTGCTAGAGGACGGTGGTTGCAGCTGCCAGCCCTTTCAATTCACCGCTGGCATGCTTCTGGCAGGTGCTCCAGGACGACTTTCCTGCGTTTTGACTTGGTCCTGATGCAGACGAATCTGGAGAATTCTTGTTCGTGCCCTGAGCTTCCGAGATGCAGAGAAGAAGGGCTGCGCTGAGTTGCTCGGGAAGCAAGGACATAGACAGCGCCTTGTGTTTTGGAGTGAGCAGCTGCTGGTTTTTTGCAGTTGACTTCGCTGTGCACTGAATGTCAGGTGGAGCTGTGCACTCTTCTACCACGAGCAGGGCAGCAGAAAACAGAGAGCACGGATGTCTGACAGCAGTTTGAAGCTTGCCTAGGAAAGAGCAGTGTTTTTGGAGTGTTCAGCAAATATATGTTTCTGGGCAAGGGCGGGATGCGTGCACTGTGCTGGCAAGCTTTCTCCCTGCGAGACACGCTGGAAAAGCTTGTCGCCATGATGCAGTCCGCTTGAGACGCAGACTCCGGCTCTCCGCAGCTGTCCGCATGAAAGCGGTGGTTGCCGGCGTCTTTCTGCAGAAGCCGCGCTTTTCAGCCTACAAGTGCGGTTCACGTCAGCGGTGCACCTAGTAGCCGCTTCTTCGCCTCCGGCAGCCGGGGAGAGCGGTTGGCTTCTGAGAGGCGAAGAACGAAACCGGCTCGTGTGCGCAGCCTTGAAACTGCTAGAAGACGGTGGCTGCAGCTGCCAGCCATTTCAATTCACCGCTGGCATGCTTCTGGCAGGTGCTCCAGGACGACTTTCCTGCGTTTTGACTTGGTCCTGATGCAGACGAATCTGGAGAATTCTTGTTCGTACCCTGCGTTTACGAGTTGCAGAGATCTCGATGGCAGCTGCAGAAAAGAAGGGCTGTGCTGAGTTGCTCGGGAAGCAAGGACATAGACAGCGCCTTGTGTTTTGGAGTGAGCAGCTGCTGGTTTTTTGCAGTTGACTTCGCTGTGCACTGAATGTCAGGTGGAGCTGTGCACTCTTCTACAATGAGCAGGGCAGCAGAAAACAGAGAGCACAGATGGCTGACAGCAGTTTGAAGCTTGCCTAGGAAAGAGCAGTGTTTTTGGAGTGTTCAGCAAATATATGTTTCTGGGCAAGGGCGGGATGCGTGCACTGTGCTGGCAAGCTTTCTCCCTGCGAGACACGCTGGAAAAGATTTTCGCCATGATGCAGTCCGCTTGAGACGCAGACTCCGGCTCTCCGCAGCTGTCCGCAGGAAAGCGGCTGTTGCCGTCGTCTCTCTGCCGAAGCCGCGCTTTGAAGCCTACAAGTGCGGTTCACGTCAGCAGTGCACCTAGTAGCCGCTTCTTCGCCTCCGGCAGCCGGGGAGAGCGGTTGGCTTCTGAGAGGCGAAGAACGAAACCGGCTCGTGTGCGCAGCCTTGAAACTGCTAGAAGACGGTGGCTGCAGCTGCCAGCCATTTCAATTCACCGCTGGCATGCTTCTGGCAGGTGCTCCAGGACGACTTTCCTGCGTTTTGACTTGGTCCTGATGCAGACGAATCTGGAGAATTCTTGTTCGTACCCTGCGTTTACGAGTTGCAGAGATCTCGATGGCAGCTGCAGAAAAGAAGGGCTGTGCTGAGTTGCTCGGGAAGCAAGGACATAGACAGCGCCTTGTGTTTTGGAGTGAGCAGCTGCTGGTTTTTTGCAGTTGACTTCGCTGTGCACTGAATGTCAGGTGGAGCTGTGCACTCTTCTACAATGAGCAGGGCAGCAGAAAACAGAGAGCACAGATGGCTGACAGCAGTTTGAAGCTTGCCTAGGAAAGAGCAGTGTTTTTGGAGTGTTCAGCAAATATATGTTTCTGGGCAAGGGCGGGATGCGTGCACTGTGCTGGCAAGCTTTCTCCCTGCGAGACACGCTGGAAAAGATTTTCGCCATGATGCAGTCCGCTTGAGACGCAGACTCCGGCTCTCCGCAGCTGTCCGCAGGAAAGCGGCTGTTGCCGTCGTCTCTCTGCCGAAGCCGCGCTTTGAAGCCTACAAGTGCGGTTCACGTCAGCAGTGCACCTAGTAGCCGCTTCTTCGCCTCCGGCAGCCGGGGAGAGCGGTTGGCTTCTGAGAGGCGAAGAACGAAACCGGCTCGTGTGCGCAGCCTTTGCACTGCTAGAGGACGGTGGTTGCAGCTGCCAGCCCTTTCAATTCACCGCTGGCATGCTTCTGGCAGGTGCTCCAGGACGACTTTCCTGCGTTTTGACTTGGTCCTGATGCAGACGAATCTGGAGAATTCTTGTTCGTACCCTGAGTTTACGAGTTGCAAAGAACTCGATGGCAGCTGCAGAAAAGAAGGGCTGTGCTGAATTGCTCGGGAAGCAAGGACATAGACAGCGCCTTGTGTTTGGGAGTGAGCAGCTGCTGGTTTTTTGCAGTTGACTTCGCTGTGCACTGAATGTCAGGTGGAGCTGTGCACTCTTCTACCACGAGCAGGGCAGCAGAAAACAGAGAGCACGGATGTCTGACAGCAGTTTGAAGCTTGCCTAGGAAAGAGCAGTGTTTTTGGAGTGTTCAGCAAATATATGTTTCTGGGCAAGGGCGGGATGCGTGCACTGTGCTGGCAAGCTTTCTCCCTGCGAGACACGCTGGAAAAGCTTGTCGCTATGATGCAGTCAGCTAGAGACGCAGACTTCGGCTCTCCGCAGCTGTCCGCAGGGAAGCGGTGGTTGCCGGCGTCTTTCTGCCGAAGCCGCGCTTTGCTACCTACAAGTGCGGTTCACGTCAGCGGTGCACCTAGTAGCCGCTTCTTCGCCTCCGGCAGCCGGGGAGAGCGGTTGGCTTCTGAGAGGCGAAGAACGAAACTGGCTTGTGTGCGCAGCCTTGGCACTGCTAGAGGACGGTGGTTGCAGCTGCCAGCCCTTTCAATTCACCGCTGGCATGCTTCTGGCAGGTGCTCCAGGACGACTTTCCTGCGTTTTGACTTGGTCCTGATGCAGACGAATCTGGAGAATTCTTGTTCGTACCCTGCGTTTACGAGTTGCAGAGATCTCGATGGCAGCTGCAGAGAAGAAGGGCTGTGCTGAATTGCTCGGGAAGCAAGGACATAGACAGCGCCTTGTGTTTGGGAGTGAGCAGCTGCTGGTTTTTTGCAGTTGACTTCGCTGTGCACTGAATGTCAGGTGGAGCTGTGCACTCTTCTACAACGAGCAGGGCAGCAGAAACAGAGAGCACGGACGTCTGACAGCAGTTTGAAGCTTGCCTAGGAAAGAGCAGTGTTTTCGGAGTGTTCAGCAGATCCATGTTTCTGGGCAAGGGCGGGATGCGTGCACTGTCCTGGCAAGCTCTCTCCCGGCGAGACACGCTGTAAAAGCTTTTCGCTATGATGCACTCCGCTAGAGACGCAGTCTTCGGCTCTCCCCATCTGTCCGCAGGGAAGCGGCGGTTGCCGGCGTCCTTCTGCCGAAGCCGCGCTTTCCAGCCTACAAGTGCGGTTCACGTCAGCGGTACACCTAGTAGCCGCTTCTTCGCCTCCGGCAGCCGGGGAGAGCGGTTGGCTTCTGAGAGGCGAAGAACGAAACCGGCTTGTGTGCGCAGCCTTGGCACTGCTAGAAGACGGTGGCTGCAGCTGCCAGCCCTTTCAGGTCACCTCTGGCATGCTTCTGACAGGTGCTCCAGGACGACTTTCCTGGGTTTTGACTTGGTCCTGATGCAGACGAATCTGGAGAATTCTTGTTCGTGCCCTGAGCTACCGAGATGCAGAGAAGAAGGGCTTGCGTTGAGTTGCTCGGGTAGCAAGGACATAGACAGCGCCTTGTGTTTGGGAGTGAGCAGCTGCTGGTTTTTTGCAATTGACTTCGCTGTGCACTGAATGCCAGGGTGAGCTGTGCACACTTCTACAACCAGCAGGGCAGCAGAAAACAGAGAGCACAGATGTCTTAGAGCAGTTTGAAGCTTGCCTAGGAAAGAGCAGTGTTTTCGGAGTGTTCAGCAGATCCATGTTTCTGGGCAAGGGCGGGATGCGTGCACTGTCCTGGCAAGCTCTCTCCCTGAGAGACACGCTGGAAAAGCTTTTCGCTATGATGCAGTCCGCTAGAGACGCAGACTCCGGCTCTCGGCAGCTGTCCGCAGGGAAGCGGCGGTTGCCGGCGTCTTTCTGCCGAAGCCGCGCTTTGCAGCCTACAAGTGCGGTTCACGTCAGCGGTGCACCTAGTAGCCGCTTCCTCGCCTCCGGCAGCCGGGGAGAGCGGTTGGCTTCTGAGAGGCGAAGAACGAAACCGGCTTGTGTGCGCAGCCTTGGCACTGCTAGAGGACGGTGAGTGCAGTTGCCAGCCCTTTCAGGTCACCTCTGGCATGCTTCTGGCAGGTGCTCCAGGACGACTTTCCTGGGTTTTGACTTGGTCCTGATGCAGACGAATCTGGAGAATTCTTGTTCGTTTCCTGAGCTCCCGAGATACAGAGAACTCGATGGCAGCTGCAGAAAAGAAGGGCTGTGCTGAGTTGCAAGGGAAGCAAGGACATAGACAGCGCCTTGTGTTTGGGAGTGAGCAGCTGCTGTTTTTTTGCAGTTGACTTCGCTGTGCACAGAATGTCAGGGGGAGCTGTGCACTCTTCTACAACGCGCAGGGCAGCAGAAAACAGAGAGCACGCACGTCTGACAGCAGTTTGAAGCTTGCGTAGGAAAGAGCAGTGTTTGTGGAGTGTTCAGCAAATATATGTTTCTGGGCAAGGGCGGGATGCGTGCACTGTGCTGGCAAGCTCTCTCCCGGCGAGACACGCTGGAAAAGCTTGTCGCTATGATGCAGTCCGCTAGAGACGCAGACTTCGGCTCTCCGCAGCTGTCCGCAGGGAAGCGGCGGTTGCCGGCTTCTTTCTGCCGAAGCCGCGCTTTGCAGCCTACAAGTGCGGTTCACGTCAGCGGTGCACCTAGTAGCCGCTTCTTCGCCTCCGGCATCCGGGGAGTGCGGTTGGCTTCTGAGAGGCGAAGAACGAAACCGGCTTGTGTGCGCTGCCTTGGCACTGCTAGAGGACGATGGCTGCAGCTGCCAGCCCTTTCAGGTCACCTCTGGCATGCTTCTGGCAGGTGCTCCAGGACGACTTTCCTGGGTTTCGACTTGGTCCTGATGCAGACGAATCTGGAGAATTCTTGTTCGTACCCTGAGTTTACGAGTTGCAGAGATATCGATGGCAGCTACAGAAAAGAAGGGCTGTGCTGAGTTGCAAGGGAAGCAAGGACATAGACAGCGCCTTGTGTTTGGGAGTGAGCAGCTGCTGTTTTTTTGCAGTTGACTTCGCTGTGCAATGAATGTCGGGGGAGCTGTGCACTCTTCTACAACGCGCAGGGCAGCAGAAAACAGAGAGCACAGATGTCTGACAGCAGTTTGAAGCTTGCCTAGGAAAGAGCAGTGTTTTTGGAGAGTTCAGAAAATATATGTTTCTGGGCAAGGGCGGGATGCGTGCACTGTGCTGGCAAGCTCTCTCCCGGCGAGACACGCTGGAAAAGCTTTTCTCTATGATGCAGTCCGCTAGAGACGCAGACTTCGGCTCTCCGCAGCTGTCCGCAGGGAAGCGGCGGTTG
Source organism: Taeniopygia guttata (assembly GCF_048771995.1). NCBI lineage: Eukaryota > Metazoa > Chordata > Aves > Passeriformes > Estrildidae > Taeniopygia > Taeniopygia guttata. Next base: position 5,132,596 of record NC_133057.1, read on the forward strand.
CCGGCGTCCTTCTGCCGAAGCCGCGCTTTGCAGCCTACAAGTGCGGTTCACGTCAGCGGTGCACCTAGTAGCCACTTTCTTCGCCTCCGGAGACCGGGGAGAGCGGTTGGCTTCTGAGAGGCGAAGAACGAAACCGGCTTGTGTGCGCAGCCTTGGCACTGCTAGAGGACGGTGGCTGCAGCTGCCAGCCCTTTCAGTTCACTTCTGGGATGCTTCTGGCAGGTGCTCCAGGACGACTTTCCTGCGTTTTGACTTGGTCCTGATGCAGACGAATCTGGAGAATTCTTGTTCGTTCCCTGAGCTCCCGAGATACAGAGAACTCGATGGCAGCTGCAGAAAAGAAGGGCTGTGCTGAGTTGCAGGGAAGCAAGGACATAGACAGCGCCTTGTGTTTGGGAGTGAGCAGCTGCTGTTTTTTTGCAGTTGACTTCGCTGTGCACAGAATGTCAGGTGGAGCTGTGCACTCTTCTACAACGCGCAGGGCAGCAGAAAACAGAGAACACAGATGTCTGGCAGCAGTTTGAAGCTTGCCTAGGAAAGAGTAGTGTTTTTGGAGGGTTCAGCAAATATATGTTTCTGGGCAAGGGCGGGATGCGTGCACTGTGCTGGCAAGCTCTCTCCCGTCGAGACACGCGGGAAAAGCTTCTCGCTATGATGCACTCCGCTAGAGACGCAGTCTTCGGCTCTCCCCAGCTGTCCGCAGGGAAGCGGCGGTTGCCGGCGTCCTTCTGCCGAAGCCGCGCTTTGCAGCCTACAAGTGCGGTTCACGTCAGCGGTACACCTAGTAGCCGCTTCTTCGCCTCCGGCAGCCGGGGAAAGCGGTTCGCTTCTGAGAGGCGAAGAACGAAACCGGCTTGTGTGCGCAGCCTTGGCACTGCTAGAAGACGGTGCCTGCGGCTGCCAGCCCTTTCACTTCACTTCTGGGATGCTTCTGGCAGGTGCTCCAGGACGACTTTCCTGGGTTTTGACTTGGTCCTGATGCAGACGAATCTGGAAAATTCTTGTTCGTGCCCTGAGCTTCCTAGATGCAGAGAAGAAGGGCTGCGTTGAGTTGCTCGGGTAGCAAGGACATAGACAGCGCCTTGTGTTTGGGAGTGAGCAGCTGCTGTTTTTTTGCAGTTGACTTCGCTGTGCACAGAATGTCAGGGGGAGCTGTGCACTCTTCTACAACGCGCAGGGCAGCAGAAAACAGAGAGCACGCACGTCTGACAGCAGTTTGAAACTTGCGTAGGAAAGAGCAGTGTTTGTGGAGTGTTCAGCAAATATATGTTTCTGGGCAAGGGCGGGATGCGTGCACTGTGCTGGCAAGCTTTCTCCCTGCGAGACACGCTGGAAAAGCTTTTCGCTATGATGCAGTCCGCTAGAGACGCAGACTTCGGCTCTCCGCAGCTGTCCGCAGGGAAGCGGCGGTTGCCGGCTTCTTTCTGCCGAAGCCGCGCTTTGCAGCCTACAAGTGCGGTTCACGTCAGCGGTGCACCTAGTAGCCGCTTCTTCGCCTCCGGCAGCCGGGGAGTGCGGTTGGCTTCTGAGAGGCGAAGAACGAAACTGGCTTGTGTGCGCTGCCTTGGCACTGCTAGAGGACGATGGCTGCAGCTGCCAGCCCTTTCAGGTCACCTCTGGCATGCTTCTGGCAGGTGCTCCAGGACGACTTTCCTGGGTTTCGACTTGGTCCTGATGCAGACGAATCTGGAGAATTCTTGTTCGTACCCTGAGTTTACGAGTTGCAGAGATATCGATGGCAGCTACAGAAAAGAAGGGCTGTGCTGAGTTGCAAGGGAAGCAAGGACATAGACAGCGCCTTGTGTTTGGGAGTGAGCAGCTGCTGTTTTTTTGCAGTTGACTTCGCTGTGCAATGAATGTCGGGGGAGCTGTGCACTCTTCTACAACGCGCAGGGCAGCAGAAAACAGAGAGCACAGATGTCTGACAGCAGTTTGAAGCTTGCCTAGGAAAGAGCAGTGTTTTTGGAGAGTTCAGAAAATATATGTTTCTGGGCAAGGGCGGGATGCGTGCACTGTCCTGGCAAGCTCTCTCCCGGCGAGACACGCTGGAAAAGCTTTTCGCTATGATGCAGTCCGCTAGAGACGCAGACTTCGGCTCTCCGCAGCTGTCCGCAGGGAAGCGGCGGTTGCCGGCGTCCTTCTGCCGAAGCCGCGCTTTGCAGCCTACAAGTGCGGTTCACGTCAGCGGTGCACCTAGTAGCCACTTTCTTCGCCTCCGGAGACCGGGGAGAGCGGTTGGCTTCTGAGAGGCGAAGAACGAAACCGGCTTGTGTGCGCAGCCTTGGCACTGCTAGAGGACGGTGGCTGCAGCTGCCAGCCCTTTCAGTTCACTTCTGGGATGCTTCTGGCAGGTGCTCCAGGACGACTTTCCTGCGTTTTGACTTGGTCCTGATGCAGACGAATCTGGAGAATTCTTGTTCGTTCCCTGAGCTCCCGAGATACAGAGAACTCGATGGCAGCTGCAGAAAAGAAGGGCTGTGCTGAGTTTCAGGGAAGCAAGGACATAGACAGCGCCTTGTGTTTGGGAGTGAGCAGCTGCTGTTTTTTTGCAGTTGACTTCGCTGTGCACAGAATGTCAGGTGGAGCTGTGCACTCTTCTACAACGCGCAGGGCAGCAGAAAACAGAGAACACAGATGTCTGGCAGCAGTTTGAAGCTTGCCTAGGAAAGAGTAGTGTTTTTGGAGGGTTCAGCAAATAGATGTTTCTGGGCAAGGGCGGGATGCGTGCACTGTGCTGGCAAGCTCTCTCCCGTCGAGACACGCGGGAAAAGCTTCTCGCTATGATGCACTCCGCTAGAGACGCAGTCTTCGGCTCTCCCCAGCTGTCCGCAGGGAAGCGGCGGTTGCCGGCGTCCTTCTGCCGAAGCCGCGCTTTGCAGCCTACAAGTGCGGTTCACGTCAGCGGTACACCTAGTAGCCGCTTCTTCGCCTCCGGCAGCCGGGGAGAGCGGTTGGCTTCTGAGAGGCGAAGAACGAAACCGGCTTGTGTGCGCAGCCTTGGCACTGCTAGAAGACGGTGGCTGCAGCTGCCAGCCCTTTCAGGTCACCTCTGGCATGCTTCTGGCAGGTGCTCCAGGACGACTTTCCTGGGTTTTGACTTGGTCCTGAAGCAGACGAATATGGAGAATTCTTGTTCGTGCCCTGAGCTACCGAGATGCAGAGAAGGGCTGCGTTGAGTTGCTCGGGTAGCAAGGACATAGACAGCGCCTTGTGTTTGGGAGTGAGCAGCTGCTGGTTTTTTGCAGTCGACTTCGCTGTGCACTGAATGTCAGGGGGAGCTGTGCACTCTTCTACAACGCGCAGGGCAGCAGAAAACAGAGAGCACGCACGTCTGACAGCAGTTTGAAGCTTGCGTAGGAAAGAGCAGTGTTTTTGGAGTGTTCAGCAAGTATATGTTTCTGGGCAAGGGCGGGATGCGTGCACTGTGCTGGCAAGCTTTCTCCCTGCGAGACACGCTGGAAAAGCTTTTCGCTATGATGCAGTCCGCTAGAGACGCAGACTTCGGCTCTCCGCAGCTGTCCGCAGGGAAGCGGCGGTTGCCGGCTTCTTTCTGCCGAAGCCGCGCTTTGCAGCCTACAAGTGCGGTTCACGTCAGCGGTGCACCTAGTAGCCGCTTCTTCGCCTCCGGCAGCCGGGGAGAGCGGTTGGCATCTGAGAGGCGAAGAACGAAACCGGCTTGTGTGCGCTGCCTTGGCACTGCTAGAGGACGATGGCTGCAGCTGCCATCCCTTTCAGGTCACCTCTGGCATGCTTCTGGCAGGTGCTCCAGGACGACTTTCCTGGGTTTCGACTTGGTCCTGATGCAGACGAATCTGGAGAATTCTTGTTCGTACCCTGAGTTTACGAGTTGCAGAGATATCGATGGCAGCTACAGAAAAGAAGGGCTGTGCTGAGTTGCTCGGGTAGCAAGGACATAGACAGCGCCTTGTGTTTGGGAGTGAGCAGCTGCTGGTTTTTTGCAATTGACTTCGCTGTGCACTGAATGCCAGGGTGAGCTGTGCACACTTCTACAACCAGCAGGGCAGCAGAAAACAGAGAGCACAGATGTCTTAGAGCAGTTTGAAGCTTGCCTAGGAAAGAGCAGTGTTTTCGGAGTGTTCAGCAGATCCATGTTTCTGGGCAAGGGCGGGATGCGTGCACTGTCCTGGCAAGCTCTCTCCCGGCGAGACACGCTGGAAAAGCTTTTCGCTATGATGCAGTCCGCTAGAGACGCAGACTCCGGCTCTCGACAGCTGTCCGCAGGGAAGCGGCGGTTGCCGGCGTCTTTCTGCCGAAGCCGCGCTTTGCAGCCTACAAGTGCGGTTCACGCCAGCGGTGCACCTAGTAGCCGCTTCTTCGCCTCCGGCAGCCGGGGAGAGCGGTTGGCTTCTGAGAGGCGAAGAACGAAACCGGCTTGTGTGCGCAGCCTTGGCACTGCTAGAGGACGGTGAGTCCAGCTGCCAGCCCTTTCAGGTCACCTCTGGCATGCTTCTGGCAGGTGCTCCATGACGACTTTCCTGGGTTTCGACTTCGTCCTGATGCAGACGAATCTGGAGAATTCTTGTTCGTTCCCTGAGCTCCCGAGATACAGAGAACTCGATGGCAGCTGCAGAAAAGAAGGGCTGTGCTGAGTTGCAGGGAAGCAAGGACATAGACAGCGCCTTGTGTTTGGGAGTGAGCAGCTGCTGTTTTTTTGCAGTTGACTTCGCTGTGCACAGAATGTCAGGTGGAGCTGTGCACTCTTCTACAACGCGCAGGGCAGCAGAAAACTGAGAACACAGATGTCTGACAGCAGTTTGAAGCTTGCGTAGGAAAGAGTAGTGTTTTTGGAGGGTTCAGCAAATATATGTTTCTGGGCAAGGGCGGGATGCGTGCACTGTGCTGGCAAGCTCTCTCCCGGCGAGACACGCTGCAAAAGCTTTTCGCTATGATGCACTCCGCTAGAGACGCAGTCTTCGGCTCTCCCCAACTGTCCGCAGGGAAGCGGCGGTTGCCGGCATCCTTCTGCCGAAGCCGCGCTTTGCAGCCTACAAGTGCGGTTCACGTCAGCGGTGCACCTAGTAGCCGCTTCTTCGCCTCCGGCAGCCGGGGAGAGCGGTTGGCTTCTGAGAGGCGAAGAACGAAACCGGCTTGTGTGCGCAGCCTTGGCACTGCTAGAAGACGGTGGCTGCAGCTGCCAGCCCTTTCACTTCACTTCTGGGATGCTTCTGGCAGGTGCTCCAGGACGACTTTCCTGGGTTTTGACTTGGTCCTGATGCAGACGAATCTGGAAAATTCTTGTTCGTGCCCTGAGCTTCCTAGATGCAGAGAAGAAGGGCTGCGTTGAGTTGCTCGGGTAGCAAGGACATAGACAGCGCCTTGCGTTTGGGAGTGAGCAGCTGCTGGTTTTTTGCAATTGACTTCGCTGTGCACTGAATGCCAGGGTGAGCTGTGCACACTTCTACAACCAGCAGGGCAGCAGAAAACAGAGAGCACAGATGTCTTAGAGCAGTTTGAAGCTTGCCTAGGAAAGAGCAGTGTTTTCGGAGTCTTCAGCAGATCCATGTTTCTGGGCAAGGGCGGGATGCGTGCACTGTCCTGGCAAGCTCTCTCCCGGCGAGACACGCTGGAAAAGCTTTTCGCTATGATGCAGTCCGCTAGAGACGCAGACTCCGGCTCTCGGCAGCTGTCCGCAGGGAAGCGGCGGTTGCCGGCGTCTTTCTGCCGAAGCCGCGCTTTGCAGCCTACAAGTGCGGTTCACGTCAGCGGTGCACCTAGTAGCCGCTTCCTCGCCTCCGGCAGCCGGGGAGAGCGGTTGGCTTCTGAGAGGCGAAGAACGAAACCGGCTTGTGTGCGCAGCCTTGGCACTGCTAGAGGACGGTGAGTGCAGTTGCCAGCCCTTTCAGGTCACCTCTGGCATGCTTCTGGCAGGTGCTCCAGGACGACTTTCCTGGGTTTTGACTTGGTCCTGATGCAGACGAATCTGGAGAATTCTTGTTCGTTTCCTGAGCTCCCGAGATACAGAGAACTCGATGGCAGCTGCAGAAAAGAAGGGCTGTGCTGAGTTGCAAGGGAAGCAAGGACATAGACAGCGCCTTGTGTTTGGGAGTGAGCAGCTGCTGTTTTTTTGCAGTTGACTTCGCTCTGCACAGAATGTCAGGGGGAGCTGTGCACTCTTCTACAACGCGCAGGGCAGCAGAAAACAGAGAGCACGCACGTCTGACAGCAGTTTGAAGCTTGCGTAGGAAAGAGCAGTGTTTGTGGAGTGTTCAGCAAATATATGTTTCTGGGCAAGGGCGGGATGCGTGCACTGTGCTGGCAAGCTTTCTCCCTGCGAGACACGCTGGAAAAGCTTTTCGCTATGATGCAGTCCGCTAGAGACGCAGACTTCGGCTCTCCGCAGCTGTCCGCAGGGAAGCGGCGGTTGCCGGCTTCTTTCTGCCGAAGCCGCGCTTTGCAGCCTACAAGTGCGGTTCACGTCAGCGGTGCACCTAGTAGCCGCTTCTTCGCCTCCGGCAGCCGTGGAGTGCAGTTGGCTTCTGAGAGGCGAAGAACGAAACCGGCTTGTGTGCGCTGCCTTGGCACTGCTAGAGGACGATGGCTGCAGCTGCCAGCCCTTTCAGGTCACCTCTGGCATGCTTCTGGCAGGTGCTCCAGGACGACTTTCCTGGGTTTCGACTTGGTCCTGATGCAGACGAATCTGGAGAATTCTTGTTCGTACCCTGAGTTTACGAGTTGCAGAGATATCGATGGCAGCTACAGAAAAGAAGGGTTGTGCTGAGTTGCAAGGGAAGCAAGGACATAGACAGCGCCTTGTGTTTGGGAGTGAGCAGCTGCTGTTTTTTTGCAGTTGACTTCGCTGTGCAATGAATGTCGGGGGAGCTGTGCACTCTTCTACAACGCGCAGGGCAGCAGAAAACAGAGAGCACAGATGTCTGACAGCAGTTTGAAGCTTGCCTAGGAAAGAGCAGTGTTTGTGGAGTGTTCAGCAAATATATGTTTCTGGGCAAGGGCGGGATGCGTGCACTGTCCTGGCAAGCTCTCTCCCGGCGAGACACGCTGGAAAAGCTTTTCGCTATGATGCAGTCCGCTAGAGACGCAGACTTCGGCTCTCCGCAGCTGTCCGCAGGGAAGCGGCGGTTGCCGGCGTCCTTCTGCCGAAGCCGCGCTTTGCAGCCTACAAGTGCGGTTCACGTCAGCGGTGCACCTAGTAGCCACTTTCTTCGCCTCCGGAGACCGGGGAGAGCGGTTGGCTTCTGAGAGGCGAAGAACGAAACCGGCTTGTGTGCGCAGCCTTGGCACTGCTAGAGGACGGTGGCTGCAGCTGCCAGCCCTTTCAGTTCACTTCTGGGATGCTTCTGGCAGGTGCTCCAGGACGACTTTCCTGCGTTTTGACTTGGTCCTGATGCAGACGAATCTGGAGAATTCTTGTTCGTTCCCTGAGCTCCCGAGATACAGAGAACTCGATGGCAGCTGCAGAAAAGAAGGGCTGTGCTGAGTTGCAGGGAAGCAAGGACATAGACAGCGCCTTGTGTTTGGGAGTGAGCAGCTGCTGTTTTTTTGCAGTTGACTTCGCTGTGCACAGAATGTCAGGTGGAGCTGTGCACTCTTCTACAACGCGCAGGGCAGCAGAAAACAGAGAACACAGATGTCTGACAGCAGTTTGAAGCTTGCCTAGGAAAGAGTAGTGTTTTTGGAGGGTTCAGCAAATATATGTTTCTGGGCAAGGGCGGGATGCGTGCACTGTGCTGGCAAGCTCTCTCCCGTCGAGACACGCGGGAAAAGCTTCTCGCTATGATGCACTCCGCTAGAGACGCAGTCTTCGGCTCTCCCCAGCTGTCCGCAGGGAAGCGGCAGTTGCCAGCGTCCTTCTGCCGAAGCCGCGCTTTGCAGCCTACAAGTGCGGTTCACGTCAGCGGTACACCTAGTAGCCGCTTCTTCGCCTCCGGCAGCCGGGGAGAGCGGTTCGCTTCTGAGAGGCGAAGAACGAAACCGGCTTGTGTGCGCAGCCTTGGCACTGCTAGAAGACGGTGCCTGCGGCTGCCAGCCCTTTCACTTCACTTCTGGGATGCTTCTGGCAGGTGCTCCAGGACGACTTTCCTGGGTTTTGACTTGGTCCTGATGCAGACGAATCTGGAAAATTCTTGTTCGTGCCCTGAGCTTCCTAGATGCAGAGAAGAAGGGCTGCGTTGAGTTGCTCGGGTAGCAAGGACATAGACAGCGCCTTGTGTTTGGGAGTGAGCAGCTGCTGTTTTTTTGCAGTTGACTTCGCTGTGCACAGAATGTCAGGGGGAGCCGTGCACTCTTCTACAACGCGCAGGGCAGCAGAAAACAGAGAGCACGCACGTCTGACAGCAGTTTGAAGCTTGCGTAGGAAAGAGCAGTGTTTGTGGAGTGTTCAGCAAATATATGTTTCTGGGCAAGGGCGGGATGCGTGCACTGTGCTGGCAAGCTTTCTCCCTGCGAGACACGCTGGAAAAGCTTTTCGCTATGATGCAGTCCGCTAGAGACGCAGACTTCGGCTCTCCGCAGCTGTCCGCAGGGAAGCGGCGGTTGCCGGCTTCTTTCTGCCGAAGCCGCGCTTTGCAGCCTACAAGTGCGGTTCACGCCAGCGGTGCACCTAGTAGCCGCTTCTTCGCCTCCGGCAGCCGGGGAGTGCGGTTGGCTTCTGAGAGGCGAAGAACGAAACCGGCTTGTGTGCGCTGCCTTGGCACTGCTAGAGGATGATGGCTGCAGCTGCCAGCCCTTTCAGGACACCTCTGGCATGCATCTGGCAGGTGCTCCAGGACGACTTTCCTGGGTTTCGACTTGGTCCTGATGCAGACGAATCTGGAGAATTCTTGTTCGTGCCCTGAGTTTACGAGTTGCAGAGATATCGATGGCAGCTACAGAAAAGAAGGGCTGTGCTGAGTTGCAAGGGAAGCAAGGACATAGACAGCGCCTTGTGTTTGGGAGTGAGCAGCTGCTGTTTTTTTGCAGTTGACTTCGCTGTGCAATGAATGTCAGGGGAGCTGTGCACTCTTCTACAACGCGCAGGGCAGCAGAAAACAGAGAGCACAGATGTCTGACAGCAGTTTGAAGCTTGCCTAGGAAAGAGCAGTGTTTTTGGAGAGTTCAGAAAATATATGTTTCTGGGCAAGGGCGGGATGCGTGCACTGTCCTGGCAAGCTCTCTCCCGGCGAGACACGCTGGAAAAGCTTTTCGCTATGATGCAGTCCGCTAGAGACGCAGACTTCGGCTCTCCGCAGCTGTCCGCAGGGAAGCGGCGGTTGCCGGCGTCCTTCTGCCGAAGCCGCGCTTTGCAGCCTACAAGTGCGGTTCACGTCAGCGGTGCACCTAGTAGCCACTTTCTTCGCCTCCGGAGACCGGGGAGAGCGGTTGGCTTCTGAGAGGCGAAGAACGAAACCGGCTTGTGTGCGCAGCCTTGGCACTGCTAGAGGACGGTGGCTGCAGCTGCCAGCCCTTTCAGTTCACTTCTGGGATGCTTCTGGCAGGTGCTCCAGGACGACTTTCCTGCGTTTTGACTTGGTCCTGATGCAGACGAATCTGGAGAATTCTTGTTCGTTCCCTGAGCTCCCGAGATACAGAGAACTCGATGGCAGCTGCAGAAAAGAAGGGCTGTGCTGAGTTTCAGGGAAGCAAGGACATAGACAGCGCCTTGTGTTTGGGAGTGAGCAGCTGCTGTTTTTTTGCAGTTGACTTCGCTGTGCACAGAATGTCAGGTGGAGCTGTGCACTCTTCTACAACGCGCAGGGCAGCAGAAAACAGAGAACACAGATGTCTGGCAGCAGTTTGAAGCTTGCCTAGGAAAGAGTAGTGTTTTTGGAGGGTTCAGCAAATAGATGTTTCTGGGCAAGGGCGGGATGCGTGCACTGTGCTGGCAAGCTCTCTCCCGTCGAGACACGCGGGAAAAGCTTCTCGCTATGATGCACTCCGCTAGAGACGCAGTCTTCGGCTCTCCCCAGCTGTCCGCAGGGAAGCGGCGGTTGCCGGCGTCCTTCTGCCGAAGCCGCGCTTTGCAGCCTACAAGTGCGGTTCACGTCAGCGGTACACCTAGTAGCCGCTTCTTCGCCTCCGGCAGCCGGGGAGAGCGGTTCGCTTCTGAGAGGCGAAGAACGAAACCGGCTTGTGTGCGCAGCCTTGGCAGTGCTAGAAGACGGTGCCTGCAGCTGCCAGCCATTTCACTTCACTTCTGGGATGCTTCTGGCAGGTGCTCCAGGAAGACTTTCCTGGGTTTTGACTTGGTCCTGATGCAGACGAATCTGGAAAATTCTTGTTCGTGCCCTGAGCTTCCTAGATGCAGAGAAGAAGGGCTGCGTTGAGTTGCTCGGGTAGCAAGGACATAGACAGCGCCTTGTGTTTGGGAGTGAGCAGCTGCTGTTTTTTTGCAGTTGACTTCGCTGTGCACAGAATGTCAGGGGGAGCTGTGCACTCTTCTACAACGCGCAGGGCAGCAGAAAACAGAGAGCACGCACGTCTGACAGCAGTTTGAAGCTTGCGTAGGAAAGAGCAGTGTTTGTGGAGTGTTCAGCAAATATATGTTTCTGGGCAAGGGCGGGATGCGTGCACTGTGCTGGCAAGCTTTCTCCCTGCGAGACACGCTGGAAAAGCTTTTCGCTATGATGCAGTCCGCTAGAGACGCAGACTTCGGCTCTCCGCAGCTGTCCGCAAGGAAGCGGCGGTTGCCGGCTTCTTTCTGCCGAAGCCGCGCTTTGCAGCCTACAAGTGCGGTTCACGTCAGCGGTGCACCTAGTAGCCGCTTCTTCGCCTCCGGCAGCCGGGGAGTGCGGTTGGCTTCTGAGAGGCGAAGAACGAAACCGGCTTGTGTGCGCTGCCTTGGCACTGCTAGAGGACGATGGCTGCAGCTGCCAGCCCTTTCAGGTCACCTCTGGCATGCTTCTGGCAGGTGCTCCAGGACGACTTTCCTGGGTTTCGACTTGGTCCTGATGCAGACGAATCTGGAGAATTCTTGTTCGTACCCTGAGTTTACGAGTTGCAGAGATATCGATGGCAGCTACAGAAAAGAAGGGCTGTGCTGAGTTGCAAGGGAAGCAAGGACATAGACAGCGCCTTGTGTTTGGGAGTGAGCAGCTGCTGGTTTTTTGCAGTTGACTTCGCTGTGCAATGAATGTCGGGGGAGCTGTGCACTCTTCTACAACGCGCAGGGCAGCAGAAAACAGAGAGCACAGATGTCTGACAGCAGTTTGAAGCTTGCCTAGGAAAGAGCAGTGTTTTTGGAGAGTTCAGAAAATATATGTTTCTGGGCAAGGGCGGGATGCGTGCACTGTCCTGGCAAGCTCTCTCCCGGCGAGACACGCTGGAAAAGCTTTTCGCTATGATGCAGTCCGCTAGAGACGCAGACTTCGGCTCTCCGCAGCTGTCCGCAGGGAAGCGGCGGTTGCCGGCGTCCTTCTGCCGAAGCCGCGCTTTGCAGCCTACAAGTGCGGTTCACGTCAGCGGTGCACCTAGTAGCCACTTTCTTCGCCTCCGGAGACCGGGGAGAGCGGTTGGCTTCTGAGAGGCGAAGAACGAAACCGGATTGTGTGCGCAGCCTTGGCACTGCTAGAGGACGGTGGCTGCAGCTGCCAGCCCTTTCAGTTCACTTCTGGGATGCTTCTGGCAGGTGCTCCAGGACGACTTTCCTGCGTTTTGACTTGGTCCTGATGCAGACGAATCTGGAGAATTCTTGTTCGTTCCCTGAGCTCCCGAGATACAGAGAACTCGATGGCAGCTGCAGAAAAGAAGGGCTGTGCTGAGTTGCAGGGAAGCAAGGACATAGACAGCGCCTTGTGTTTGGGAGTGAGCAGCTGCTGTTTTTTTGCAGTTGACTTCGCTGTGCACAGAATGTCAGGTGGAGCTGTGCACTCTTCTACAACGCGCAGGGCAGCAGAAAACAGAGAACACAGATGTCTGGCAGCAGTTTGAAGCTTGCCTAGGAAAGAGTAGTGTTTTTGGAGGGTTCAGCAAATATATGTTTCTGGGCAAGGGCGGGATGCGTGCACTGTGCTGGCAAGCTCTCTCCCGTCGAGACACGCGGGAAAAGCTTCTCGCTATGATGCACTCCGCTAGAGACGCAGTCTTCGGCTCTCCCCAGCTGTCCGCAGGGAAGCGGCGGTTGCCGGCGTCTTTCTGCCGAAGCCGCGCTTTGCAGCCTACAAGTGCGGTTCACGTCAGCGGTACACCTAGTAGCCGCTTCTTCGCCTCCGGCAGCCGGGGAGAGCGGTTGGCTTCTGAGAGGCGAAGAACGAAACCGGCTTGTGTGCGCAGCCTTGGCACTGCTAGAAGACGGTGGCTGCAGCTGCCAGCCCTTTCAGGTCACCTCTGGCATGCTTCTGGCAGGTGCTCCAGGACGACTTTCCTGGGTTTTGACTTGGTCCTGAAGCAGACGAATATGGAGAATTCTTGTTCGTGCCCTGAGCTACCGAGATGCAGAGAAGGGCTGCGTTGAGTTGCTCGGGTAGCAAGGACATAGACAGCGCCTTGTGTTTGGGAGTGAGCAGCTGCTGGTTTTTTGCAGTCGACTTCGCTGTGCACTGAATGTCAGGGGGAGCTGTGCACTCTTCTACTACGCGCAGGGCAGCAGAAAACAGAGAGCACGCACGTCTGACAGCAGTTTGAAGCTTGCGTAGGAAAGAGCAGTGTTTTTGGAGTGTTCAGCAAGTATATGTTTCTGGGCAAGGGCGGGATGCGTGCACTGTGCTGGCAAGCTTTCTCCCTGCGAGACACGCTGGAAAAGCTTTTCGCTATGATGCAGTCCGCTAGAGACGCAGACTTCGGCTCTCCGCAGCTGTCCGCAGGGAAGCGGCGGTTGCCGGCTTCTTTCTGCCGAAGCCGCGCTTTGCAGCCTACAAGTGCGGTTCACGTCAGCGGTGCACCTAGTAGCCGCTTCTTCGCCTCCGGCAGCCGGGGAGAGCGGTTGGCATCTGAGAGGCGAAGAACGAAACCGGCTTGTGTGCGCTGCCTTGGCACTGCTAGAGGACGATGGCTGCAGCTGCCATCCCTTTCAGGTCACCTCTGGCATGCTTCTGGCAGGTGCTCCAGGACGACTTTCCTGGGTTTCGACTTGGTCCTGATGCAGACGAATCTGGAGAATTCTTGTTCGTTCCCTGAGCTCCCGAGATACAGAGAACTCGATGGCAGCTGCAGAAAGGAAGGGCTGTGCTGAGTTGCAGGGAAGCAAGGACATAGACAGCGCCTTGTGTTTGGGAGTGAGCAGCTGCTGTTTTTTTGCAGTTGACTTCGCTGTGCACATAATGTCAGGTGGAGCTGTGCACTCTTCTACAACGCGCAGGGCAGCAGAAAACAGAGAACACAGATGTCTGACAGCAGTTTGAAGCTTGCCTAGGAAAGAGTAGTGTTTTTGGAGGGTTCAGCAAATATATGTTTCTGGGCAAGGGCGGGATGCGTGCACTGTGCTGGCAAGCTCTCTCCCGGCGAGACACGCTGCAAAAGCTTTTCGCTATGATGCACTCCGCTAGAGACGCAGTCTTCGGCTCTCCCCAACTGTCCGCAGGGAAGCGGCGGTTGCCGGCGTCCTTCTGCCGAAGCCGCGCTTTCCAGCCTACAAGTGCGGTTCACGTCAGCGGTACACCTAGTAGCCGCTTCTTCGCCTCCGGCAGCCGGGGAGAGCGGTTGGCTTCTGAGAGGCGAAGAACGAAACCGGCTTGTGTGCGCAGCCTTGGCACTGCTAGAAGACGGTGGCTGCAGCTGCCAGCCCTTTCACTTCACTTCTGGGATGCTTCTGGCAGGTGCTCCAGGACGACTTTCCTGGGTTTTGACTTGGTCCTGATGCAGACGAATCTGGAAAATTCTTGTTCGTGCCCTGAGCTTCCTAGATGCAGAGAAGAAGGGCTGCGTTGAGTTGCTCGGGTAGCAAGGACATAGACAGCGCCTTGCGTTTGGGAGTGAGCAGCTGCTGGTTTTTTGCAATTGACTTCGCTGTGCACTGAATGCCAGGGTGAGCTGTGCACACTTCTACAACCAGCAGGGCAGCAGAAAACAGAGAGCACAGATGTCTTAGAGCAGTTTGAAGCTTGCCTAGGAAAGAGCAGTGTTTTCGGAGTGTTCAGCAGATCCATGTTTCTGGGCAAGGGCGGGATGCGTGCACTGTCCTGGCAAGCTCTCTCCCGGCGAGACACACTGGAAAAGCTTTTTGCTATGATGCAGTCCGCTAGAGACGCAGACTCCGGCTCTCTGCAGCTGTCCGCAGGGAAGCTGCAGTTGCCGGCGTCTTTCTGCCGAAGCCGCGCTTTGCAGCCTACAAGTGCGGTTCACGTCAGCGGTGCACCTAGTAGCCGCTTCCTCGCCTCCGGCAGCCGGGGAGAGCGGTTGGCTTCTGAGAGGCGAAGAACGAAACCGGCTTGTGTGCGCAGCCTTGGTACTGCTAGAGGACGGTGAGTGCAGCTGCCAGCCCTTTCAGGTCACCTCTGGCATGCTTCTGGCAGGTGCTCCAGGACGACTTTCCTGGGTTTTGACTTGGTCCTGATGCAGACGAATCTGGAGAATTCTTGTTCGTTTCCTGAGCTCCCGAGATACAGAGAACTCGATGGCAGCTGCAGAAAAGAAGGGCTGTGCTGAGTTGCTCGGGTAGCAAGGACATAGACAGCGCCTTGTGTTTGGGAGTGAGCAGCTGCTGGTTTTTTGCAATTGACTTCGCTGTGCACTGAATGCCAGGGTGAGCTGTGCACACTTCTACAACCAGCAGGGCAGCAGAAAACAGAGAACACAGATGTCTTAGAGCAGTTTGAAGCTTGCCTAGGAAAGAGCAGTGTTTTCGGAGTGTTCAGCAGATCCATGTTTCTGGGCAAGGGCGGGATGCGTGCACTGTCCTGGCAAGCTCTCTCCCGGCGAGACACGCTGGAAAAGCTTTTCGCTATGATGCACTCCGCTAGAGACGCAGTCTTCGGCTCTCCCCAACTGTCCGCAGGGAAGCGGCGGTTGCCGGCGTCCTTCTGCCGAAGCCGCGCTTTCCAGCCTACAAGTGCGATTCACGTCAGCGGTACACCTAGTAGCAGCTTCTTCGCCTCCGGTAGCCGGGGAGAGCGGTTGGCTTCTGAGAGGCGAAGAACGAAACCGGCTTGTGTGCGCAGCCTTGGCACTGCTAGAAGACGGTGGCTGCAGCTGCCAGCCCTTTCAGGTCACCTCTGGCATGCTTCTGACAGGTGCTCCAGGACGACTTTCCTGGGTTTTGACTTGGTCCTGATGCAGACGAATCTGGAGAATTCTTGTTCGTGCCCTGAGCTACCGAGATGCAGAGAAGAAGGGCTTGCGTTGAGTTGCTCGGGTAGCAAGGACATAGACAGCGCCTTGTGTTTGGGAGTGAGCAGCTGCTCGTTTTTTGCAGTCGACTTCGCTGTGCACTGAATGTCAGGGGGAGCTGTGCACTCTTCTACAACGCGCAGGGCAGCAGAAAACAGAGAGCAGAGATGTCTGACAGCAGTTTGAAGCTTGCGTAGGAAAGAGCAGTGTTTTTGGAGAGGTCAGCAAATATATGTTTCTGGGCAAGGGCGGGATGCGTGCACTGTGCTGGCAAGCTCTCTCCCGGCGAGACGCCCTGCAAAAGCTTTTCGCTATGATGCAGTCCGCTAGAGACGCAGACTTCGGCTCTCCCCAGCTGTACGCAGGGAAGCGGCGGTTGCCGGCGTCCTTCTGCTGAAGCCGCGCTTTGCAGCCTACAAGTGCGGTTCACGTCAGCGGTGCACCTAGTAGCCGCTTCTTCGCCTCCGGCAGCCGGGGAGAGCGGTTGGCTTCTGAGAGGCGAAGAACGAAACCGGCTTGTGTGCGCAGCCTTGGCACTGCTAGAAGACGGTGGCTGCAGCTGCCAGCCCTTTCACTTCACTTCTGGGATGCTTCTGGCAGGTGCTCCAGGACGACTTTCCTGGGTTTTGACTTGGTCCTGATGCAGACGAATCTGGAAAATTCTTGTTCGTGCCCTGAGCTTCCTAGATGCAGAGAAGAAGGGCTGCGTTGAGTTGCTCGGGCAGCAAGGACATAGACAGCGCCTTGCGTTTGGGAGTGAGCAGCTGCTGGTTTTTTGCAATTGACTTCGCTGTGCACTGAATGCCAGGGTGAGCTGTGCACACTTCTACAACCAGCAGGGCAGCAGAAAACAGAGAGCACAGATGTCTTAGAGCAGTTTGAAGCTTGCCTAGGAAAGAGCAGTGTTTTCGGAGTGTTCAGCAGATCCATGTTTCTGGGCAAGGGCGGGATGCGTGCACTGTCCTGGCAAGCTCTCTCCCTGCGAGACACGCTGGAAAAGCTTTTCGCTATGATGCAGTCCGCTAGAGACGCAGACTCCGGCTCTCCGCAGCTGTCCGCAGGGAAGCGGCGGTTGCCGGCTTCTTTCTGCCGAAGCCGCGCTTTGCAGCCTACAAGTGCGGTTCACGTCAGCGGTGCACCTAGTAGCCGCTTCTTCGCCTCCGGCAGCCGGGGAGAGCGGTTGGCTTCTGAGAGGCGAAGAACGAAACCGGCTTGTGTGCGCTGCCTTGGCACTGCTAGAGGACGATGGCTGCAGCTGCCAGCCCTTTCAGGTCACCTCTGGCATGCTTCTGGCAGGTGCTCCAGGACGACTTTCCTGGGTTTCGACTAGGTCCTGATGCAGACGAATCTGGAGAATTCTTGTTCGTACCCTGAGTTTACGAGTTGCAGAGATATCGATGGCAGCTACAGAAAAGAAGGGCTGTGCTGAGTTGCAAGGGAAGCAAGGACATAGACAGCGCCTTGTGTTTGGGAGTTAGCAGCTGCTGTTTTTTTGCAGTTGACTTCGCTGTGCACTGAATGTCAGGGGGAGTTGTGCACTCTTCTACAACGCGCAGGGCAGCAGAAAACAGAGAGCACAGATGTCTCACAGCAGTTTGAAGCTTGCCTAGGAAAGAGCAGTGTTTTTGGAGAGTTCAGCAAATATATGTTTCTGGGCAAGGGCGGGATGCGTGCACTGTGCTGGCAAGCTCTCTCCCGGCGAGACACGCTGGAAAAGCTTTTCGCTATGATGCAGTCCGCTAGAGACGCAGACTTCGGCTCTCCCCAGCTGTACGCAGGGAAGCGGCGGTTGCCGGCGTCCTTCTGCCGAAGCCGCGCTTTGCAGCCTACAAGTGCGGTTCACGTCAGCGGTGCACCTAGTAGCCGCTTCTTCGCCTCCGGCAGCCGGAGAGAGCGGTTGGCTTCTGAGAGGCGAAGAACGAAACCGGCTTGTGTGCGCAGCCTTGGCACTGCTAGAAGACGGTGCCTGCAGCTGCCAGCCCTTTCACTTCACTTCTGGGATGCTTCTGGCAGGTGCTCCAGGACGACTTTCCTGGGTTTCGACTTGGTCCTGATGCAGACGAATCTGGAAAATTCTTGTTCGTGCCCTGAGCTTCCTAGATGCAGAGAAGAAGGGCTGCGTTGAGTTGCTCGGGTAGCAAGGACATAGACAGCGCCTTGTGTTTGGGAGTGAGCAGCTGCTGGTTTTTTGCAATTGACTTCGCTGTGCACTGAATGCCAGGGTGAGCTGTGCACACTTCTACAACCAGCAGGGCAGCAGAAAACAGAGAGCACAGATGTCTTAGAGCAGTTTGAAGCTTGCCTAGGAAAGAGCAGTGTTTTCGGAGTGTTCAGCAGATCCATGTTTCTGGGCAAGGGCGGGATGCGTGCACTGTCCTGGCAAGCTCTCTCCCGGCGAGACACGCTGGAAAAGCTTTTCGCTATGATGCACTCCGCTAGAGACGCAGTCTTCGGCTCTCCGCAACTGTCCGCAGGGAAGCGGCGGTTGCCGGCGTCCTTCTGCCGAAGCCGCGCTTTCCAGCCTACAAGTGCGGTTCACGTCAGCGGTACACCTAGTAGCCGCTTCTTCGCCTCCGGCAGCCGGGGAGAGCGGTTGGCTTCTGAGAGGCGAAGAACGAAACCGGCTTGTGTGCGCAGCCTTGGCACTGCTAGAAGACGGTGGCTGCAGCTGCCAGCCCTTTCAGGTCACCTCTGGCATGCTTCTGACAGGTGCTCCAGGACGACTTTCCTGGGTTTTGACTTGGTCCTGATGCAGACGAATCTGGAGAATTCTTGTTCGTGCCCTGAGCTACCGAGATGCAGAGAAGAAGGGCTTGCGTTGAGTTGCTCGGGTAGCAAGGACATAGACAGCGCCTTGTGTTTGGGAGTGAGCAGCTGCTCGTTTTTTGCAGTTGACTTCGCTGTGCACTGAATGTCAGGTGGAGCTGTGCACTCTTCTACAACGCGCAGGGCAGCAGAAAACAGAGAGCAGAGATGTCTGACAGCAGTTTGAAGCTTGCGTAGGAAAGAGCAGTGTTTTTGGAGAGGTCAGCAAATATATGTTTCTGGGCAAGGGCGGGATGCGTGCACTGTGCTGGCAAGCTCTCTCCCGGCGAGACGCCCTTCAAAAGCTTTTCGCTATGATGCAGTCCGCTAGAGACGCAGACTTCGGCTCTCCCCAGCTGTACGCAGGGAAGCGGCGGTTGCCGGCGTCCTTCTGCTGAAGCCGCGCTTTGCAGCCTACAAGTGCGGTTCACGTCAGCGGTGCACCTAGTAGCCGCTTCTTCGCCTCCGGCAGCCGGGGAGAGCGGTTGGCTTCTGAGAGGCGAAGAACGAAACCGGCTTGTGTGCGCAGCCTTGGCACTGCTAGAAGACGGTGGCTGCAGCTGCCAGCCCTTTCACTTCACTTCTGGGATGCTTCTGGCAGGTGCTCCAGGACGACTTTCCTGGGTTTTGACTTGGTCCTGATGCAGACGAATCTGGAAAATTCTTGTTCGTGCCCTGAGCTTCCTAGATGCAGAGAAGAAGGGCTGCGTTGAGTTGCTCGGGCAGCAAGGACATAGACAGCGCCTTGCGTTTGGGAGTGAGCAGCTGCTGGTTTTTTGCAATTGACTTCGCTGTGCACTGAATGCCAGGGTGAGCTGTGCACACTTCTACAACCAGCAGGGCAGCAGAAAACAGAGAGCACAGATGTCTTAGAGCAGTTTGAAGCTTGCCTAGGAAAGAGCAGTGTTTTCGGAGTGTTCAGCAGATCCATGTTTCTGGGCAAGGGCGGGATGCGTGCACTGTCCTGGCAAGCTCTCTCCCTGCGAGACACGCTGGAAAAGCTTGTCGCTATGATGCAGTCCGCTAGAGACGCAGACTCCGGCTCTCCGCAGCTGTCCGCAGGGAAGCGGCGGTTGCCGGCTTCTTTCTGCCGAAGCCGCGCTTTGCAGCCTACAAGTGCGGTTCACGTCAGCGGTGCACCTAGTAGCCGCTTCTTCGCCTCCGGCAGCCGGGGAGAGCGGTTGGCTTCTGAGAGGCGAAGAACGAAACCGGCTTGTGTGCGCTGCCTTGGCACTGCTAGAGGACGATGGCTGCAGCTGCCAGCCCTTTCACTTCACTTCTGGGATGCTTCTGGCAGGTGCTCCAGGACGACTTTCCTGGGTTTCGACTAGGTCCTGATGCAGACGAATCTGGAGAATTCTTGTTCGTACCCTGAGTTTACGAGTTGCAGAGATATCGATGGCAGCTACAGAAAAGAAGGGCTGTGCTGAGTTGCAAGGGAAGCAAGGACATAGACAGCGCCTTGTGTTTGGGAGTGAGCAGCTGCTGTTTTTTTGCAGTTGACTTCGCTGTGCAATGAATGTCAGGGGGAGCTGTGCACTCTTCTACAACGCGCAGGGCAGCAGAAAACAGAGAGCAGAGATGTCTGACAGCAGTTTGAAGCTTGCGTAGGAAAGAGCAGTGTTTTTGGAGGGTTCAGCAAATATATGTTTCTGAGCAAGGGCGGGATGCGTGCACTGTGCTGGCAAGCTCTCTCCCGTCGAGACACGCGGGAAAAGCTTTTCGCTATGATGCACTCCGCTAGAGACGCAGTCTTCGGCTCTCCCCAGCTGTCCGCAGGGAAGCGGCGGTTGCCGGCGTCCTTCTGCCGAAGCCGCGCTTTCCAGCCTACAAGTGCGGTTCACGTCAGCGGTACACCTAGTAGCCGCTTCTTCGCCTCCGGCAGCCGGGGAGAGCGGTTGGCTTCTGAGAGGCGAAGAACGAAACCGGCTTGTGTGCGCAGCCTTGGCACTGCTAGAGGACGGTGGCTGCAGCTGCCAGCCCTTTCAGGTCACCTCTGGCATGCTTCTGGCAGGTGCTCCAGGACGACTTTCCTGGGTTTTGACTTGGTCCTGATGCAGACGAATCTGGAGAATTCTTGTTCGTGCCCTGAGCTACCGAGATGCAGACAAGAAGGGCTTGCGTTGAGTTGCTCGGGTAGCAAGGACATAGACAGCGCCTTGTGTTTGGGAGTGAGCAGCTGCTAGTTTTTTGCAGTCGACTTCGCTGTGCACAGAATGTCAGGGGGAGCTGTGCACTCTTCTACAACGCGCAGGGCAGCAGAAAACAGAGAGCACGCACGTCTGACAGCAGTTTGAAGCTTGCGTAGGAAAGAGCAGTGTTTTTGGAGAGTTCAGCAAATATATGTTTCTGGGCAAGGGCGGGATGCGTGCACTGTGCTGGCAAGCTCTCTCCCGGCGAGACACGCTGCAAAAGCTTTTCGCTATGATGCAGTCCGCTAGAGACGCAGACTTCGGCTCTCCCCAGCTGTACGCAGGGAAGCGGCGGTTGCCGGCGTCCTTCTGCTGAAGCCGCGCTTTGCAGCCTACAAGTGCGGTTCACGTCAGCGGTGCACCTAGTAGCCGCTTCTTCGCCTCCGGCAGCCGGGGAGAGCGGTTGGCTTCTGAGAGGCGAAGAACGAAACCGGCTTGTGTGCGCAGCCTTGGCACTGCTAGAAGACGGTGGCTGCAGCTGCCAGCCCTTTCACTTCACTTCTGGGATGCTTCTGGCAGGTGCTCCAGGACGACTTTCCTGGGTTTTGACTTGGTCCTGATGCAGACGAATCTGGAAAATTCTTGTTCGTGCCCTGAGCTTCCTAGATGCAGAGAAGAAGGGCTGCGTTGAGTTGCTCGGGCAGCAAGGACATAGACAGCGCCTTGCGTTTGGGAGTAAGCAGCTGCTGGTATTTTGCAATTGACTTCGCTGTGCACTGAATGCCAGGGTGAGCTGTGCACACTTCTACAACCAGCAGGGCAGCAGAAAACAGAGAGCACAGATGTCTTAGAGCAGTTTGAAGCTTGCCTAGGAAAGAGCAGTGTTTTCGGAGTGTTCAGCAGATCCATGTTTCTGGGCAAGGGCGGGATGCGTGCACTGTCCTGGCAAGCTCTCTCCCGGCGAGACACGCTGGAAAAGCTTTTCGCTATGATGCAGTCCGCTAGAGACGCAGACTCCGGCTCTCTGCAGCTGTCCGCAGGGAAGCTGCAGTTGCCGGCGTCTTTCTGCCGAAGCCGCGCTTTGCAGCCTACAAGTGTGGTTCACGTCAGCGGTGCACCTAGTAGCCGCTTCCTCGCCTCCGGCAGCCGGGGAGAGCGGTTGGCTTCTGAGAGGCGAAGAACGAAACCGGCTTGTGTGCGCAGCCTTGGCACTGCTAGAGGACGATGGCTGCAGCTGCCAGCCCTTTCAGGTCACCTCTGGCATGCTTCTGGCAGGTGCTCCAGGACGACTTTCCTGGGTTTTGACTTGGTCCTGATGCAGACGAATCTGGAGAATTCTTGTTCGTGCCCTGAGCTCCCGAGACACAGAGAACTCGATGGCAGCTGCAGAAAAGAAGGGCTGTGCTGAGTTTCTCGGGTAGCAAGGACATAGACAGCGCCTTGTGTTTGGGAGTGAGCAGCTGCTGGTTTTTTGCAATTGACTTCGCTGTGCACTGAATGCCAGGGTGAGCTGTGCACACTTCTACAACCAGCAGGGCAGCAGAAAACAGAGAGCACAGATGTCTTAGAGCAGTTTGAAGCTTGCCTAGGAAAGAGCAGTGTTTTCGGAGTGTTCAGCAGATCCATGTTTCTGGGCAAGGGCGGGATGCGTGCACTGTCCTGGCAAGCTCTCTCCCGGCGAGACACGCTGGAAAAGCTTTTCGCTATGATGCACTCCGCTAGAGACGCAGTTTTCGGCTCTCCCCAACTGTCCGCAGGGAAGCGGCGGTTGCCGGCGTCCTTCTGCCGAAGCCGCGCTTTCCAGCCTACAAGTGCGATTCACGTCAGCGGTACACCTAGTAGCCGCTTCTTCGCCTCCGGTAGCCGGGGAGAGCGGTTGGCTTCTGAGAGGCGAAGAACGAAACCGGCTTGTGTGCGCAGCCTTGGCACTGCTAGAAGACGGTGGCTGCAGCTGCCAGCCCTTTCAGGTCACCTCTGGCATGCTTCTGACAGGTGCTCCAGGACGACTTTCCTGGGTTTTGACTTGGTCCTGATGCAGACGAATCTGGAGAATTCTTGTTCGTGCCCTGAGCTACCGAGATGCAGAGAAGAAGGGCTTGCGTTGAGTTCCTCGGGTAGCAAGGACATAGACATCGCCTTGTGTTTGGGAGTGAGCAGCTGCTCGTTTTTTGCAGTCGACTTCGCTGTGCACTGAATGTCAGGGGGAGCTGTGCACTCTTCTACAACGCGCAGGGCAGCAGAAAACAGAGAGCAGAGATGTCTGACAGCAGTTTGAAGCTTGCGTAGGAAAGAGCAGTGTTTTTGGAGAGGTCAGCAAATATATGTTTCTGGGCAAGGGCGGGATGCGTGCACTGTGCTGGCAAGCTCTCTCTCGGCGAGACGCCCTGCAAAAGCTTTTCGCTATGATGCAGTCCGCTAGAGACGCAGACTTCGGCTCTCCCCAGCTGTACGCAGGGAAGCGGCGGTTGCCGGCGTCCTTCTGCCGAAGCCGCGCTTTCCAGCCTACAAGTGCGGTTCACGTCAGCGGTGCACCTAGTAGCCGCTTCTTCGCCTCCGGCAGCCGGGGAGAGCGGTTGGCTTCTGAGAGGCAAAGAACGAAACCGGCTTGTGTGCGCAGCCTTGGCACTGCTAGAAGACGGTGGCTGCAGCTGCCAGCCCCTTCACTTCACTTCTGGGATGCTTCTGGCAGGTGCTCCAGGACGACTTTCCTGGGTTTTGACTTGGTCCTGATGCAGACGAATCTGGAAAATTCTTGTTCGTGCCCTGAGCTTCCTAGATGCAGAGAAGAAGGGCTGCGTTGAGTTGCTCGGGCAGCAAGGACATAGACAGCGCCTTGCGTTTGGGAGTGAGCAGCTGCTGGTTTTTTGCAATTGACTTCGCTGTGCACTGAATGCCAGGGTGAGCTGTGCACACTTCTACAACCAGCAGGGCAGCAGAAAAAAGAGAGCACAGATGTCTTAGAGCAGTTTGAAGCTTGCCTAGGAAAGAGCAGTGTTTTCGGAGTGTTCAGCAGATCCATGTTTCTGGGCAAGGGCGGGATGCGTGCACTGTCCTGGCAAGCTCTCTCCCTGCGAGACACGCTGGAAAAGCTTTTCGCTATGACGCAGTCCGCTAGAGACGCAGACTCCGGCTCTCCGCAGCTGTCCGCAGGGAAGCGGCGGTTGCCGGCTTCTTTCTGCCGAAGCCGCGCTTTGCAGCCTACAAGTGCGGTTCACGTCAGCGGTGCACCTAGTAGCCGCTTCTTCGCCTCCGGCAGCCGGGGAGAGCGGTTGGCTTCTGAGAGGCGAAGAACGAAACCGGCTTGTGTGCGCTGCCTTGGCACTGCTAGAGGACGATGGCTGCAGCTGCCAGCCCTTTCAGGTCACCTCTGGCATGCTTCTGGCAGGTGCTCCAGGACGACTTTCCTGGGTTTCGACTAGGTCCTGATGCAGACGAGTCTGGAGAATTCTTGTTCGTACCCTGAGTTTACGAGTTGCAGAGATATCGATGGCAGCTACAGAAAAGAAGGGCTGTGCTGAGTTGCAGGGAAGCAAGGACATAGACAGCGCCTTGTGTTTGGGAGTGAGCAGCTGCTGTTTTTTTGCAGTTGACTTCGCTGTGCACTGAATGTCAGGGGGAGCTGTGCACTCTTCTACAACGCGCAGGGCAGCAGAAAACAGAGAGCACAGATGTCTGACAGCAGTTTGAAGCTTGCCTAGGAAAGAGCAGTGTTTTTAAAGAGTTCAGCAAATATATGTTTCTGGGCAAGGGCGGGATGCGTGCACTGTGCTGGCAAGCTCTCTCCCGTCGAGACACGCGGGAAAAGCTTTTCGCTATGATGCACTCCGCTAGAGACGCAGTCTTCGGCTCTCCCCAGCTGTCCGCAGGGAAGCGGCGGTTGCCGGCGTCCTTCTGCCGAAGCCGCGCTTTGCAGCCTACAAGTGCGGTTCACGTCAGCGGTACACCTAGTAGCCGCTTCTTCGCCTCCGGCAGCCGGGGAGAGCGGTTGGCTTCTGAGAGGCGAAGAACGAAACCGGCTTGTGTGCGCAGCCTTGGCACTGCTAGAAGACGGTGGCTGCAGCTGCCAGCCCTTTCAGGTCACCTCTGGCATGCTTCTGGCCGGTGCTCCAGGACGACTTTCCTGGGTTTTGACTTGGTCCTGATGCAGACGAATCTGGAGAATTCTTGTTCGTGCCCTGAGCTTCCTAGATGCAGAGAAGAAGGGCTGCGTTGAGTTGCTCGGGTAGCAAGGACATAGACAGCGCCTTGCGTTTGGGAGTGAGCAGCTGCTGGTTTTTTGCAATTGACTTCGCTGTGCACTGAATGCCAGGGTGAGCTGTGCACACTTCTACAACCAGCAGGGCAGCAGAAAACAGAGAGCACAGATGTCTTAGAGCAGTTTGAAGCTTGCCTAGGAAAGAGCAGTGTTTTCGGAGTCTTCAGCAGATCCATGTTTCTGGGCAAGGGCGGGATGCGTGCACTGTCCTGGCAAGCTCTCTCCCGGCGAGACACGCTGGAAAAGCTTTTCGCTATGATGCAGTCCGCTAGAGACGCAGACTCCGGCTCTCTGCATCTGTCCGCAGGGAAGCTGCGGTTGCCGGCGTCTTTCTGCCGAAGCCGCGCTTTGCAGCCTACAAGTGCGGTTGACGTCAGCGGTGCACCTAGTAGGCGCTTCCTCGCCTCCGGCAGCCGGGGAGAGCGGTTGGCTTCTGAGAGGCGAAGAACGAAACCGGCTTGTGTGCGCAGCCTTGGCACTGCTAGAGGACGGTGAGTGCAGCTGCCAGCCCTTTCAGGTCACCTCTGGCATGCTTCTGGCAGGTGCTCCAGGACGACTTTCCTGGGTTTCGACTTGGTCCTGATGCAGACGAATCTGGAGAATTCTTGTTCGTACCCTGAGTTTACGAGTTGCAGAGATATCGATGGCAGCTACAGAAAAGAAGGGCTGTGCTGAGTTGCAAGGGAAGCAAGGACATAGACAGCGCCTTGTGTTTGGGAGTGAGCAGCTGCTGTTTTTTTGCAGTTGACTTCGCTGTGCACTGAATGTCAGGGGGAGCTGTGCACTCTTCTACAACGCGCAGGGCAGCAGAAAACAGAGAGCACAGATGTCTGACAGCAGTTTGAAGCTTGCCTAGGAAAGAGCAGTGTTTTTGGAGAGTTCAGAAAATATATGTTTCTGGGCAAGGGCGGGATGCGTGCACTGTGCTGGCAAGCTTTCTCCCTGCGAGACACGCGGGAAAAGCTTCTCGCTATGATGCACTCCGCTAGAGACGCAGTCTTCGGCTCTCCCCAGCTGTCCGCAGGGAAGCGGCGGTTGCCGGCGTCCTTCTGCCGAAGCCGCGCTTTGCAGCCTACAAGTGCGGTTCACGTCAGCGGTACACCTAGTAGTCGCTTCTTCGCCTCCGGCAGCCGGGGAGAGCGGTTGGCTTCTGAGAGGCGAAGAACGAAACCGGCTTGTGTGCGCAGCCTTGGCACTGCTAGAAGACGGTGGCTGCAGCTGCCAGCCCTTTCAGGTCACCACTGGCATGCTTCTGGCAGGTGCTCCAGGACGACTTTCCTGGGTTTTGACTTGGTCCTGATGCAGACGAATCTGGAGAATTCTTGTTCGTGGCCTGAGCTACCGAGATGCAGAGAAGAAGGGCTGCGTTGAGTTGCTCGGGTAGCAAGGACATAGACAGCGCCTTGTGTTTGGGAGTGAGCAGCTGCTGGTTTTTTGCAGTCGACTTCGCTGTGCACTGAATGTCAGGGGGAGCTGTGCACTCTTCTACAACGCGCAGGGCAGCAGAAAACAGAGAGCACGCACGTCTGACAGCAGTTTGAAGCTTGCGTAGGAAAGAGCAGTGTTTTTGGAGTGTTCAGCAAGTATATGTTTCTGGGCAAGGGCGGGATGCGTGCACTGTGCTGGCAAGCTTTCTCCCTGCGAGACACGCTGGAAAAGCTTTTCGCTATGATGCAGTCCGCTAGAGACGCAGACTTCGGCTCTCCGCAGCTGTCCGCAGGGAAGCGGCGGTTGCCGGCTTCTTTCTGCCGAAGCCGCGCTTTGCAGCCTACAAGTGCGGTTCACGTCAGCGGTGCACCTAGTAGCCGCTTCTTCGCCTCCGGCAGCCGGGGAGAGCGGTTGGCTTCTGAGAGGCGAAGAACGAAACCGGCTTGTGTGCGCTGCCTTGGCACTGCTAGAGGACGATGGCTGCAGCTGCCAGCCCTTTCAGGTCACCTCTGGCATGCTTCTGGCAGGTGCTCCAGGACGACTTTCCTGGGTTTCGACTTGGTCCTGATGCAGACGAATCTGGAGAATTCTTGTTCGTACCCTGAGTTTACGAGTTCCAGAGATATCGATGGCAGCTACAGAAAAGAAGGGCTGTGCTGAGTTGCAAGGGAAGCAAGGACATAGACAGCGCCTTGTGTTTGGGAGTGAGCAGCTGCTGGTGTTTTGCAGTCGACTTCGCTGTGCACAGAATGTCAGGGGGAGCTGTGCACTCTTCTACAACGCGCAGGGCAGCAGAAAACAGAGAGCACGCACGTCTGACAGCAGTTTGAAGCTTGCGTAGGAAAGAGCAGTGTTTTTGGAGTGTTCAGCAAATATATGTTTCTGGGCAAGGGCGGGATGCGTGCACTGTGCTGGCAAGCTTTCTCCCTGCGAGACACGCTGGAAAAGCTTTTCGCTATGATGCAGTCCGCTAGAGACGCAGACTTCGGCTCTCCGCAGCTGTCCGCAGGGAAGCGGCGGTTGCCGGCTTCTTTCTGCCGAAGCCGCGCTTTGCAGCCTACAAGTGCGGTTCACGTCAGCGGTGCACCTAGTAGCCGCTTCTTCGCCTCCGGCAGCCGGGGAGAGCGGTTGGCTTCTGAGAGGCGAAGAACGAAACCGGCTTGTGTGCGCTGCCTTGGCACTGCTAGAGGACGATGGCTGCAGCTGCCAGCCCTTTCAGGTCACCTCTGGCATGCTTCTGGCAGGTGCTCCAGGACGACTTTCCTGGGTTTCGACTTGGTCCTGATGCAGACGAATCTGGAGAATTCTTGTTCGTACCCTGAGTTTACGAGTTGCAGAGAACTCGATGGCAGCTGCAGAAAAGAAGGGCTGTGCTGAGTTGCAAGGGAAGCAAGGACATAGACAGCGCCTTGTGTTTGGGAGTTAGCAGCTGCTGTTTTTTTGCAGTTGACTTCGCTGTGCACTGAATGTCAGGGGGAGTTGTGCACTCTTCTACAACGCGCAGGGCAGCAGAAAACAGAGAGCACAGATGTCTCACAGCAGTTTGAAGCTTGCCTAGGAAAGAGCAGTGTTTTTGGAGAGTTCCGCAAATATATGTTTCTGGGCAAGGGCGGGATGCGTGCACTGTGCTGGCAAGCTCTCTCCCTGCGAGACACGCTGGAAAAGCTTTTCGCTATGATGCAGTCCGCTAGAGACGCAGACTTCGGCTCTCCCCAGCTGTACGCAGGGAAGCGGCGGTTGCCGGCGTCCTTCTGCCGAAGCCGCGCTTTGCAGCCTACAAGTGCGGTTCACGTCAGCGGTGCACCTAGTAGCCGCTTCTTCGCCTCCGGCAGCCGGAGAGAGCGGTTGGCTTCTGAGAGGCGAAGAACGAAACCGGCTTGTGTGCGCAGCCTTGGCACTGCTAGAAGACGGTGCCTGCAGCTGCCAGCCCTTTCACTTCACTTCTGGGATGCTTCTGGCAGGTGCTCCAGGACGACTTTCCTGGGTTTTGACTTGGTCCTGATGCAGACGAATCTGGAAAATTCTTGTTCGTGCCCTGAGCTTCCTAGATGCAGAGAAGAAGGGCTGCGTTGAGTTGCTCGGGTAGCAAGGACATAGACAGCGCCTTGTGTTTGGGAGTGAGCAGCTGCTGGTTTTTTGCAATTGACTTCGCTGTGCACTGAATGCCAGGGTGAGCTGTGCACACTTCTACAACCAGCAGGGCAGCAGAAAACAGAGAGCACAGATGTCTTAGAGCAGTTTGAAGCTTGCCTAGGAAAGAGCAGTGTTTTCGGAGTGTTCAGCAGATCCATGTTTCTGGGCAAGGGCGGGATGCGTGCACTGTCCTGGCAAGCTCTCTCCCGGCGAAACACGCTGGAAAAGCTTTTCGCTATGATGCACTCCGCTAGAGACGCAGTCTTCGGCTCTCCCCAACTGTCCGCAGGGAAGCGGCGGTTGCCGGCGTCCTTCTGCCGAAGCCGCGCTTTGCAGCCTACAAGTGCGGTTCACGTCAGCGGTACACCTAGTAGCCGCTTCTTCGCCTCCGGCAGCCGGGGAGAGCGGTTGGCTTCTGAGAGGCGAAGAACGAAACCGGCTTGTGTGCGCAGCCTTGGCACTGCTAGAAGACGGTGGCTGCAGCTGCCAGCCCTTTCAGGTCACCTCTGGCATGCTTCTGA
Source organism: Taeniopygia guttata (assembly GCF_048771995.1). Taxonomy (NCBI): domain Eukaryota; kingdom Metazoa; phylum Chordata; class Aves; order Passeriformes; family Estrildidae; genus Taeniopygia; species Taeniopygia guttata. Next base: position 5,161,086 of record NC_133057.1, read on the forward strand.
CAGGTGCTCCAGGACGACTTTCCTGGGTTTTGACTTGGTCCTGATGCAGACGAATCTGGAGAATTCTTGTTCGTGCCCTGAGCTACCGAGATGCAGAGAAGAAGGGCTTGCGTTGAGTTGCTCGGGTAGCAAGGACATAGACAGCGCCTTGTGTTTGGGAGTGAGCAGCTGCTCGTTTTTTGCAGTCGACTTCGCTGTGCACTGAATGTCAGGGGGAGCTGTGCACTCTTCTACAACGCGCAGGGCAGCAGAAAACAGAGAGCAGTGATGTCTGACAGCAGTTTGAAGCTTGCGTAGGAAAGAGCAGTGTTTTTGGAGAGGTCAGCAAATATATGTTTCTGGGCAAGGGCGGGATGCGTGCACTGTGCTGGCAAGCTCTCTCCCGGCGAGACGCCCTGCAAAAGCTTTTCGCTATGATGCAGTCCGCTAGAGACGCAGACTTCGGCTCTCCCCAGCTGTACGCAGGGAAGCGGCGGTTGCCGGCGTCCTTCTGCTGAAGCCGCGCTTTGCAGCCTACAAGTGCGGTTCACGTCAGCGGTGCACCTAGTAGCCGCTTCTTCGCCTCCGGCAGCCGGGGAGAGCGGTTGGCTTCTGAGAGGCGAAGAACGAAACCGGCTTGTGTGCGCAGCCTTGGCACTGCTAGAAGACGGTGGCTGCAGCTGCCAGCCCTTTCACTTCACTTCTGGGATGCTTCTGGCAGGTGCTCCAGGACGACTTTCCTGGGTTTTGACTTGGTCCTGATGCAGACGAATCTGGAAAATTCTTGTTCGTGCCCTGAGCTTCCTAGATGCAGAGAAGAAGGGCTGCGTTGAGTTGCTCGGGCAGCAAGGACATAGACAGCGCCTTGCGTTTGGGAGTGAGCAGCTGCTGGTTTTTTGCAATTGACTTCGCTGTGCACTGAATGCCAGGGTGAGCTGTGCACACTTCTACAACCAGCAGGGCAGCAGAAAACAGAGAGCACAGATGTCTTAGAGCAGTTTGAAGCTTGCCTAGGAAAGAGCAGTGTTTTCGGAGTCTTCAGCAGATCCATGTTTCTGGGCAAGGGCGGGATGCGTGCACTGTCCTGGCAAGCTCTCTCCCGGCGAGACACGCTGGAAAAGCTTTTCGCTATGATGCACTCCGCTAGAGACGCAGACTTCGGCTCTCCCCAGCTGTACGCAGGGAAGCGGCGGTTGCCGGCGTCCTTCTGCCGAAGCCGCGCTTTGCAGCCTACAAGTGCGGTTCACGTCAGCGGTGCACCTAGTAGCCGCTTCTTCGCCTCCGGCAGCCGGAGAGAGCGGTTGGCTTCTGAGAGGCGAAGAACGAAACCGGCTTGTGTGCGCAGCCTTGGCACTGCTAGAAGACGGTGGCTGCAGCTGCCAGCCCTTTCAGGTCACCTCTGGCATGCTTCTGACAGGTGCTCCAGGACGACTTTCCTGGGTTTTGACTTGGTCCTGATGCAGACGAATCTGGAGAATTCTTGTTCGTACCCTGAGTTTACGAGTTGCAGAGATATCGATGGCAGCTACAGAAAAGAAGGGCTGTGCTGAGTCGCTCAGGAAGCAAGGACATTAACAGCGCTTAGTGTTTGGGAGTGAGCAGCTGCTGGTTTTTTGCAATGACTTCGCTGTGCACTGAATGTCAGGTGGAGCTGTGCACTCTTTTACAACGAGCAGGGCAGCAGAAAACAGAGAGCACGGACGTCTTACAGCAGTTTGAAGCTTGCCTAGTAAAGAGAAGTGTTTTTGGAGTGTTCAGCAGATCCATGTTTCTGGGCAAGGGCGGGATGCGTGCAGTGTTCTGGCAAGCTTTCTCCCTGGGAGAGAAGCTAGAAAAGCTTTTCGCCATGATGCAATCCGCTAGAGACTCAGACTCCGGCTCGCCGCAGCTGTACGCAGGGAAGCGGCGGTTGCCGGCGTCTTTCTGCCGAAGCCGCGCTTTGCAGCCTACAAGGGCGGTTCACGTAAGCGGCGCACCTAGCAGCCGCTTCTTCGCCTCCGGCAGCCGGGGACAGCGGTTGGCTTCTGAAAGGCGAAGAATGAAACCGGCTTGTGTGCGCAGCCTTGGCACTGCTAGAGGACGGTGGTTGCAGCTGCCAGCCCTTTCAGTTCACCTCTGGGGTGCTTCTGGCAGTTGTTCCCGGACGACTTTCCTGCGTTTTTACTTGGTCCTGATGCAGAGGAATCTGGAAAATTCTTGTTCGTACCCTGAGTTTACGAGTTGCAGAGATATCGATGGCAGCTACAGAAAAGAAGGGCTGTGCTGAGTTGCAGGGAAGCAAGGACATAGACAGCGCCTTGTGTTTGGGAGTGAGCAGCTGCTGTTTTTTTGCAGTTGACTTCGCTGTGCACTGAATGTCAGGGGGAGCTGTGCACTCTTCTACAACGAGCAGGGCAGCAGAAAACAGAGAGCACAGATGTCTGACAGCAGTTTGAAGCTTGCCTAGGAAAGAGCAGTGTTTTTAAAGAGTTCAGCAAATATATGTTTCTGGGCAAGGGCGGGATGCGTGCACTGTGCTGGCAAGCTCTCTCCCGTCGAGACACGCGGGAAAAGCTTTTCGCTATGATGCACTCCGCTAGAGACGCAGTCTTCGGCTCTCCCCAGCTGTCCGCAGGGAAGCGGCGGTTGCCGGCGTCCTTCTGCCGAAGCCGCGCTTTCCAGCCTACAAGTGCGGTTCACGTCAGCGGTACACCTAGTAGCCGCTTCTTCGCCTCCGGCAGCCGGGGAGAGCGGTTGGCTTCTGAGAGGCGAAGAACGAAACCGGCTTGTGTGCGCAGCCTTGGCACTGCTAGAAGACGGTGGCTGCAGCTGCCAGCCCTTTCAGGTCACCTCTGGCATGCTTCTGGCAGGTGCTCCAGGACGACTTTCCTGGGTTTTGACTTGGTCCTGATGCAGACGAATCTGGAGAATTCTTGTTCGTGCCCTGAGCTTCCTAGATGCAGAGAAGAAGGGCTGCGTTGAGTTGCTCGGGTAGCAAGGACATAGACAGCGCCTTGCGTTTGGGAGTGAGCAGCTGCTGGTTTTTTGCAATTGACTTCGCTGTGCACTGAATGCCAGGGTGAGCTGTGCACACTTCTACAACCAGCAGGGCAGCAGAAAACAGAGAGCACAGATGTCTTAGAGCAGTTTGAAGCTTGCCTAGGAAAGAGCAGTGTTTTCGGAGTCTTCAGCAGATCCATGTTTCTGGGCAAGGGCGGGATGCGTGCACTGTGCTGGCAAGCTCTCTCCCGGCGAGACACGCTGGAAAAGCTTTTCGCTATGATGCAGTCCGCTAGAGACGCAGACTCCGGCTCTCTGCAGCTGTCCGCAGGGAAGCTGCGGTTGCCGGCGTCTTTCTGCCGAAGCCGCGCTTTGCAGCCTACAAGTGCGGTTGACGTCAGCGGTGCACCTAGTAGGCGCTTCCTCGCCTCCGGCAGCCGGGGAGAGCGGTTGGCTTCTGAGAGGCGAAGAACGAAACCGGCTTGTGTGCGCAGCCTTGGCACTGCTAGAGGACGGTGAGTGCAGCTGCCAGCCCTTTCAGGTCACCTCTGGCATGCTTCTGGCAGGTGCTCCAGGACGACTTTCCTGGGTTTCGACTTGGTCCTGATGCAGACGAATCTGGAAAATTCTTGTTCGTACCCTGAGTTTACGAGTTGCAGAAATATCGATGGCAGCTACAGAAAAGAAGGGCTGTGCTGAGTTGCAAGGGAAGCAAGGACATAGACAGCGCCTTGTGTTTGGGAGTGAGCAGCTGCTGTTTTTTTGCAGTTGACTTCGCTGTGCACTGAATGTCAGGGGGAGCTGTGCACTCTTCTACAACGCGCAGGGCAGCAGAAAACAGAGAGCACAGATGTCTGACAGCAGTTTGAAGCTTGCCTAGGAAAGAGCAGTGTTTTTGGAGAGTTCAGAAAATATATGTTTCTGGGCAAGGGCGGGATGCGTGCACTGTGCTGGCAAGCTTTCTCCCTGCGAGACACGCGGGAAAAGCTTCTCGCTATGATGCACTCCGCTAGAGACGCAGTCTTCGGCTCTCCCCAGCTGTCCGCAGGGAAGCGGCGGTTGCCGGCGTCCTTCTGCCGAAGCCGCGCTTTGCAGCCTACAAGTGCGGTTCACGTCAGCGGTACACCTAGTAGTCGCTTCTTCGCCTCCGGCAGCCGGGGAGAGCGGTTGGCTTCTGAGAGGCGAAGAACGAAACCGGCTTGTGTGCGCAGCCTTGGCACTGCTAGAAGACGGTGGCTGCAGCTGCCAGCCCTTTCACTTCACTTCTGGGATGCTTCTGGCAGGTGCTCCAGGACGACTTTCCTGGGTTTTGACTTGGTCCTGATGCAGACGAATCTGGAGAATTCTTGTTCGTGCCCTGAGCTACCGAGATGCAGAGAAGAAGGGCTGCGTTGAGTTGCTCGGGTAGCAAGGACATAGACAGCGCCTTGTGTTTGGGAGTGAGCAGCTGCTGGTTTTTTGCAGTCGACTTCGCTGTGCACTGAATGTCAGGGGGAGCTGTGCACTCTTCTACAACGCGCAGGGCAGCAGAAAACAGAGAGCACGCACGTCTGACAGCAGTTTGAAGCTTGCCTAGGAAAGAGCAGTGTTTTTGGAGTGTTCAGCAAGTATATGTTTCTGGGCAAGGGCGGGATGCGTGCACTGTGCTGGCAAGCTTTCTCCCTGCGAGACACGCTGGAAAAGCTTTTCGCTATGATGCAGTCCGCTAGAGACGCAGACTTCGGCTCTCCGCAGCTGTCCGCAGGGAAGCGGCGGTTGCCGGCTTCTTTCTGCCGAAGCCGCGCTTTGCAGCCTACAAGTGCGGTTCACGTCAGCGGTGCACCTAGTAGCCGCTTCTTCGCCTCCGGCAGCCGGGGAGAGCGGTTGGCTTCTGAGAGGCGAAGAACGAAACCGGCTTGTGTGCGCTGCCTTGGCACTGCTAGAGGACGATGGCTGCAGCTGCCAGCCCTTTCAGGTCACCTCTGGCATGCTTCTGGCAGGTGCTCCAGGACGACTTTCCTGGGTTTCGACTTGGTCCTGATGCAGACGAATCTGGAGAATTCTTGTTCGTACCCTGAGTTTACGAGTTGCAGAGATATCGATGGCAGCTACAGAAAAGAAGGGCTGTGCTGAGTTGCAAGGGAAGCAAGGACATAGACAGCGCCTTGTGTTTGGGAGTGAGCAGCTGCTGGTGTTTTGCAGTCGACTTCGCTGTGCACAGAATGTCAGGGGGAGCTGTGCACTCTTCTACAACGCGCAGGGCAGCAGAAAACAGAGAGCACGCACGTCTGACAGCAGTTTGAAGCTTGCGTAGGAAAGAGCAGTGTTTTTGGAGTGTTCAGCAAATATATGTTTCTGGGCAAGGGCGGGATGCGTGCACTGTGCTGGCAAGCTTTCTCCCTGCGAGACACGCTGGAAAAGCTTTTCGCTATGATGCAGTCCGCTAGAGACGCAGACTTCGGCTCTCCGCAGCTGTCCGCAGGGAAGCGGCGGTTGCCGGCTTCTTTCTGCCGAAGCCGCGCTTTGCAGCCTACAAGTGCGGTTCACGTCAGCGGTGCACCTAGTAGCCGCTTCTTCGCCTCCGGCAGCCGGGGAGAGCGGTTGGCTTCTGAGAGGCGAAGAACGAAACCGGCTTGTGTGCGCTGCCTTGGCACTGCTAGAGGACGATGGCTGCAGCTGCCAGCCCTTTCAGGTCACCTCTGGCATGCTTCTGGCAGGTGCTCCAGGACGACTTTCCTGGGTTTCGACTTGGTCCTGATGCAGACGAATCTGGAGAATTCTTGTTCGTACCCTGAGTTTACGAGTTGCAGAGAACTCGATGGCAGCTGCAGAAAAGAAGGGCTGTGCTGAGTTGCAAGGGAAGCAAGGACATAGACAGCGCCTTGTGTTTGGGAGTTAGCAGCTGCTGTTTTTTTGCAGTTGACTTCGCTGTGCACTGAATGTCAGGGGGAGTTGTGCACTCTTCTACAACGCGCAGGGCAGCAGAAAACAGAGAGCACAGATGTCTCACAGCAGTTTGAAGCTTGCCTAGGAAAGAGCAGTGTTTTTGGAGAGTTCCGCAAATATATGTTTCTGGGCAAGGGCGGGATGCGTGCACTGTGCTGGCAAGCTCTCTCCCTGCGAGACACGCTGGAAAAGCTTTTCGCTATGATGCAGTCCGCTAGAGACGCAGACTTCGGCTCTCCCCAGCTGTACGCAGGGAAGCGGCGGTTGCCGGCGTCCTTCTGCCGAAGCCGCGCTTTGCAGCCTACAAGTGCGGTTCACGTCAGCGGTGCACCTAGTAGCCGCTTCTTCGCCTCCGGCAGCCGGAGAGAGCGGTTGGCTTCTGAGAGGCGAAGAACGAAACCGGCTTGTGTGCGCAGCCTTGGCACTGCTAGAAGACGGTGCCTGCAGCTGCCAGCCCTTTCACTTCACTTCTGGGATGCTTCTGGCAGGTGCTCCAGGACGACTTTCCTGGGTTTTGACTTGGTCCTGATGCAGACGAATCTGGAAAATTCTTGTTCGTGCCCTGAGCTTCCTAGATGCAGAGAAGAAGGGCTGCGTTGAGTTGCTCGGGTAGCAAGGACATAGACAGCGCCTTGCGTTTGGGAGTGAGCAGCTGCTGGTTTTTTGCAATTGACTTCGCTGTGCACTGAATGCCAGGGTGAGCTGTGCACACTTCTACAACCAGCAGGGCAGCAGAAAACAGAGAGCACAGATGTCTTAGAGCAGTTTGAAGCTTGCCTAGGAAAGAGCAGTGTTTTCGGAGTGTTCAGCAGATCCATGTTTCTGGGCAAGGGCGGGATGCGTGCACTGTCCTGGCAAGCTCTCTCCCGGCGAGACACGCTGGAAAAGCTTTTCGCTATGATGCACTCCGCTAGAGACGCAGTCTTCGGCTCTCCCCAACTGTCCGCAGGGAAGCGGCGGTTGCCGGCGTCCTTCTGCCGAAGCCGCGCTTTGCAGCCTACAAGTGCGGTTCACGTCAGCGGTACACCTAGTAGCCGCTTCTTCGCCTCCGGCAGCCGGGGAGAGCGGTTGGCTTCTGAGAGGCGAAGAACGAAACCGGCTTGTGTGCGCAGCCTTGGCACTGCTAGAAGACGGTGGCTGCAGCTGCCAGCCCTTTCAGGTCACTTCTGGGATGCTTCTGGCAGCTGCTCCAGGACGACTTTCCTGGGTTTTGACTTGGTCCTGATGCAGACGAATCTGGAGAATTCTTGTTCGTACCCTGAGTTTACGAGTTGCAGAGATATCGATGGCAGCTACAGAAAAGAAGGGCTGTGCTGAGTCGCTCAGGAAGCAAGGACATTAACAGCGCTTAGTGTTTGGGAGTGAGCAGCTGCTGGTTTTTTGCAATGACTTCGCTGTGCACTGAATGTCAGGTGGAGCTGTGCACTCTTTTACAACGAGCAGGGCAGCAGAAAACAGAGAGCACGGACGTCTTACAGCAGTTTGAAGCTTGCCTAGTAAAGAGCAGTGTTTTTGGAGTGTTCAGCAAGTATATGTTTCTGGGCAAGGGCGGGATGCGTGCACTGTGCTGGCAAGCTTTCTCCCTGCGAGACACGCTGGAAAAGCTTTTCGCTATGATGCAGTCCGCTAGAGACGCGGACTTCGGCTCTCCGCAGCTGTCCGCAGGGAAGCGGCGGTTGCCGGCTTCTTTCTGCCGAAGCCGCGCTTTGCAGCCTACAAGTGCGGTTCACGTCAGCGGTGCACCTAGTAGCCGCTTCTTCGCCTCCGGCAGCCGGGGAGAGCGGTTGGCTTCTGAGAGGCGAAGAACGAAACCGGCTTGTGTGCGCTGCCTTGGCACTGCTAGAGGACGATGGCTGCAGCTGCCAGCCCTTTCAGGTCACCTCTGGCATGCTTCTGGCAGGTGCTCCAGGACGACTTTCCTGGGTTTCGACTTGGTCCTGATGCAGACGAATCTGGAGAATTCTTGTTCGTGCCCTGAGCTTCCTAGATGCAGAGAAGAAGGGCTGCGTTGAGTTGCTCGGGTAGCAAGGACATAGACAGCGCCTTGCGTTTGGGAGTGAGCAGCTGCTGGTTTTTTGCAATTGACTTCGCTGTGCACTGAATGCCAGGGTGAGCTGTGCACACTTCTACAACCAGCAGGGCAGCAGAAAACAGAGAGCACAGATGTCTTAGAGCAGTTTGAAGCTTGCCTAGGAAAAAGCAGTGTTTTCGGAGTCTTCAGCAGATCCATGTTTCTGGGCAAGGGCGGGATGCGTGCACTGTCCTGGCAAGCTCTCTCCCGGCGAGACACGCTGGAAAAGCTTTTCGCTATGATGCACTCCGCTAGAGACGCAGTCTTCGGCTCTCCCCAACTGTCCGCAGGGAAGCGGCGGTTGCCGGCGTCCTTCTGCCGAAGCCGCGCTTTGCAGCCTACAAGTGCGGTTCACGTCAGCGGTACACCTAGTAGCCGCTTCTTCGCCTCCGGCAGCCGGGGAGAGCGGTTGGCTTCTGAGAGGCGAAGAACGAAACCGGCTTGTGTGCGCAGCCTTGGCACTGCTAGAAGACGGTGGCTGCAGCTGCCAGCCCTTTCAGGTCACTTCTGGGATGCTTCTGGCAGCTGCTCCAGGACGACTTTCCTGGGTTTTGACTTGGTCCTGATGCAGACGAATCTGGAGAATTCTTGTTCGTACCCTGAGTTTACGAGTTGCAGAGATATCGATGGCAGCTACAGAAAAGAAGGGCTGTGCTGAGTCGCTCAGGAAGCAAGGACATTAACAGCGCTTAGTGTTTGGGAGTGAGCAGCTGCTGGTTTTTTGCAATGACTTCGCTGTGCACTGAATGTCAGGTGGAGCTGTGCACTCTTTTACAACGAGCAGGGCAGCAGAAAACAGAGAGCACGGACGTCTTACAGCAGTTTGAAGCTTGCCTAGTAAAGAGCAGTGCTTTTGGAGTGTTCAGCAGATCCATGTTTCTGGGCAAGGGCGGGATGCGTGCAGTGTTCTGGCAAGCTTTCTCCCTGGGAGAGAAGCTAGAAAAGATTTTCGCCATGATGCAATCCGCTAGAGACTCAGACTCCGGCTCGCCGCAGCTGTCCGCAGGGAAGCGGCGGTTGCCGGCGTCTTTCTGCCGAAGCCGCGCTTTGCAGCCTACAAGTGCGGTTCACGTAAGCGGCGCACCTAGCAGCCGCTTCTTCGCCTCCGGCAGCCGGGGACAGCGGTTGGCTTCTGAAAGGCGAAGAATGAAACCGGCTTGTGTGCGCAGCCTTGGCACTGCTAGAGGACGGTGGTTGCAGCTGCCAGCCCTTTCAGTTCACCTCTGGGGTGCTTCTGGCAGTTGTTCCCGGACGACTTTCCTGCGTTTTTACTTGGTCCTGATGCAGAGGAATCTGGAAAATTCTTGTTCGTACCCTGAGTTTACGAGTTGCAGAGATATCGATGGCAGCTACAGAAAAGAAGGGCTGTGCTGAGTTGCAGGGAAGCAAGGACATAGACAGCGCCTTGTGTTTGGGAGTGAGCAGCTGCTGTTTTTTTGCAGTTGACTTCGCTGTGCACTGAATGTCAGGGGGAGCTGTGCACTCTTCTACAACGCGCAGGGCAGCAGAAAACAGAGAGCACAGATGTCTGACAGCAGTTTGAAGCTTGCCTAGGAAAGAGCAGTGTTTTTAAAGAGTTCAGCAAATATATGTTTCTGGGCAAGGGCGGGATGCGTGCACTGTGCTGGCAAGCTCTCTCCCGTCGAGACACGCGGGAAAAGCTTTTCGCTATGATGCACTCCGCTAGAGACGCAGTCTTCGGCTCTCCCCAGCTGTCCGCAGGGAAGCGGCGGTTGCCGGCGTCCTTCTGCCGAAGCCGCGCTTTCCAGCCTACAAGTGCGGTTCACGTCAGCGGTACACCTAGTAGCCGCTTCTTCGCCTCCGGCAGCCGGGGAGAGCGGTTGGCTTCTGAGAGGCGAAGAACGAAACCGGCTTGTGTGCGCAGCCTTGGCACTGCTAGAAGACGGTGGCTGCAGCTGCCAGCCCTTTCACTTCACTTCTGGGATGCTTCTGGCAGGTGCTCCAGGATGACTTTCCTGGGTTTTGACTTGGTCCTGATGCAGACGAATCTGGAGAATTCTTGTTCGTGCCCTGAGCTTCCTAGATGCAGAGAAGAAGGGCTGCGTTGAGTTGCTCGGGTAGCAAGGACATAGACAGCGCCTTGCGTTTGGGAGTGAGCAGCTGCTGGTTTTTTGCAATTGACTTCGCTGTGCACTGAATGCCAGGGTGAGCTGTGCACACTTCTACAACCAGCAGGGCAGCAGAAAACAGAGAGCACAGATGTCTTAGAGCAGTTTGAAGCTTGCCTAGGAAAGAGCAGTGTTTTCGGAGTCTTCAGCAGATCCATGTTTCTGGGCAAGGGCGGGATGCGTGCACTGTCCTGGCAAGCTCTCTCCTGGCGAGACACGCTGGAAAAGCTTTTCGCTATGATGCAGTCCGCTAGAGACGCAGACTCCGGCTCTCTGCAGCTGTCCGCAGGGAAGCTGCGGTTGCAGGCGTCTTTCTGCCGAAGCCGCGCTTTGCAGCCTACAAGTGCGGTTGACGTCAGCGGTGCACCTAGTAGGCGCTTCCTCGCCTCCGGCAGCCGGGGAGAGCGGTTGGCTTCTGAGAGGCGAAGAACGAAACCGGCTTGTGTGCGCAGCCTTGGCACTGCTAGAGGACGTGAGTGCAGCTGCCAGCCCTTTCAGGTCACCTCTGGCATGCTTCTGGCTGGTGCTCCAGGACGACTTTCCTGGGTTTCGACTTGGTCCTGATGCAGACGAATCTGGAGAATTCTTGTTCGTACCCTGAGTTTACGAGTTGCAGAGATATCGATGGCAGCTACAGAAAAGAAGGGCTGTGCTGAGTTGCAAGGGAAGCAAGGACATAGACAGCGCCTTGTGTTTGGGAGTGAGCAGCTGCTGTTTTTTTGCAGTTGACTTCGCTGTGCACTGAATGTCAGGGGGAGCTGTGCACTCTTCTACAACGCGCAGGGCAGCAGAAAACAGAGAGCACAGATGTCTGACAGCAGTTTGAAGCTTGCCTAGGAAAGAGCAGTGTTTTTGGAGAGTTCAGCAAATATATGTTTCTGGGCAAGGGCGGGATGCGTGCACTGTGCTGGCAAGCTTTCTCCCTGCGAGACACGCGGGAAAAGCTTCTCGCTATGATGCACTCCTCTAGAGACGCAGTCTTCGGCTCTCCCCAGCTGTCCGCAGGGAAGCGGCGGTTGCCGGCGTCCTTCTGCCGAAGCCGCGCTTTGCAGCCTACAAGTGCGGTTCACGTCAGCGGTACACCTAGTTGTCGCTTCTTCGCCTCCGGCAGCCGGGGAGAGCGGTTGGCTTCTGAGAGGCGAAGAACGAAACCGGCTTGTGTGCGCAGCCTTGGCACTGCTAGAAGACGGTGGCTGCAGCTGCCAGCCCTTTCAGGTCACCACTGGCATGCTTCTGGCAGGTGCTCCAGGACGACTTTCCTGGGTTTTGACTTGGTCCTGATGCAGACGAATCTGGAGAATTCTTGTTCGTGCCCTGAGCTACCGAGATGCAGAGAAGAAGGGCTGCGTTGAGTTGCTCGGGTAGCAAGGACATAGACAGCGCCTTGTGTTTGGGAGTGAGCAGCTGCTGGTTTTTTGCAGTCGACTTCGCTGTGCACTGAATGTCAGGGGGAGCTGTGCACTCTTCTACAACGCGCAGGGCAGCAGAAAACAGAGAGCACGCACGTCTGACAGCAGTTTGAAGCTTGCCTAGGAAAGAGCAGTGTTTTTGGAGTGTTCAGCAAGTATATGTTTCTGGGCAAGGGCGGGATGCGTGCACTGTGCTGGCAAGCTTTCTCCCTGCGAGACACGCTGGAAAAGCGTTTCGCTATGATGCAGTCCGCTAGAGACGCGGACTTCGGCTCTCCGCAGCTGTCCGCAGGGAAGCGGCGGTTGCCGGCTTCTTTCTGCCGAAGCCGCGCTTTGCAGCCTACAAGTGCGGTTCACGTCAGCGGTGCACCTAGTAGCCGCTTCTTCGCCTCCGGCAGCCGGGGAGAGCGGTTGGCTTCTTAGAGGCGAAGAACGAAACCGGCTTGTGTGCGCTGCCTTGGCACTGCTAGAGGACGATGGCTGCAGCTGCCAGCCCTTTCAGGTCACCTCTGGCATGCTTCTGGCAGGTGCTCCAGGACGACTTTCCTGGGTTTCGACTTGGTCCTGATGCAGACGAATCTGGAGAATTCTTGTTCGTGCCCTGAGCTTCCTAGATGCAGAGAAGAAGGGCTGCGTTGAGTTGCTCGGGTAGCAAGGACATAGACAGCGCCTTGCGTTTGGGAGTGAGCAGCTGCTGGTTTTTTGCAATTGACTTCGCTGTGCACTGAATGCCAGGGTGAGCTGTGCACACTTCTACAACCAGCAGGGCAGCAGAAAACAGAGAGCACAGATGTCTTAGAGCAGTTTGAAGCTTGCCTAGGAAAGAGCAGTGTTTTCGGAGTCTTCAGCAGATCCATGTTTCTGGGCAAGGGCGGGATGCGTGCACTGTCCTGGCAAGCTCTCTCCCGGCGAGACACGCTGGAAAAGCTTTTCGCTATGATGCAGTCCGCTAGAGACGCAGACTTCGGCTCTCCCCAGCTGTACGCAGGGAAGCGGCGGTTGCCGGCGTCCTTCTGCCGAAGCCGCGCTTTGCAGCCTACAAGTGCGGTTCACGTCAGCGGTGCACCTAGTAGCCGCTTCTTCGCCTCCGGCAGCCAGAGAGAGCGGTTGGCTTCTGAGAGGCGAAGAACGAAACCGGCTTGTGTGCGCAGCCTTGGCACTGCTAGAAGACGGTGGCTGCAGCTGCCAGCCCTTTCACTTCACTTCTGGGATGCTTCTGGCAGGTGCTCCAGGACGACTTTCCTGGGTTTTGACTTGGTCCTGATGCAGACGAATCTGGAAAATTCTTGTTCGTGCCCTGAGCTTCCTAGATGCAGAGAAGAAGGGCTGCGTTGAGTTGCTCGGGTAGCAAGGACATAGACAGCGCCTTGTGTTTGGGAGTGAGCAGCTGCTGGTTTTTTGCAATTGACTTCGCTGTGCACTGAATGCCAGGGTGAGCTGTGCACACTTCTACAACCAGCAGGGCAGCAGAAAACAGAGAGCACAGATGTCTTAGAGCAGTTTGAAGCTTGCCTAGGAAAGAGCAGTGTTTTCGGAGTCTTCAGCAGATCCATGTTTCTGGGCAAGGGCGGGATGCGTGCACTGTGCTGGCAAGCTCTCTCCCTGCGAGACACGCTGGAAAAGCTTTTCGCTATGATGCAGTCCGCTAGAGACGCAGACTCCGGCTCTCTGCAGCTGTCCGCAGGGAAGCTGCGGTTGCCGGCGTCTTTCTGCCGAAGCCGCGCTTTGCAGCCTACAAGTGCGGTTGACGTCAGCGGTGCACCTAGTAGGCGCTTCCTCGCCTCCGGCAGCCGGGGAGAGCGGTTGGCTTCTGAGAGGCGAAGAACGAAACCGGCTTGTGTGCGCTGCCTTGGCACTGCTAGAGGACGATGGCTGCAGCTGCCAGCCCTTTCAGGTCACCTCTGGCATGCTTCTGGCAGGTGCTCCAGGACGACTTTCCTGGGTTTCGACTAGGTCCTGATGCAGACGAATCTGGAGAATTCTTGTTCGTTCCCTGAGCTCCCGAGATACAGAGAACTCGATGGCAGCTGCAGAAAAGAAGGGCTGTGCTGAGTTGCAGGGAAGCAAGGACATAGACAGCGCCTTGTGTTTGGGAGTGAGCAGCTGCTGTTTTTTTGCAGTTGACTTCGCTGTGCACTGAATGTCAGGTGGAGCTGTGCACTCTTCTACAACGCGCAGGGCAGCAGAAAACAGAGAACACAGATGTCTGGCAACAGTTTGAAGCTTGCGTAGGAAAGAGTAGTGTTTTTGGAGGGTTCAGCAAATATATGTTTCTGGGCAAGGGCGGGATGCGTGCACTGTGCTGGCAAGCTCTCTCCCGTCGAGACACGCGGGAAAAGCTTCTCGCTATGATGCACTCCGCTAGAGACGCAGACTTCGGCTCTCCCCAGCTGTACGCAGGGAAGCGGCGGTTGCCGGCGTCCTTCTGCCGAAGCCGCGCTTTGCAGCCTACAAGTGCGGTTCACGTCAGCGGTGCACCTATTAGCCGCTTCTTCGCCTCCGGCAGCCGGAGAGAGCGGTTGGCTTCTGAGAGGCGAAGAACGAAACCGGCTTGTGTGCGCAGCCTTGGCACTGCTAGAAGACGGTGGCTGCAGCTGCCAGCCCTTTCACTTCACTTCTGGGATGCTTCTGGCAGGTGCTCCAGGACGACTTTCCTGGGTTTTGACTTGGTCCTGATGCAGACGAATCTGGAAAATTCTTGTTCGTGCCCTGAGCTTCCTAGATGCAGAGAAGAAGGGCTGCGTTGAGTTGCTCGGGTAGCAAGGACATAGACAGCGCCTTGTGTTTGGGAGTGAGCAGCTGCTCGTTTTTTGCAATTGACTTCGCTGTGCACTGAATGCCAGGGTGAGCTGTGCACACTTCTACAACCAGCAGGGCAGCAGAAAACAGAGAGCACAGATGTCTTAGAGCAGTTTGAAGCTTGCCTAGGAAAGAGCAGTGTTTTCGGAGTGTTCAGCAGATCCATGTTTCTGGGCAAGGGCGGGATGCGTGCACTGTCTTGGCAAGCTCTCTCCCGGCGAGACACGCTGGAAAAGCTTTTCGCTATGATGCACTCCGCTAGAGACGCAGTCTTCGGCTCTCACCAACTGTCCGCAGGGAAGCGGCGGTTGCCGGCGTCCTTCTGCCGAAGCCGCGCTTTCCAGCCTACAAGAGCGGTTCACGTCAGCGGTACACCTAGTAGCCGCTTCTTCGCCTCCGGCAGCCGGGGAGAGCGGTTGGCTTCTGAGAGGCGAAGAACGAAACCGGCTTGTGTGCGCTGCCTTGGCACTGCTAGAAGACGGTGGCTGCAGCTGCCAGCCCTTTCAGGTCACCTCTGGCATGCTTCTGACAGGTGCTCCAGGACGACTTTCCTGGGTTTTGACTTGGTCCTGATGCAGACGAATCTGGAGAATTCTTGTTCGTACCCTGAGTTTACGAGTTGCAGAGATATCGATGGCAGCTACAGAAAAGAAGGGCTGTGCTGAGTCGCTCAGGAAGCAAGGACATTAACAGCGCTTACTGTTTGGGAGTGAGCAGCTGCTGGTTTTTTGCAATGACTTCGCTGTGCACTGAATGTCAGGGGGAGCTGTGCACTCTTTTACAACGAGCAGGGCAGCAGAAAACAGAGAGCACGGACGTCTTACAGCAGTTTGAAGCTTGCCTAGTAAAGAGCAGTGTTTTTGGAGTGTTCAGCAGATCCATGTTTCTGGGCAAGGGCGGGATGCGTGCAGTGTTCTGGCAAGCTTTCTCCCTGGGAGAGAAGCTAGAAAAGCTTTTCGCCATGATGCAATCCGCTAGAGACTCAGACTCCGGCTCGCCGCAGCTGTCCGCAGGGAAGCGGCGGTTGCCGGCGTCTTTCTGCCGAAGCCGCGCTTTGCAGCCTACAAGTGCGGTTCACGTAAGCGGCGCACCTAGCAGCCGCTTCTTCGCCTCCGGCAGCCGGGGACAGTGGTTGGCTTCTGAAAGGCGAAGAATGAAACCGGCTTGTGTGCGCAGCCTTGGCACTGCTAGAGGACGGTGGTTGCAGCTGCCAGCCCTTTCAGTTCACCTCTGGGGTGCTTCTGGCAGTTGTTCCCGGACGACTTTCCTGCGTTTTTACTTGGTCCTGATGCAGAGGAATCTGGAAAATTCTTGTTCGTACCCTGAGTTTACGAGTTGCAGAGATATCGATGGCAGCTACAGAAAAGAAGGGCTGTGCTGAGTTGCAGGGAAGCAAGGACATAGACAGCGCCTTGTGTTTGGGAGTGAGCAGCTGCTGTTTTTTTGCAGTTGACTTCGCTGTGCACTGAATGTCAGGGGGAGCTGTGCACTCTTCTACAACGCGCAGGGCAGCAGAAAACAGAGAGCACAGATGTCTGACAGCAGTTTGAAGCTTGCCTAGGAAAGAGCAGTGTTTTTAAAGAGTTCAGCAAATATATGTTTCTGGGCAAGGGCGGGATGCGTGCACTGTGCTGGCAAGCTCTCTCCCGTCGAGACACGCGGGAAAAGCTTTTCGCTATGATGCACTCCGCTAGAGACGCAGTCTTCGGCTCTCCCCAGCTGTCCGCAGGGAAGCGGCGGTTGCCGGCGTCCTTCTGCCGAAGCCGCGCTTTCCAGCCTACAAGTGCGGTTCACGTCAGCGGTACACCTAGTAGCCGCTTCTTCGCCTCCGGCAGCCGGGGAGAGCGGTTGGCTTCTGAGAGGCGAAGAACGAAACCGGCTTGTGTGCGCAGCCTTGGCACTGCTAGAAGACGGTGGCTGCAGCTGCCAGCCCTTTCAGGTCACCTCTGGCATGCTTCTGGCAGATGCTCCAGGACGACTTTCCTGGGTTTTGACTTGGTCCTGATGCAGACGAATCTGGAGAATTCTTGTTCGTGCCCTGAGCTTCCTAGATGCAGAGAAGAAGGGCTGCGTTGAGTTGCTCGGGTAGCAAGGACATAGACAGCGCCTTGCGTTTGGGAGTGAGCAGCTGCTGGTTTTTTGCAATTGACTTCGCTGTGCACTGAATGCCAGGGTGAGCTGTGCACACTTCTACAACCAGCAGGGCAGCAGAAAACAGAGAGCACAGATGTCTTAGAGCAGTTTGAAGCTTGCCTAGGAAAGAGCAGTGTTTTCGGAGTCTTCAGCAGATCCATGTTTCTGGGCAAGGGCGGGATGCGTGCACTGTCCTGGCAAGCTCTCTCCCGGCGAGACACGCTGGAAAAGCTTTTCGCTATGATGCAGTCCGCTAGAGACGCAGACTCCGGCTCTCTGCAGCTGTCCGCAGGGAAGCTGCGGTTGCCGGCGTCTTTCTGCCGAAGCCGCGCTTTGCAGCCTACAAGTGCGGTTGACGTCAGCGGTGCACCTAGTAGGCGCTTCCTCGCCTCCGGCAGCCGGGGAGAGCGGTTGGCTTCTGAGAGGCGAAGAACGAAACCGGCTTGTGTGCGCTGCCTTGGCACTGCTAGAGGACGATGGCTGCAGCTGCCAGCCCTTTCAGGTCACCTCTGGCATGCTTCTGGCAGGTGCTCCAGGACGACTTTCCTGGGTTTCGACTTGGTCCTGATGCAGACGAATCTGGAGAATTCTTGTTCGTTCCCTGAGCTCCCGAGATACAGAGAACTCGATGGCAGCTGCAGAAAAGAAGGGCTGTGCTGAGTTGCAGGGAAGCAAGGACATAGACAGCGCCTTGTGTTTGGGAGTGAGCAGCTGCTGTTTTTTTGCAGTTGACTTCGCTGTGCACTGAATGTCAGGGGGAGCTGTGCACTCTTCTACAACGCGCAGGGCAGCAGAAAACAGAGAGCACAGATGTCTGACAGCAGTTTGAAGCTTGCCTAGGAAAGAGCAGTGTTTTTGGAGAGTTCAGAAAATATATGTTTCTGGGCAAGGGCGGGATGCGTGCACTGTGCTGGCAAGCTTTCTCCCTGCGAGACACGCTGGAAAAGCTTTTCGCTATGATGCAGTCCGCTAGAGACGCAGACTTCGGCTCTCCGCAGCTGTCCGCAGGGAAGCGGCGGTTGCCGGCGTCCTTCTGCTGAAGCCGCGCTTTGCAGCCTACAAGTGCGGTTCACGTCAGCGGTGCACCTAGTAGCCGCTTCTTCGCCTCCGGCAGCCGGGGAGAGCGGTTGGCTTCTGAGAGGCGAAGAACGAAACCGGCTTGTGTGCGCAGCCTTGGCACTGCTAGAAGACGGTGGCTGCAGCTGCCAGCCCTTTCACTTCACTTCTGGGATGCTTCTGGCAGGTGCTCCAGGACGACTTTCCTGGGTTTTGACTTGGTCCTGATGCAGACGAATCTGGAAAATTCTTGTTCGTGCCCTGAGCTTCCTAGATGCAGAGAAGAAGGGCTGCGTTGAGTTGCTCGGGCAGCAAGGACATAGACAGCGCCTTGCGTTTGGGAGTGAGCAGCTGCTGTTTTTTTGCAGTTGACTTCGCTGTGCACTGAATGCCAGGGTGAGCTGTGCACACTTCTACAACCAGCAGGGCAGCAGAAAACAGAGAGCACAGATGTCTTAGAGCAGTTTGAAGCTTGCCTAGGAAAGAGCAGTGTTTTCGGAGTCTTCAGCAGATCCATGTTTCTGGGCAAGGGCGGGATGCGTGCACTGTCCTGGCAAGCTCTCTCCCTGCGAGACACGCTGGAAAAGCTTTTCGCTATGATGCACTCCGCTAGAGACGCAGACTTCGGCTCTCCCCAGCTGTACGCAGGGAAGCGGCGGTTGCCGGCGTCCTTCTGCCGAAGCCGCGCTTTGCAGCCTACAAGTGCGGTTCACGTCAGCGGTGCACCTAGTAGCCGCTTCTTCGCCTCCGGCAGCCGGAGAGAGCGGTTGGCTTCTGAGAGGCGAAGAACGAAACCGGCTTGTGTGCGCAGCCTTGGCACTGCTAGAAGACGGTGGCTGCAGCTGCCAGCCCTTTCAGGTCACCTCTGGCATGCTTCTGACAGGTGCTCCAGGACGACTTTCCTGGGTTTTGACTTGGTCCTGATGCAGACGAATCTGGAGAATTCTTGTTCGTAACCTGAGTTTACGAGTTGCAGAGATATCGATGGCAGCTACAGAAAAGAAGGGCTGTGCTGAGTCGCTCAGGAAGCAAGGACATAGACAGCGCCTTGTGTTTGGGAGTGAGCAGCTGCTGGTTTTTTGCAGTTGACTTCGCTGTGCACTGAATGTCAGGGGGAGCTGTGCACTCTTTTACAACGAGCAGGGCAGCAGAAAACAGAGAGCACGGACGTCTTACAGCAGTTTGAAGCTTGCCTAGTAAAGAGCAGTGTTTTTGGAGTGTTCAGCAGATCCATGTTTCTGGGCAAGGGCGGGATGCGTGCAGTGTTCTGGCAAGCTTTCTCCCTGGGAGAGAAGCTAGAAAAGCTTTTCGCCATGATGCAATCCGCTAGAGACTCAGACTCCGGCTCGCCGCAGCTGTCCGCAGGGAAGCGGCGGTTGCCGGCGTCTTTCTGCCGAAGCCGCGCTTTGCAGCCTACAAGTGCGGTTCACGTAAGCGGCGCACCTAGCAGCCGCTTCTTCGCCTCCGGCAGCCGGGGACAGCGGTTGGCTTCTGAAAGGCGAAGAATGAAACCGGCTTGTGTGCGCAGCCTTGGCACTGCTAGAGGACGGTGGTTGCAGCTGCCAGCCCTTTCAGTTCACCTCTGGGGTGCTTCTGGCAGTTGTTCCCGGACGACTTTCCTGCGTTTTTACTTGGTCCTGATGCAGAGGAATCTGGAAAATTCTTGTTCGTACCCTGAGTTTACGAGTTGCAGAGATATCGATGGCAGCTACAGAAAAGAAGGGCTGTGCTGAGTTGCAGGGAAGCAAGGACATAGACAGCGCCTTGTGTTTGGGAGTGAGCAGCTGCTGTTTTTTTGCAGTTGACTTCGCTGTGCACTGAATGTCAGGGGGAGCTGTGCACTCTTCTACAACGCGCAGGGCAGCAGAAAACAGAGAGCACAGATGTCTGACAGCAGTTTGAAGCTTGCCTAGGAAAGAGCAGTGTTTTTAAAGAGTTCAGCAAATATATGTTTCTGGGCAAGGGCGGGATGCGTGCACTGTGCTGGCAAGCTCTCTCCCGTCGAGACACGCGGGAAAAGCTTTTCGCTATGATGCACTCCGCTAGAGACGCAGTCTTCGGCTCTCCCCAGCTGTCCGCAGGGAAGCGGCGGTTGCCGGCGTCCTTTTGCCGAAGCCACGCTTTCCAGCCTACAAGTGCGGTTCACGTCAGCGGTACACCTAGTAGCCGCTTCTTCGCCTCCGGCAGCCGGGGAGAGCGGTTGGCTTCTGAGAGGCGAAGAACGAAACCGGCTTGTGTGCGCAGCCTTGGCACTGCTAGAAGACGGTGGCTGCAGCTGCCAGCCCTTTCAGGTCACCTCTGGCATGCTTCTGGCAGGTGCTCCAGGACGACTTTCCTGGGTTTTGACTTGGTCCTGATGCAGACGAATCTGGAGAATTCTTGTTCGTGCCCTGAGCTTCCTAGATGCAGAGAAGAAGGGCTGCGTTGAGTTGCTCGGGTAGCAAGGACATAGACAGCGCCTTGCGTTTGGGAGTGAGCAGCTGCTGGTTTTTTGCAATTGACTTCGCTGTGCACTGAATGCCAGGGTGAGCTGTGCACACTTCTACAACCAGCAGGGCAGCAGAAAACAGAGAGCACAGATGTCTTAGAGCAGTTTGAAGCTTGCCTAGGAAAGAGCAGTGTTTTCGGAGTGTTCAGCAGATCCATGTTTCTGGGCAAGGGCGGGATGCGTGCACTGTCTTGGCAAGCTCTCTCCCGGCGAGACACGCTGGAAAAGCTTTTCGCTATGATGCACTCCGCTAGAGACGCAGACTTCGGCTCTCACCAACTGTCCGCAGGGAAGCGGCGGTTGCCGGCGTCCTTCTGCCGAAGCCGCGCTTTCCAGCCTACAAGAGCGGTTCACGTCAGCGGTACACCTAGTAGCCGCTTCTTCGCCTCCGGCAGCCGGGGAGAGCGGTTGGCTTCTGAGAGGCGAAGAACGAAACCGGCTTGTGTGCGCAGCCTTGGCACTGCTAGAGGACGGTGAGTCCAGCTGCCAGCCCTTTCAGGTCACCTCTGGCATGCTTCTGACAGGTGCTCCAGGACGACTTTCCTGGGTTTTGACTTGGTCCTGATGCAGACGAATCTGGAGAATTCTTGTTCGTACCCTGAGTTTACGAGTTGCAGAGATATCGATGGCAGCTACAGAAAAGAAGGGCTGTGCTGAGTCGCTGAGGAAGCAAGGACATAGACAGCGCCTTGTGTTTGGGAGTGAGCAGCTGCTGGTTTTTTGCAATGACTTCGCTGTGCACTGAATGTCAGGGGGAGCTGTGCACTCTTTTACAACGAGCAGGGCAGCAGAAAACAGAGAGCACGGACGTCTTACAGCAGTTTGAAGCTTGCCTAGTAAAGAGCAGTGTTTTTGGAGTGTTCAGCAGATCCATGTTTCTGGGCAAGGGCGGGATGCGTGCAGTGTTCTGGCAAGCTTTCTCCCTGGGAGAGAAGCTAGAAAAGCTTTTCGCCATGATGCAATCCGCTAGAGACTCAGACTCCGGCTCGCCGCAGCTGTCCGCAGGGAAGCGGCGGTTGCCGGCGTCTTTCTGCCGAAGCCGCGCTTTGCAGCCTACAAGTGCGGTTCACGTAAGCGGCGCACCTAGCAGCCGCTTCTTCGCCTCCGGCAGCCGGGGACAGCGGTTGGCTTCTGAGAGGCGAAGAATGAAACCGGCTTGTGTGCGCAGCCTTGGCACTGCTAGAGGACGGTGGTTGCAGCTGCCAGCCCTTTCAGTTCACCTCTGGGGTGCTTCTGGCAGTTGTTCCCGGACGACTTTCCTGCGTATTTACTTGGTCCTGATGCAGAGGAATCTGGAAAATTCTTGTTCGTACCCTGAGTTTACGAGTTGCAGAGATATCGATGGCAGCTACAGAAAAGAAGGGCTGTGCTGAGTTGCAGGGAAGCAAGGACATAGACAGCGCCTTGTGTTTGGGAGTGAGCAGCTGCTGTTTTTTTGCAGTTGACTTCGCTGTGCACTGAATGTCAGGGGGAGCTGTGCACTCTTCTACAACGCGCAGGGCAGCAGAAAACAGAGAGCACAGATGTCTGACAGCAGTTTGAAGCTTGCCTAGGAAAGAGCAGTGTTTTTGGAGAGTTCAGAAAATATATGTTTCTGGGCAAGGGCGGGATGCGTGCACTGTGCTGGCAAGCTTTCTCCCTGCGAGACACGCGGGAAAAGCTTCTCGCTATGATGCACTCCGCTAGAGACGCAGTCTTCGGCTCTCCCCAGCTGTCCGCAGGGAAGCGGCGGTTGCCGGCGTCCTTCTGCCGAAGCCGCGCTTTGCAGCCTACAAGTGCGGTTCACGTCAGCGGTACACCTAGTAGTCGCTTCTTCGCCTCCGGCAGCCGGGGAGAGCGGTTGGCTTCTGAGAGGCGAAGAACGAAACCGGCTTGTGTGCGCTGCCTTGGCACTGCTAGAAGACGGTGGCTGCAGCTGCCAGCCCTTTCAGGTCACCTCTGGCATGCTTCTGGCAGGTGCTCCAGGACGACTTTCCTGGGTTTTGACTTGGTCCTGATGCAGACGAATCTGGAGAATTGTTGTTCGTGCCCTGAGCTACCGAGATGCAGAGAAGAAGGGCTGCGTTGAGTTGCTCGGGTAGCAAGGACATAGACAGCGCCTTGTGTTTGGGAGTGAGCAGCTGCTGGTTTTTTGCAGTCGACTTCGCTGTGCACTGAATGTCAGGGGGAGCTGTGCACTCTTCTACAACGCGCAGGGCAGCAGAAAACAGAGAGCACACACGTCTGACAGCAGTTTGAAGCTTGCCTAGGAAAGAGCAGTGTTTTTGGAGTGTTCAGCAAGTATATGTTTCTGGGCAAGGGCGGGATGCGTGCACTGTGCTGGCAAGCTTTCTCCCTGCGAGACACGCTGGAAAAGCTTTTCGCTATGATGCAGTCCGCTAGAGACGCAGACTTCGGCTCTCCGCAGCTGTCCGCAGGGAAGCGGCGGTTGCCGGCTTCTTTCTGCCGAAGCCGCGCTTTGCAGCCTACAAGTGCGGTTCACGTCAGCGGTGCACCTAGTAGCCGCTTCTTCGCCTCCGGCAGCCGGGGAGAGCGGTTGGCTTCTGAGAGGCGAAGAACGAAACCGGCTTGTGTGCGCTGCCTTGGCACTGCTAGAGGACGCTGGCTGCAGCTGCCAGCCCTTTCAGGTCACCTCTGGCATGCTTCTGGCAGGTGCTCCAGGACGACTTTCCTGGGTTTCGACTTGGTCCTGATGCAGACGAATCTGGAGAATTCTTGTTCGTACCCTGAGTTTACGAGTTGCAGAGATATCGATGGCAGCTACAGAAAAGAAGGGCTGTGCTGAGTTGCAAGGGAAGCAAGGACATAGACAGCGCCTTGTGTTTGGGAGTGAGCAGCTGCTGGTTTTTTGCAGTCGACTTCGCTGTGCACAGAATGTCAGGGGGAGCTGTGCACTCTTCTACAACGCGCAGGGCAGCAGAAAACAGAGAGCACGCACGTCTGACAGCAGTTTGAAGCTTGCGTAGGAAAGAGCAGTGTTTTTGGAGTGTTCAGCAAATATATGTTTCTGGGCAAGGGCGGGATGCGTGCACTGTGCTGGCAAGCTTTCTCCCTGCGAGACACGCTGGAAAAGCTTTTCGCTATGATGCAGTCCGCTAGAGACGCAGACTTCGGCTCTCCGCAGCTGTCCGCAGGGAAGCGGCGGTTGCCGGCTTCTTTCTGCCGAAGCCGCGCTTTGCAGCCTACAAGTGCGGTTCACGTCAGCGGTGCACCTAGTAGCCGCTTCTTCGCCTCCGGCAGCCGGGGAGAGCGGTTGGCTTCTGAGAGGCGAAGAACGAAACCGGCTTGTGTGCGCTGCCTTGGCACTGCTAGAGGACGATGGCTGCAGCTGCCAGCCCTTTCAGGTCACCTCTGGCATGCTTCTGGCAGGTGCTCCAGGACGACTTTCCTGGGTTTCGACTTGGTCCTGATGCAGACGAATCTGGAGAATTCTTGTTCGTACCCTGAGTTTACGAGTTGCAGAGATATCGATGGCAGCTACAGAAAAGAAGGGCTGTGCTGAGTTGCAAGGGAAGCAAGGACATAGACAGCGCCTTGTGTTTGGGAGTTAGCAGCTGCTGTTTTTTTGCAGTTGACTTCGCTGTGCACTGAATGTCAGGGGGAGTTGTGCACTCTTCTACAACGCGCAGGGCAGCAGAAAACAGAGAGCACAGATGTCTCACAGCAGTTTGAAGCTTGCCTAGGAAAGAGCAGTGTTTTTGGAGAGTTCCGCAAATATATGTTTCTGGGCAAGGGCGGGATGCGTGCACTGTGCTGGCAAGCTCTCTCCCTGCGAGACACGCTGGAAAAGCTTTTCGCTATGATGCAGTCCGCTAGAGACGCAGACTTCGGCTCTCCCCAGCTGTACGCAGGGAAGCGGCGGTTGCCGGCGTCCTTCTGCTGAAGCCGCGCTTTGCAGCCTACAAGTGCGGTTCACGTCAGCGGTGCACCTAGTAGCCGCTTCTTCGCCTCCGGCAGCCGGGGAGAGCGGTTGGCTTCTGAGAGGCGAAGAACGAAACCGGCTTGTGTGCGCAGCCTTGGCACTGCTAGAAGACGGTGGCTGCAGCTGCCAGCCCTTTCACTTCACTTCTGGGATGCTTCTGGCAGGTGCTCCAGGACGACTTTCCTGGGTTTTGACTTGGTCCTGATGCAGACGAATCTGGAAAATTCTTGTTCGTGCCCTGAGCTTCCTAGATGCAGAGAAGAAGGGCTGCGTTGAGTTGCTCGGGCAGCAAGGACATAGACAGCGCCTTGCGTTTGGGAGTGAGCAGCTGCTGGTTTTTTGCAATTGACTTCGCTGTGCACTGAATGCCAGGGTGAGCTGTGCACACTTCTACAACCAGCAGGGCAGCAGAAAACAGAGAGCACAGATGTCTTAGAGCAGTTTGAAGCTTGCCTAGGAAAGAGCAGTGTTTTCGGAGTCTTCAGCAGATCCATGTTTCTGGGCAAGGGCGGGATGCGTGCACTGTCCTGGCAAGCTCTCTCCCTGCGAGACACGCTGGAAAAGCTTTTCGCTATGATGCACTCCGCTAGAGACGCAGACTTCGGCTCTCCCCAGCTGTACGCAGGGAAGCGGCGGTTGCCGGCGTCCTTCTGCCGAAGCCGCGCTTTGCAGCCTACAAGTGCGGTTCACGTCAGCGGTGCACCTAGTAGCCGCTTCTTCGCCTTTGGCAGCCGGAGAGAGCGGTTGGCTTCTGAGAGGCGAAGAACGAAACCGGCTTGTGTGCGCAGCCTTGGCACTGCTAGAAGACGGTGGCTGCAGCTGCCAGCCCTTTCAGGTCACCTCTGGCATGCTTCTGACAGGTGCTCCAGGACGACTTTCCTGGGTTTTGACTTGGTCCTGATGCAGACGAATCTGGAGAATTCTTGTTCGTACCCTGAGTTTACGAGTTGCAGAGATATCGATGGCAGCTACAGAAAAGAAGGGCTGTGCTGAGTCGCTCAGGAAGCAAGGACATTAACAGCGCTTAGTGTTTGGGAGTGAGCAGCTGCTGGTTTTTTGCAATGACTTCGCTGTGCACTGAATGTCAGGTGGAGCTGTGCACTCTTTTACAACGAGCAGGGCAGCAGAAAACAGAGAGCACGGACGTCTTACAGCAGTTTGAAGCTTGCCTAGTAAAGAGAAGTGTTTTTGGAGTGTTCAGCAGATCCATGTTTCTGGGCAAGGGCGGGATGCGTGCAGTGTTCTGGCAAGCTTTCTCCCTGGGAGAGAAGCTAGAAAGGCTTTTCGCCATGATGCAATCCGCTAGAGACTCAGACTCCGGCTCGCCGCAGCTGTCCGCAGGGAAGCGGCGGTTGCCGGCGTCTTTCTGCCGAAGCCGCGCTTTGCAGCCTACAAGTGCGGTTCACGTAAGCGGCGCACCTAGCAGCCGCTTCTTCGCCTCCGGCAGCCGGGGACAGCGGTTGGCTTCTGAAAGGCGAAGAATGAAACCGGCTTGTGTGCGCAGCCTTGGCACTGCTAGAGGACGGTGGCTGCAGCTGCCAGCCCTTTCAGTTCACCTCTGGGGTGCTTCTGGCAGTTGTTCCCGGACGACTTTCCTGCGTTTTTACTTGGTCCTGATGCAGAGGAATCTGGAAAATTCTTGTTCGTACCCTGAGTTTACGAGTTGCAGAGATATCGATGGCAGCTACAGAAAAGAAGGGCTGTGCTGAGTTGCAGGGAAGCAAGGACATAGACAGCGCCTTGTGTTTGGGAGTGAGCAGCTGCTGTTTTTTTGCAGTTGACTTCGCTGTGCACTGAATGTCAGGGGGAGCTGTGCACTCTTCTACAACGCGCAGGGCAGCAGAAAACAGAGAGCACAGATGTCTGACAGCAGTTTGAAGCTTGCCTAGGAAAGAGCAGTGTTTTTAAAGAGTTCAGCAAATATATGTTTCTGGGCAAGGGCGGGATGCGTGCACTGTGCTGGCAAGCTCTCTCCCGTCGAGACACGCGGGAAAAGCTTTTCGCTATGATGCACTCCGCTAGAGACGCAGTCTTCGGCTCTCCCCAGCTGTCCGCAGGGAAGCGGCGGTTGCCGGCGTCCTTCTGCCGAAGCCGCGCTTTCCAGCCTACAAGTGCGGTTCACGTCAGCGGTACACCTAGTAGCCGCTTCTTCGCCTCCGGCAGCCGGGGAGAGCGGTTGGCTTCTGAGAGGCGAAGAACGAAACCGGCTTGTGTGCGCAGCCTTGGCACTGCTAGAAGACGGTGGCTGCAGCTGCCAGCCCTTTCAGGTCACCTCTGGCATGCTTCTGGCAGGTGCTCCAGGACGACTTTCCTGGGTTTTGACTTGGTCCTGATGCAGACGAATCTGGAGAATTCTTGTTCGTGCCCTGAGCTTCCTAGATGCAGAGAAGAAGGGCTGCGTTGAGTTGCTCGGGTAGCAAGGACATAGACAGCGCCTTGCGTTTGGGAGTGAGCAGCTGCTGGTTTTTTGCAATTGACTTCGCTGTGCACTGAATGCCAGGGTGAGCTGTGCACACTTCTACAACCAGCAGGGCAGCAGAAAACAGAGAGCACAGATGTCTTAGAGCAGTTTGAAGCTTGCCTAGGAAAGAGCAGTGTTTTCGGAGTCTTCAGCAGATCCATGTTTCTGGGCAAGGGTGGGATGCGTGCACTGTCCTGGCAAGCTCTCTCGCGGCGAGACACGCTGGAAAAGCTTTTCGCTATGATGCAGTCTGCTAGAGACGCAGACTCCGGCTCTCTGCAGCTGTCCGCAGGGAAGCTGCGGTTGCCGGCGTCTTTCTGCCGAAGCCGCGCTTTGCAGCCTACAAGTGCGGTTGACGTCAGCGGTGCACCTAGTAGGCGCTTCCTCGCCTCCGGCAGCCGGGGAGAGCGGTTGGCTTCTGAGAGGCGAAGAACGAAACCGGCTTGTGTGCGCAGCCTTGGCACTGCTAGAGGACGGTGAGTGCAGCTGCCAGCCCTTTCAGGTCACCTCTGGCATGCTTCTGGCAGGTGCTCCAGGACGACTTTCCTGGGTTTCGACTTGGTCCTGATGCAGACGAATCTGGAGAATTCTTGTTCGTACCCTGAGTTTACGAGTTGCAGAGATATCGATGGCAGCTACAGAAAAGAAGGGCTGTGCTGAGTCGCTCAGGAAGCAAGGACATTAACAGCGCTTAGTGTTTGGGAGTGAGCAGCTGCTGGTTTTTTGCAATGACTTCGCTGTGCACTGAATGTCAGGTGGAGCTGTGCACTCTTTTACAACGAGCAGGGCAGCAGAAAACAGAGAGCACGGACGTCTTACAGCAGTTTGAAGCTTGCCTAGTAAAGAGAAGTGTTTTTGGAGTGTTCAGCAGATCCATGTTTCTGGGCAAGGGCGGGATGCGTGCAGTGTTCTGGCAAGCTTTCTCCCTGGGAGAGAAGCTAGAAAGGCTTTTCGCCATGATGCAATCCGCTAGAGACTCAGACTCCGGCTCGCCGCAGCTGTCCGCAGGGAAGCGGCGGTTGCCGGCGTCTTTCTGCCGAAGCCGCGCTTTGCAGCCTACAAGTGCGGTTCACGTAAGCGGCGCACCTAGCAGCCGCTTCTTCGCCTCCGGCAGCCGGGGACAGCGGTTGGCTTCTGAAAGGCGAAGAATGAAACCGGCTTGTGTGCGCAGCCTTGGCACTGCTAGAGGACGGTGGCTGCAGCTGCCAGCCCTTTCAGTTCACCTCTGGGGTGCTTCTGGCAGTTGTTCCCGGACGACTTTCCTGCGTTTTTACTTGGTCCTGATGCAGAGGAATCTGGAAAATTCTTGTTCGTACCCTGAGTTTACGAGTTGCAGAGATATCGATGGCAGCTACAGAAAAGAAGGGCTGTGCTGAGTTGCAGGGAAGCAAGGACATAGACAGCGCCTTGTGTTTGGGAGTGAGCAGCTGCTGTTTTTTTGCAGTTGACTTCGCTGTGCACTGAATGTCAGGGGGAGCTGTGCACTCTTCTACAACGCGCAGGGCAGCAGAAAACAGAGAGCACAGATGTCTGACAGCAGTTTGAAGCTTGCCTAGGAAAGAGCAGTGTTTTTAAAGAGTTCAGCAAATATATGTTTCTGGGCAAGGGCGGGATGCGTGCACTGTGCTGGCAAGCTCTCTCCCGTCGAGACACGCGGGAAAAGCTTTTCGCTATGATGCACTCCGCTAGAGACGCAGTCTTCGGCTCTCCCCAGCTGTCCGCAGGGAAGCGGCGGTTGCCGGCGTCCTTCTGCCGAAGCCGCGCTTTCCAGCCTACAAGTGCGGTTCACGTCAGCGGTACACCTAGTAGCCGCTTCTTCGCCTCCGGCAGCCGGGGAGAGCGGTTGGCTTCTGAGAGGCGAAGAACGAAACCGGCTTGTGTGCGCAGCCTTGGCACTGCTAGAAGACGGTGGCTGCAGCTGCCAGCCCTTTCAGGTCACCTCTGGCATGCTTCTGGCAGGTGCTCCAGGACGACTTTCCTGGGTTTTGACTTGGTCCTGATGCAGACGAATCTGGAGAATTCTTGTTCGTGCCCTGAGCTTCCTAGATGCAGAGAAGAAGGGCTGCGTTGAGTTGCTCGGGTAGCAAGGACATAGACAGCGCCTTGCGTTTGGGAGTGAGCAGCTGCTGGTTTTTTGCAATTGACTTCGCTGTGCACTGAATGCCAGGGTGAGCTGTGCACACTTCTACAACCAGCAGGGCAGCAGAAAACAGAGAGCACAGATGTCTTAGAGCAGTTTGAAGCTTGCCTAGGAAAGAGCAGTGTTTTCGGAGTCTTCAGCAGATCCATGTTTCTGGGCAAGGGTGGGATGCGTGCACTGTCCTGGCAAGCTCTCTCCCGGCGAGACACGCTGGAAAAGCTTTTCGCTATGATGCAGTCTGCTAGAGACGCAGACTCCGGCTCTCTGCAGCTGTCCGCAGGGAAGCTGCGGTTGCCGGCGTCTTTCTGCCGAAGCCGCGCTTTGCAGCCTACAAGTGCGGTTGACGTCAGCGGTGCACCTAGTAGGCGCTTCCTCGCCTCCGGCAGCCGGGGAGAGCGGTTGGCTTCTGAGAGGCGAAGAACGAAACCGGCTTGTGTGCGCAGCCTTGGCACTGCTAGAGGACGGTGAGTGCAGCTGCCAGCCCTTTCAGGTCACCTCTGGCATGCTTCTGGCAGGTGCTCCAGGACGACTTTCCTGGGTTTCGACTTGGTCCTGATGCAGACGAATCTGGAGAATTCTTGTTCGTACCCTGAGTTTACGAGTTGCAGAGATATCGATGGCAGCTACAGAAAAGAAGGGCTGTGCTGAGTTGCAAGGGAAGCAAGGACATAGACAGCGCCTTGTGTTTGGGAGTGAGCAGCTGCTGTTTTTTTGCAGTTGACTTCGCTGTGCACTGAATGTCAGGGGGAGCTGTGCACTCTTCTACAACGCGCAGGGCAGCAGAAAACAGAGAGCACAGATGTCTGACAGCAGTTTGAAGCTTGCCTAGGAAAGAGCAGTGTTTTTGGAGAGTTCAGAAAATATATGTTTCTGGGCAAGGGCGGGATGCGTGCACTGTGCTGGCAAGCTTTCTCCCTGCGAGACACGCGGGAAAAGCTTCTCGCTATGATGCACTCCGCTAGAGACGCAGTCTTCGGCTCTCCCCAGCTGTCCGCAGGGAAGCGGCGGTTGCCGGCGTCCTTCTGCCGAAGCCGCGCTTTGCAGCCTACAAGTGCGGTTCACGTCAGCGGTACACCTAGTAGTCGCTTCTTCGCCTCCGGCAGCCGGGGAGAGCGGTTGGCTTCTGAGAGGCGAAGAACGAAACCGGCTTGTGTGCGCAGCCTTGGCACTGCTAGAAGACGGTGGCTGCAGCTGCCAGCCCTTTCAGGTCACCACTGGCATGCTTCTGGCAGGTGCTCCAGGACGACTTTCCTGGGTTTTGACTTGGTCCTGATGCAGACGAATCTGGAGAATTCTTGTTCGTGCCCTGAGCTACCGAGATGCAGAGAAGAAGGGCTGCGTTGAGTTGCTCTGGTAGCAAGGACATAGACAGCGCCTTGTGTTTGGGAGTGAGCAGCTGCTGGTTTTTTGCAGTCGACTTCGCTGTGCACTGAATGTCAGGGGGAGCTGTGCACTCTTCTACAACGCGCAGGGCAGCAGAAAACAGAGAGCACGCACGTCTGACAGCAGTTTGAAGCTTGCCTAGGAAAGAGCAGTGTTTTTGGAGTGTTCAGCAAGTATATGTTTCTGGGCAAGGGCGGGATGCGTGCACTGTGCTGGCAAGCTTTCTCCCTGCGAGACACGCTGGAAAAGCTTTTCGCTATGATGCAGTCCGCTAGAGACGCAGACTTCGGCTCTCCGCAGCTGTCCGCAGGGAAGCGGCGGTTGCCGGCTTCTTTCTGCCGAAGCCGCGCTTTGCAGCCTACAAGTGCGGTTCACGTCAGCGGTGCACCTAGTAGCCGCTTCTTCGCCTCCGGCAGCCGGGGAGAGCGGTTGGCTTCTGAGAGGCGAAGAACGAAACCGGCTTGTGTGCGCTGCCTTGGCACTGCTAGAGGACGATGGCTTCAGCTGCCAGCCCTTTCAGGTCACCTCTGGCATGCTTCTGGCAGGTGCTCCAGGACGACTTTCCTGGGTTTCGACTTGGTCCTGATGCAGACGAATCTGGAAAATTCTTGTTCGTGCCCTGAGCTTCCTAGATGCAGAGAAGAAGGGCTGCGTTGAGTTGCTCGGGTAGCAAGGACATAGACAGCGCCTTGTGTTTGGGAGTGAGCAGCTGCTGGTTTTTTGCAATTGACTTCGCAGTGCACTGAATGCCAGGGTGAGCTGTGCACACTTCTACAACCAGCAGGGCAGCAGAAAACAGAGAGCACAGATGTCTTAGAGCAGTTTGAAGCTTGCCTAGGAAAGAGCAGTGTTTTCGGAGTGTTCAGCAGATCCATGTTTCTGGGCAAGGGCGGGATGCGTGCACTGTCCTGGCAAGCTCTCTCCCGGCGAGACACGCTGGAAAAGCTTTTCGCTATGATGCACTCCGCTAGAGACGCAGTCTTCGGCTCTCACCAACTGTCCGCAGGGAAGCGGCGGTTGCCGGCGTCCTTCTGCCGAAGCCGCGCTTTCCAGCCTACAAGTGCGGTTCACGTCAGCGGTACACCTAGTAGCCGCTTCTTCGCCTCCGGCAGCCGGGGAGAGCGGTTGGCTTCTGAGAGGCGAAGAACGAAACCGGCTTGTGTGCGCAGCCTTGGCACTGCTAGAAGACGGTGGCTGCAGCTGCCAGCCCTTTCAAGTCACCTCTGGCATGCTTATGACAGGTGCTCCAGGACGACTTTCCTGGGTTTCGACTTGGTCCTGATGCAGACGAATCTGGAGAATTCTTGTTCGTACCCTGAGTTTACGAGTTGCAGAGATATCGATGGCAGCTACAGAAAAGAAGGGCTGTGCTGAGTCGCTCAGGAAGCAAGGACATTAACAGCGCTTACTGTTTGGGAGTGAGCAGCTGCTGGTTTTTTGCAATGACTTCGCTGTGCACTGAATGTCAGGTGGAGCTGTGCACTCTTTTACAACGAGCAGGGCAGCAGAAAACAGAGAGCACGGACGTCTTACAGCAGTTTGAAGCTTGCCTAGTAAAGAGAAGTGTTTTTGGAGTGTTCAGCAGATCCATGTTTCTCGGCAAGGGCTAGATGCGTGCAGTGTTCTGGCAAGCTTTCTCCCTGGGAGAGAAGCTAGAAAAGCTTTTCGCCATGATGCAATCCGCTAGAGACTCAGACTCCGGCTCGCCGCAGCTGTCCGCAGGGAAGCGGCGGTTGCCGGCGTCTTTCTGCCGAAGCCGCGCTTTGCAGCCTACAAGTGCGGTTCACGTAAGCGGCGCACCTAGCAGCCGCTTCTTCGCCTCCGGCAGCCGGGGAGAGCGGTTGGCTTCTGAGAGGCGAAGAACGAAACCGGCATGTGTGCGCAGCCTTGGCACTGCTAGAGGACGGTGAGTGCAGCTGCCAGCCCTTTCAGGTCACCTCTGGCATGCTTCTGGCAGGTGCTCCAGGACGACTTTCCTGGGTTTCGACTTGGTCCTGATGCAGACGAATCTGGAGAATTCTTGTTCGTACCCTGAGTTTACGAGTTGCAGAGATATCGATGGCAGCTACAGAAAAGAAGGGCTGTGCTGAGTTGCAAGGGAAGCAAGGACATAGACAGCGCCTTGTGTTTGGGAGTGAGCAGCTGCTGTTTTTTTGCAGTTGACTTCGCTGTGCACTGAATGTCAGGGGGAGCTGTGCACTCTTCTACAACGCGCAGGGCAGCAGAAAACAGAGAGCACAGATGTCTGACAGCAGTTTGAAGCTTGCCTAGGAAAGAGCAGTGTTTTTGGAGAGTTCAGCAAATATATGTTTCTGGGCAAGGGCGGGATGCGTGCACTGTGCTGGCAAGCTTTCTCCCTGCGAGACACGCAGGAAAAGCTTCTCGCTATGATGCACTCCGCTAGAGACGCAGTCTTCGGCTCTCCCCAGCTGTCCGCAGGGAAGCGGCGGTTGCCGGCGTCCTTCTGCCGAAGCCGCGCTTTGCAGCCTACAAGTGCGGTTCACGTCAGCGGTGCACCTAGTAGCCGCTTCTTCGCCTCCGGCAGCCGGGGAGAGCGGTTGGCTTCTGAGAGGCGAAGAACGAAACCGGCTTGTGTGCGCAGCCTTGGCACTGCTAGAAGACGGTGGCTGCAGCTGCCAGCCCTTTCAGTTCACCTCTGGGGTGCTTCTGGCAGTTGTTCCCGGACGACTTTCCTGGGTTTTGACTTGGTCCTGATGCAGAGGAATCTGGAAAATTCTTGTTCGTACCCTGAGTTTACGAGTTGCAGAGATATCGATGGCAGCTACAGAAAAGAAGGGCTGTGCTGAGTTGCAGGGAAGCAAGGACATAGACAGCGCCTTGTGTTTGGGAGTGAGCAGCTGCTGTTTTTTTGCAGTTGACTTCGCTGTGCACTGAATGTCAGGGGGAGCTGTGCACTCTTCTACAACGCGCAGGGCAGCAGAAAACAGAGAGCACAGATGTCTGACAGCAGTTTGAAGCTTGCCTAGGAAAGAGCAGTGTTTTTAAAGAGTTCAGCAAATATATGTTTCTGGGCAAGGGCGGGATGCGTGCACTGTGCTGGCAAGCTCTCTCCCGTCGAGACACGCGGGAAAAGCTTTTCGCTATGATGCACTCCGCTAGAGACGCAGTCTTCGGCTCTCCCCAGCTGTCCGCAGGGAAGCGGCGGTTGCCGGCGTCCTTCTGCCGAAGCCGCGCTTTCCAGCCTACAAGTGCGGTTCACGTCAGCGGTACACCTAGTAGCCGCTTCTTCGCCTCCGGCAGCCGGGGAGAGCGGTTGGCTTCTGAGAGGCGAAGAACGAAACCGGCTTGTGTGCGCAGCCTTGGCACTGCTAGAGGACGGTGCCTGCAGCTGCCAGCCCTTTCACTTCACTTCTGGGATGCTTCTGGCAGGTGCTCCAGGACGACTTTCCTGGGTTTCGACTTGGTCCTGATGCAGACGAATCTGGAGAATTCTTGTTCGTACCCTGAGTTTACGAGTTGCAGAGATATCGATGGCAGCTACAGAAAAAAAGGGCTGTGCTGAGTTGCAAGGGAAGCAAGGACATAGACAGCGCCTTGTGTTTGGGAGTGAGCAGCTGCTGTTTTTTTGCAGTTGACTTCGCTGTGCACTGAATGTCAGGGGGAGCTGTGCACTCTTCTACAACGCGCAGGGCAGCAGAAAACAGAGAGCACAGATGTCTGACAGCAGTTTGAAGCTTGCCTAGGAAAGAGCAGTGTTTTTGGAGAGTTCAGAAAATATATGTTTCTGGGCAAGGGCGGGATGCGTGCACTGTGCTGGCAAGCTTTCTCCCTGCGAGACACGCGGGAAAAGCTTCTCGCTATGATGCACTCCGCTAGAGACGCAGTCTTCGGCTCTCCGCAGCTGTCCGCAGGGAAGCGGCGGTTGCCGGCGTCCTTCTGCCGAAGCCGCGCTTTCCAGCCTACAAGTGCGGTTCACGTCAGCGGTACACCTAGTAGCCGCTTCTTCGCCTCCGGCAGCCGGGGAGAGCGGTTGGCTTCTGAGAGGCGAAGAACGAAACCGGCTTGTGTGCGCAGCCTTGGCACTGCTAGAAGACGGTGGCTGCAGCTGCCAGCCCTTTCAGGTCACCACTGGCATGCTTCTGGCAGGTGCTCCAGGACGACTTTCCTGGGTTTTGACTTGGTCCTGATGCAGACGAATCTGGAGAATTCTTGTTCGTGCCCTGAGCTACCGAGATGCAGAAAAGAAGGGCTGCGTTGAGTTGCTCGGGTAGCAAGGACATAGACAGCGCCTTGCGTTTGGGAGTGAGCAGCTGCTGGTTTTTTGCAATTGACTTCGCTGTGCACAGAATGCCAGGGTGAGCTGTGCACACTTCTACAACCAGCAGGGCAGCAGAAAACAGAGAGCACAGATGTCTTAGAGCAGTTTGAAGCTTGCCTAGGAAAGAGCAGTGTTTTCGGAGTCTTCAGCAGATCCATGTTTCTGGGCAAGGGCGGGATGCGTGCACTGTCCTGGCAAGCTCTCTCGCGGCGAGACACGCTGGAAAAGCTTTTCGCTATGATGCAGTCCGCTAGAGACGCAGACTTCGGCTCTCCCCAGCTGTACGCAGGGAAGCGGCGGTTGCCGGCGTCCTTCTGCCGAAGCCGCGCTTTGCAGCCTACAAGTGCGGTTCACGTCAGCGGTGCACCTAGTAGCCGCTTCTTCGCCTCCGGCAGCCGGAGAGAGCGGTTGGCTTCTGAGAGGCGAAGAACGAAACCGGCTTGTGTGCGCAGCCTTGGCACTGCTAGAAGACGGTGGCTGCAGCTGCCAGCCCTTTCACTTCACTTCTGGGATGCTTCTGGCAGGTGCTCCAGGACGACTTTCCTGGGTTTTGACTTGGTCCTGATGCAGACGAATCTGGAAAATTCTTGTTCGTGCCCTGAGCTTCCTAGATGCAGAGAAGAAGGGCTGCGTTGAGTTGCTCGGGTAGCAAGGACATAGACAGCGCCTTGTGTTTGGGAGTGAGCAGCTGCTGGTTTTTTGCAATGACTTCGCTGTGCACTGAATGTCAGGTGGAGCTGTGCACTCTTTTACAACGAGCAGGGCAGCAGAAAACAGAGAGCACGGACGTCTTACAGCAGTTTGAAGCTTGCCTAGTAAAGAGAAGTGTTTTTGGAGTGTTCAGCAGATCCATGTTTCTGGGCAAGGGCGGGATGCGTGCAGTGTTCTGGCAAGCTTTCTCCCTGGGAGAGAAGCTAGAAAAGCTTTTCGCCATGATGCAATCCGCTAGAGACTCAGACTCCGGCTCGCCGCAGCTGTCCGCAGGGAAGCGGCGGTTGCCGGCGTCTTTCTGCCGAAGCCGCGCTTTGCAGCCTACAAGTGCGGTTCACGTAAGCGGCGCACCTAGCAGCCGCTTCTTCGCCTCCGGCAGCCAGGGAGAGCGGTTGGCTTCTGAGAGGCGAAGAACGAAACCGGCTTGTGTGCGCAGCCTTGGCACTGCTAGAGGACGGTGAGTGCAGCTGCCAGCCCTTTCAGGTCACCTCTGGCATGCTTCTGGCAGGTGCTCCAGGACGACTTTCCTGGGTTTCGACTTGGTCCTGATGCAGAAGAATCTGGAGAATTCTTGTTCGTACCCTGAGTTTACGAGTTGCAGAGATATCGATGGCAGCTACAGAAAAGAAGGGCTGTGCTGAGTTGCAAGGGAAGCAAGGACATAGACAGCGCCTTGTGTTTGGGAGTGAGCAGCTGCTGTTTTTTTGCAGTTGACTTCGCTGTGCACTTAATGTCAGGGGGAGCTGTGCACTCTTCTACAACGCGCAGGGCAGCAGAAAACAGAGAGCACAGATGTCTGACAGCAGTTTGAAGCTTACCTAGGAAAGAGCAGTGTTTTTGGAGAGTTCAGCAAATATATGTTTCTGGGCAAGGGCGGGATGCGTGCACTGTGCTGGCAAGCTTTCTCCCTGCGAGACACGCGGGAAAAGCTTCTCGCTATGATGCACTCCGCTAGAGACGCAGTCTTCGGCTCTCCCCAGCTGTCCGCAGGGAAGCGGCGGTTGCCGGCGTCCTTCTGCCGAAGCCGCGCTTTGCAGCCTACAAGTGCGGTTCACGTCAGCGGTACACCTAGTAGTCGCTTCTTCGCCTCCGGCAGCCGGGGAGAGCGGTTGGCTTCTGAGAGGCGAAGAACGAAACCGGCTTGTGTGCGCAGCCTTGGCACTGCTAGAAGACGGTGGCTGCAGCTGCCAGCCCTTTCAGGTCACCACTGGCATGCTTCTGGCAGGTGCTCCAGGACGACTTTCCTGGGTTTTGACTTGGTCCTGATGCAGACGAATCTGGAGAATTCTTGTTCGTGCCCTGAGCTACCGAGATGCAGAGAAGAAGGGCTGCGTTGAGTTGCTCGGGTAGCAAGGACATAGACAGCGCCTTGTGTTTGGGAGTGAGCAGCTGCTGGTTTTTTGCAGTCGACTTCGCTGTGCACTGAATGTCAGGGGGAGCTGTGCACTCTTCTACAACGCGCAGGGCAGCAGAAAACAGAGAGCACAGACGTCTGACAGCAGTTTGAAGCTTGCCTAGGAAAGAGCAGTGTTTTTGGAGTGTTCAGCAAATCCATGTTTCTGGGCAAGGGCGGGATGCGTGCACTGTGCTGGCAAGCTTTCTCCCTGCGAGACACGCTGGAAAAGCTTTTCGCTATGATGCAGTCCGCTAGAGACGCAGACTTCGGCTCTCCGCAGCTGTCCGCAGGGAAGTGGCGGTTGCCGGCTTCTTTCTGCAGAAGCCGCGCTTTGCAGCCTACAAGTGCGGTTCACGTCAGCGGTGCACCTAGTAGCCGCTTCTTCGCCTCCGGCAGCCGGGGAGAGCGGTTGGCTTCTGAGAGGCGAAGAACGAAACCGGCTTGTGTGCGCTGCCTTGGCACTGCTAGAGGACGATGGCTGCAGCTGCCAGCCCTTTCAGGTCACCTCTGGCATGCTTCTGGCAGGTGCTCCAGGACGACTTTCCTGGGTTTCGACTTGGTCCTGATGCAGACGAATCTGGAGAATTCTTGTTCGTACCCTGAGTTTACGAGTTGCAGAGATATCGATGGCAGCTACAGAAAAGAAGGGCTGTGCTGAGTTGCAAGGGAAGCAAGGACATAGACAGCGCCTTGTGTTTGGGAGTTAGCAGCTGCTGTTTTTTTGCAGTTGACTTCGCTGTGCACTGAATGTCAGGGGGAGCTGTGCACTCTTCTACAACGCGCAGGGCAGCAGAAAACAGAGAGCACAGATGTCTGACAGCAGTTTGAAGCTTGCCTAGGAAAGAGCAGTGTTTTTGGAGAGTTCAGCAAATATATGTTTCTGGGCAAGGGCGGGATGCGTGCACTGTGCTGGCAAGCTCTCTCCCGGCGAGACACGCTGGAAAAGCTTTTCGCTATGATGCAGTCCGCTAGAGACGCAGACTTCGGCTCTCCCCAGCTGTACGCAGGGAAGCGGCGGTTGCCGGCGTCCTTCTGCCGAAGCCGCGCTTTGCAGCCTACAAGTGCGGTTCACGTCAGCGGTGCACCTAGTAGCCGCTTCTTCGCCTCCGGCAGCCGGAGAGAGCGGTTGGCTTCTGAGAGGCGAAGAACGAAACCGGCTTGTGTGCGCAGCCTTGGCACTGCTAGAAGACGGTGCCTGCAGCTGCCAGCCCTTTCACTTCACTTCTGGGATGCTTCTGGCAGGTGCTCCAGGACGACTTTCCTGGGTTTTGACTTGGTCCTGATGCAGACGAATCTGGAAAATTCTTGTTCGTGCCCTGAGCTTCCTAGATGAAGAGAAGAAGGGCTGCGTTGAGTTGCTCGGGTAGCAAGGACATAGACAGCGCCTTGTGTTTGGGAGTGAGCAGCTGCTGGTTTTTTGCAATTGACTTCGCTGTGCACTGAATGCCAGGGTGAGCTGTGCACACTTCTACAACCAGCAGGGCAGCAGAAAACAGAGAGCACAAATATCTTAGAGCAGTTTGAAGCTTGCCTAGGAAAGAGCAGTATTTTCGGAGTGTTCAGCAGATCCATGTTTCTGGGCAAGGGCGGGATGCGTGCAATGTCCTGGCAAGCTCTCTCCCGGCGAGACACGCTGGAAAAGCTTTTCGCTATGATGCACTCCGCTAGAGACGCAGTCTTCGGCTCTCCCCAACTGTCCGCAGGGAAGCGGCGGTTGCCGGCGTCCTTCTGCCGAAGCCGCGCTTTTCAGCCTACAAGTGCGGTTCACGTCAGCGGTGCACCTAGTAGCCGCTTCTTCGCCTCCGGCAGCCGGGGAGAGCGGTTGGCTTCTGAGAGGCGAAGAACGAAACCGGCTTGTGTGCGCAGCCTTGGCACTGCTAGAAGACGGTGGCTGCAGCTGCCAGCCCTTTCAGGTCACCTCTGGCATGCTTCTGACAGGTGCTCCAGGACGACTTTCCTGGGTTTTGACTTGGTCCTGATGCAGACGAATCTGGAGAATTCTTGTTCGTACCCTGAGTTTACGAGTTGCAGAGATATCGATGGCAGCTACAGAAAAGAAGGGCTGTGCTGAGTCGCTCAGGAAGCAAGGATATTAACAGCGCTTAGTGTTTGGGAGTGAGCAGCTGCTGGTTTTTTGCAATGACTTCGCTGTGCACTGAATGTCAGGGGGAGCTGTGCACTCTTCTACAACGCGCAGGGCAGCAGAAAACAGAGAGCACAGATGTCTGACAGCAGTTTGAAGCTTGCCTAGGAAAGAGCAGTGTTTTTGGAGAGTTCAGAAAATATATGTTTCTGGGCAAGGGCGGGATGCGTGCACTGTGCTGGCAAGCTTTCTCCCTGCGAGACACGCGGGAAAAGCTTCTCGCTATGATGCACTCCGCTAGAGACGCAGTCTTCGGCTCTCCGCAGCTATCCGCAGGGAAGCGGCGGTTGCCGGCGTCCTTCTGCCGAAGCCGCGCTTTGCAGCCTACAAGTGCGGTTCACGTCAGCGGTACACCTAGTAGTCGCTTCTTCGCCTCCGGCAGCCGGGGAGAGCGGTTGGCTTCTGAGAGGCGAAGAACGAAACCGGCTTGTGTGCGCAGCCTTGGCACTGCTAGAAGACGGTGGCTGCAGCTGCCAGCCCTTTCAGGTCACCACTGGCATGCTTCTGGCAGGTGCTCCAGGACGACTTTCCTGGGTTTTGACTTGGTCCTGATGCAGACGAATCTGGAGAATTCTTGTTCGTGCCCTGAGCTACCGAGATGCAGAGAAGAAGGGCTGCGTTGAGTTGCTCGGGTAGCAAGGACATAGACAGCGCCTTGTGTTTGGGAGTGAGCAGCTGCTGGTTTTTTGCAGTCGACTTCGCTGTGCACTGAATGTCAGGGGGAGCTGTGCACTCTTCTACAACGCGCAGGGCAGCAGAAAACAGAGAGCACGCACGTCTGACAGCAGTTTGAAGCTTGCCTAGGAAAGAGCAGTGTTTTTGGAGTGTTCAGCAAATATATGTTTCTGGGCAAGGGCGGGATGCGTGCACTGTGCTGGCAAGCTTTCTCCCTGCGAGACACGCTGGAAAAGCTTTTCGCTATGATGCAGTCCGCTAGAGACGCAGACTTCGGCTCTCCGCAGCTGTCCGCAGGGAAGCGGCGGTTGCCGGCTTCTTTCTGCCGAAGCCGCGCTTTGCAGCCTACAAGTGCGGTTCACGTCAGCGGTGCACCTAGTAGCCGCTTCTTCGCCTCCGGCAGCCGGGGAGAGCGGTTGGCTTCTGAGAGGCGAAGAACGAAACCGGCTTGTGTGCGCTGCCTTGGCACTGCTAGAGGACGATGGCTGCAGCTGCCAGCCCTTTCAGGTCACCTCTGGCATGCTTCTGGCAGGTGCTCCAGGACGACTTTCCTGGGTTTCGACTTGGTCCTGATGCAGACGAATCTGGAGAATTCTTGTTCGTGCCCTGAGCTTCCTAGATGCAGAGAAGAAGGGCTGCGTTGAGTTGCTCGGGTAGCAAGGACATAGACAGCGCCTTGCGTTTGGGAGTGAGCAGCTGCTGGTTTTTTGCAATTGACTTCGCTGTGCACTGAATGCCAGGGTGAGCTGTGCACACTTCTACAACCAGCAGGGCAGCAGAAAACAGAGAGCACAGATGT
The DNA here is from genome assembly GCF_048771995.1 of Taeniopygia guttata. Classification (NCBI taxonomy): domain Eukaryota; kingdom Metazoa; phylum Chordata; class Aves; order Passeriformes; family Estrildidae; genus Taeniopygia; species Taeniopygia guttata. Next base: position 5,200,963 of record NC_133057.1, read on the forward strand.
CTTAGAGCAGTTTGAAGCTTGCCTAGGAAAGAGCAGTGTTTTCGGAGTCTTCAGCAGATCCATGTTTCTGGGCAAGGGCGGGATGCGTGCACTGTCCTGGCAAGCTCTCTCCCGGCGAGACACGCTGGAAAAGCTTTTCGCTATGATGCAGTCCGCTAGAGACGCAGACTTCGGCTCTCCCCAGCTGTACGCAGGGAAGCGGCGGTTGCCGGCGTCCTTCTGCCGAAGCCGCGCTTTGCAGCCTACAAGTGCGGTTCACGTCAGCGGTGCACCTAGTAGCCGCTTCTTCGCCTCCGGCAGCCGGAGAGAGCGGTTGGCTTCTGAGAGGCGAAGAACGAAACCGGCTTGTGTGCGCAGCCTTGGCACTGCTAGAAGACGGTGCCTGCAGCTGCCAGCCCTTTCACTTCACTTCTGGGATGCTTCTGGCAGGTGCTCCAGGACGACTTTCCTGGGTTTTGACTTGGTCCTGATGCAGACGAATCTGGAAAATTCTTGTTCGTGCCCTGAGCTTCCTAGATGCAGAGAAGAAGGGCTGCGTTGAGTTGCTCGGGTAGCAAGGACATAGACAGCGCCTTGTGTTTGGGAGTGAGCAGCTGCTGGTTTTTTGCAATTGACTTCGCTGTGCACTGAATGCCAGGGTGAGCTGTGCACACTTCTACAACCAGCAGGGCAGCAGAAAACAGAGAGCACAGATGTCTTAGAGCAGTTTGAAGCTTGCCTAGGAAAGAGCAGTGTTTTCGGAGTGTTCAGCAGATCCATGTTTCTGGGCAAGGGCGGGATGCGTGCACTGTCCTGGCAAGCTCTCTCCCGGCGAGACACGCTGGAAAAGCTTTTCGCTATGATGCACTCCGCTAGAGACGCAGTCTTCGGCTCTCACCAACTGTCCGCAGGGAAGCGGCGGTTGCCGGCGTCCTTCTGCCGAAGCCGCGCTTTCCAGCCTACAAGTGCGGTTCACGTCAGCGGTACACCTAGTAGCTGCTTCTTCGCCTCCGGCAGCCGGGGAGAGCGGTTGGCTTCTGAGAGGCGAAGAACGAAACCGGCTTGTGTGCGCAGCCTTGGCACTGCTAGAAGACGGTGGCTGCAGCTGCCAGCCCTTTCAGGTCACCTCTGGCATGCTTCTGACAGGTGCTCCAGGACGACTTTCCTGGGTTTCGACTTGGTCCTGATGCAGACGAATCTGGAGAATTCTTGTTCGTACCCTGAGTTTACGAGTTGCAGAGATATCGATGGCAGCTACAGAAAAGAAGGGCTGTGCTGAGTCGCTCAGGAAGCAAGGACATTAACAGCGCTTAGTGTTTGGGAGTGAGCAGCTGCTGGGTTTTGCAATGACTTCGCTGTGCACTGAATGTCAGGTGGAGCTGTGCACTCTTCTACAACGCGCAGGGCAGCAGAAAACAGAGAGCACGGACGTCTTACAGCAGTTTGAAGCTTGCCTAGTAAAGAGAAGTGTTTTTGGAGTGTTCAGCAGATCCATGTTTCTGGGCAAGGGCGGGATGCGTGCAGTGTTCTGGCAAGCTTTCTCCCTGGGAGAGAAGCTAGAAAAGCTTTTCGCCATGATGCAATCCGCTAGAGACTCAGACTCCGGCTCGCCGCAGCTGTCCGCAGGGAAGCGGCGGTTGCCGGCGTCTTTCTGCCGAAGCCGCGCTTTGCAGCCTACAAGTGCGGTTCACGTAAGCGGCGCACCTAGCAGCCGCTTCTTCGCCTCCGGCAGCCGGGGAGAGCGGTTGGCTTCTGAGAGGCGAAGAACGAAACCGGCTTGTGTGCGCAGCCTTGGCACTGCTAGAGGACGGTGAGTGCAGCTGCCAGCCCTTTCAGGTCACCTCTGGCCTGCTTCTGGCAGGTGCTCCAGGACGACTTTCCTGGGTTTCGACTTGGTCCTGATGCAGACGAATCTGGAGAATTCTTGTTCGTACCCTGAGTTTACGAGTTGCAGAGATATCGATGGCAGCTACAGAAAAGAAGGGCTGTGCTGAGTTGCAAGGGAAGCAAGGACATAGACAGCGCCTTGTGTTTGGGAGTGAGCAGCTGCTGTTTTTTTGCAGTTGACTTCGCTGTGCACTTAATGTCAGGGGGAGCTGTGCACTCTTCTACAACGCGCAGGGCAGCAGAAAACAGAGAGCACAGATGTCTGACAGCAGTTTGAAGCTTGCCTAGGAAAGAGCAGTGTTTTTGGAGTCTTCAGCAGATCCATGTTTCTGGGCAAGGGCGGGATGCGTGCACTGTCCTGGCAAGCTCTCTCCCGGCGAGACACGCTGGAAAAGCTTTTCGCTATGATGCACTCCGCTAGAGACGCAGTCTTCGGCTCTCACCAACTGTCCGCAGGGAAGCGGCGGTTGCCGGCGTCCTTCTGCCGAAGCCGCGCTTTCCAGCCTACAAGTGCGGTTCACGTCAGCGGTACACCTAGTAGCCGCTTCTTCGCCTCCGGCAGCCGGGGAGAGCGGTTGGCTTCTGAGAGGCGAAGAACGAAACCGGCTTGTGTGCGCAGCCTTGGCACTGCTAGAAGACGGTGGCTGCAGCTGCCAGCCTTTTCAGGTCACCTCTGGCATGCTTCTGACAGGTGCTCCAGGACGACTTTCCTGGGTTTCGACTTGGTCCTGATGCAGACGAATCTGGAGAATTCTTGTTCGTACCCTGAGTTTACGAGTTGCAGAGATATCGATGGCAGCTACAGAAAAGAAGGGCTGTGCTGAGTCGCTCAGGAAGCAAGGACATTAACAGCGCTTAGTGTTTGGGAGTGAGCAGCTGCTGGTTTTTTGCAATGACTTCGCTGTGCACTGAATGTCAGGTGGAGCTGTGCACTCTTTTACAACGAGCAGGGCAGCAGAAAACAGAGAGCACGGACGTCTTACAGCAGTTTGAAGCTTGCCTAGTAAAGAGAAGTGTTTTTGGAGTGTTCAGCAGATCCATGTTTCTGGGCAAGGGCGGGATGCGTGCAGTGTTCTGGCAAGCTTTCTCCCTGGGAGAGAAGCTAGAAAAGCTTTTCGCCATGATGCAATCCGCTAGAGACTCAGACTCCGGCTCGCCGCAGCTGTCCGCAGGGAAGCGGCGGTTGCCGGCGTCTTTCTGCCGAAGCCGCGCTTTGCAGCCTACAAGTGCGGTTCACGTAAGCGGCGCACCTAGCAGCCGCTTCTTCGCCTCCGGCAGCCGGGGAGAGCGGTTGGCTTCTGAGAGGCGAAGAACGAAACCGGCTTGTGTGCGCAGCCTTGGCACTGCTAGAGGACGGTGAGTGCAGCTGCCAGCCCTTTCAGGTCACCTCTGGCATGCTTCTGGCAGGTGCTCCAGGACGACTTTCCTGGGTTTCGACTTGGTCCTGATGCAGACGAATCTGGAGAATTCTTGTTCGTACCCTGAGTTTACGAGTTGCAGAGATATCGATGGCAGCTACAGAAAAGAAGGGCTGTGCTGAGTTGCAAGGGAAGCAAGGACATAGACAGCGCCTTGTGTTTGGGAGTGAGCAGCTGCTGTTTTTTTGCAGTTGACTTCGCTGTGCACTTAATGTCAGGGGGAGCTGTGCACTCTTCTACAACGCGCAGGGCAGCAGAAAACAGAGAGCACAGATGTCTGACAGCAGTTTGAAGCTTGCCTAGGAAAGAGCAGTGTTTTTGGAGAGTTCAGCAAATATATGTTTCTGGGCAAGGGCGGGATGCGTGCACTGTGCTGGCAAGCTTTCTCCCTGCGAGACACGCTGGAAAAGCTTTTCGCTATGATGCAGTCCGCTAGAGACGCAGACTTCGGCTCTCCGCAGCTGTCCGCAGGGAAGCGGCGGTTGCCGGCTTCTTTCTGCCGAAGCCGCGCTTTGCAGCCTACAAGTGCGGTTCACGTCAGCGGTGCACCTAGTAGCCGCTTCTTCGCCTCCGGCAGCCGGGGAGAGCGGTTGGCTTCTGAGAGGCGAAGAACGAAACCGGCTTGTGTGCGCTGCCTTGGCACTACTAGAGGACGATGGCTGCAGCTGCCAGCCCTTTCAGGTCACCTCTGGCATGCTTCTGGCAGGTGCTCCAGGACGACTTTCCTGGGTTTCGACTTGGTCCTGATGCAGACGAATCTGGAGAATTCTTGTTCGTGCCCTGAGCTACCGAGATGCAGAGAAGAAGGGCTGCGTTGAGTTGCTCGGGTAGCAAGGACATAGACAGCGCCTTGCGTTTGGGAGTGAGCAGCTGCTGGTTTTTTGCAATTGACTTCGCTGTGCACTGAATGCCAGGGTGAGCTGTGCACACTTCTACAACCAGCAGGGCAGCAGAAAACAGAGAGCACAGATGTCTTAGAGCAGTTTGAAGCTTGCCTAGGAAAGAGCAGTGTTTTCGGAGTCTTCAGCAGATCCATGTTTCTGGGCAAGGGCGGGATGCGTGCACTGTCCTGGCAAGCTCTCTCCCGGCGAGACACGCTGGAAAAGCTTTTCGCTATGATGCAGTCCGCTAGAGACGCAGACTTCGGCTCTCCCCAGCTGTACGCAGGGAAGCGGCGGTTGCCGGCGTCCTTCTGCCGAAGCCGCGCTTTGCAGCCTACAAGTGCGGTTCACGTCAGCGGTGCACCTAGTAGCCGCTTCTTCGCCTCCGGCAGCCGGAGAGAGCGGTTGGCTTCTGAGAGGCGAAGAACGAAACCGGCTTGTGTGCGCAGCCTTGGCACTGCTAGAAGACGGTGGCTGCAGCTGCCAGCCCTTTCACTTCACTTCTGGGATGCTTCTGGCAGGTGCTCCAGGACGACTTTCCTGGGTTTTGACTTGGTCCTGATGCAGACGAATCTGGAAAATTCTTGTTCGTGCCCTGAGCTTCCTAGATGCAGAGAAGAAGGGCTGCGTTGAGTTGCTCGGGTAGCAAGGACATAGACAGCGCCTTGTGTTTGGGAGTGAGCAGCTGCTGGTTTTTTGCAAATGACTTCGCTGTGCACTGAATGCCAGGGTGAGCTGTGCACACTTCTACAACCAGCAGGGCAGCAGAAAACAGAGAGCACAGATGTCTTAGAGCAGTTTGAAGCTTGCCTAGGAAAGAGCAGTGTTTTCGGAGTGTTCAGCAGATCCATGTTTCTGGGCAAGGGCGGGATGCGTGCACTGTCCTGGCAAGCTCTCCCCCGGCGAGACACGCTGGAAAAGCTTTTCGCTATGATGCACTCCGCTAGAGACGCAGTCTTCGGCTCTCACCAACTGTCCGCAGGGAAGCGGCGGTTGCCGGCGTCCTTCTGCCGAAGCCGCGCTTTCCAGCCTACAAGTGCGGTTCACGTCAGCGGTACACCTAGTAGCCGCTTCTTCGCCTCCGGCAGCCGGGGAGAGCGGTTGGCTTCTGAGAGGCGAAGAACGAAACCGGCTTGTGTGCGCAGCCTTGGCACTGCTAGAAGACGGTGGCTGCAGCTGCCAGCCCTTTCAGGTCACCTCTGGCATGCTTCTGGCAGGTGCTCCAGGACGACTTTCCTGGGTTTCGACTTGGTCCTGATGCAGACGAATCTGGAGAATTCTTGTTCGTACCCTGAGTTTACGAGTTGCAGAGATATCGATGGCAGCTACAGAAAAGAAGGGCTGTGCTGAGTCGCTCAGGAAGCAAGGACATTAACAGCGCTTAGTGTTTGGGAGTGAGCAGCTGCTGGTTTTTTGCAATGACTTCGCTGTGCACTGAATGTCAGGTGGAGCTGTGCACTCTTTTACAACGAGCAGGGCAGCAGAAAACAGAGAGCACGGACGTCTTACAGCAGTTTGAAGCTTGCCTAGTAAAGAGAAGTGTTTTTGGAGTGTTCAGCAGATCCATGTTTCTGGGCAAGGGCGGGATGCGTGCAGTGTTCTGGCAAGCTTTCTCCCTGGGAGAGAAGCTAGAAAAGCTTTTCGCCATGATGCAATCCGCTAGAGACTCAGACTCCGGCTCGCCGCAGCTGTCCGCAGGGAAGCGGCGGTTGCCGGCGTCTTTCTGCCGAAGCCGCGCTTTGCAGCCTACAAGTGCGGTTCACGTAAGCGGCGCACCTAGCAGCCGCTTCTTCGCCTCCGGCAGCCGGGGAGAGCGGTTGGCTTCTGAGAGGCGAAGAACGAAACCGGCTTGTGTGCGCAGCCTTGGCACTGCTAGAGGACGGTGAGTGCAGCTGCCAGCCCTTTCAGGTCACCTCTGGCATGCTTCTGGCAGGTGCTCCAGGACGACTTTCCTGGGTTTCGACTTGGTCCTGATGCAGACGAATCTGGAGAATTCTTGTTCGTACCCTGAGTTTACGAGTTGCAGAGATATCGATGGCAGCTACAGAAAAGAAGGGCTGTGCTGAGTTGCAAGGGAAGCAAGGACATAGACAGCGCCTTGTGTTTGGGAGTGAGCAGCTGCTGTTTTTTTGCAGTTGACTTCACTGTGCACTTAATGTCAGGGGGAGCTGTGCACTCTTCTACAACGCGCAGGGCAGCAGAAAACAGAGAGCACAGATGTCTGACAGCAGTTTGAAGCTTGCCTAGGAAAGAGCAGTGTTTTTGGAGTCTTCAGCAGATCCATGTTTCTGGGCAAGGGCGGGATGCGTGCACTGTCCTGGCAAGCTCTCTCCCGGCGAGACACGCTGGAAAAGCTTTTCGCTATGATGCACTCCGCTAGAGACGCAGTCTTCGGCTCTCACCAACTGTCCGCAGGGAAGCGGCGGTTGCCGGCGTCCTTCTGCCGAAGCCGCGCTTTCCAGCCTACAAGAGCGGTTCACGTCAGCGGTACACCTAGTAGCCGCTTCTTCGCCTCCGGCAGCCGGGGAGAGCGGTTGGCTTCTGAGAGGCGAAGAACGAAACCGGCTTGTGTGCGCAGCCTTGGCACTGCTAGAAGACGGTGGCTGCAGCTGCCAGCCTTTTCAGGTCACCTCTGGCATGCTTCTGACAGGTGCTCCAGGACGACTTTCCTGGGTTTCGACTTGGTCCTGATGCAGACGAATCTGGAGAATTCTTGTTCGTACCCTGAGTTTACGAGTTGCAGAGATATCGATGGCAGCTACAGAAAAGAAGGGCTGTGCTGAGTCGCTCAGGAAGCAAGGACATTAACAGCGCTTAGTGTTTGGGAGTGAGCAGCTGCTGGTTTTTTGCAATGACTTCGCTGTGCACTGAATGTCAGGTGGAGCTGTGCACTCTTTTACAACGAGCAGGGCAGCAGAAAACAGAGAGCGCGGACGTCTTACAGCAGTTTGAAGCTTGCCTAGTAAAGAGCAGTGTTTTTGGAGTGTTCAGCAGATCCATGTTTCTGGGCAAGGGCGGGATGCGTGCAGTGTTCTGGCAAGCTTTCTCCCTGGGAGAGAAGCTAGAAAAGCTTTTCGCCATGATGCAATCCGCTAGAGACTCAGACTCCGGCTCGCCGCAGCTGTCCGCAGGGAAGCGGCGGTTGCCGGCGTCTTTCTGCTGAAGCCGCGCTTTGCAGCCTACAAGTGCGGTTCACGTAAGCGGCGCACCTAGCAGCCGCTTCTTCGCCTCCGGCAGCCGGGGAGAGCGGTTGGCTTCTGAGAGGCGAAGAACGAAACCGGCTTGTGTGCGCAGCCTTGGCACTGCTAGAGGACGGTGAGTGCAGCTGCCAGCCCTTTCAGGTCACCTCTGGCATGCTTCTGGCAGGTGCTCCAGGACGACTTTCCTGGGTTTCGACTTGGTCCTGATGCAGACGAATCTGGAGAATTCTTGTTCGTACCCTGAGTTTACGAGTTGCAGAGATATCGATGGCAGCTACAGAAAAGAAGGGCTGTGCTGAGTTGCAAGGGAAGCAAGGACATAGACAGCGCCTTGTGTTTGGGAGTGAGCAGCTGCTGTTTTTTTGCAGTTGACTTCGCTGTGCACTTAATGTCAGGGGGAGCTGTGCACTCTTCTACAACGCGCAGGGCAGCAGAAAACAGAGAGCACAGATGTCTGACAGCAGTTTGAAGCTTGCCTAGGAAAGAGCAGTGTTTTTGGAGAGTTCAGCAAATATATGTTTCTGGGCAAGGGCGGGATGCGTGCACTGTGCTGGCAAGCTTTCTCCCTGCGAGACACGCGGGAAAAGCTTCTCGCTATGATGCACTCCGCTAGAGACGCAGTCTTCGGCTCTCCCCAGCTGTCCGCAGGGAAGCGGCGGTTGCCGGCGTCCTTCTGCCGAAGCCGCGCTTTGCAGCCTACAAGTGCGGTTCACGTCAGCGGTACACCTAGTAGTCGCTTCTTCGCCTCCGGCAGCCGGGGAGAGCGGTTGGCTTCTGAGAGGCGAAGAACGAAACCGGCTTGTGTGCGCAGCCTTGGCACTGCTAGAAGACGGTGGCTGCAGCTGCCAGCCCTTTCAGGTCACCACTGGCATGCTTCTGGCAGGTGCTCCAGGACGACTTTCCTGGGTTTTGACTTGGTCCTGATGCAGACGAATCTGGAGAATTCTTGTTCGTGCCCTGAGCTACCGAGATGCAGAGAAGAAGGGCTGCGTTGAGTTGCTCGGGTAGCAAGGACATAGACAGCGCCTTGTGTTTGGGAGTGAGCAGCTGCTGGTTTTTTGCAGTCGACTTCGCTGTGCACTGAATGTCAGGGGGAGCTGTGCACTCTTCTACAACGCGCAGGGCAGCAGAAAACAGAGAGCACAGACGTCTGACAGCAGTTTGAAGCTTGCCTAGGAAAGAGCAGTGTTTTTGGAGTGTTCAGCAAATCCATGTTTCTGGGCAAGGGCGGGATGCGTGCACTGTGCTGGCAAGCTTTCTCCCTGCGAGACACGCTGGAAAAGCTTTTCGCTATGATGCAGTCCGCTAGAGACGCAGACTTCGGCTCTCCGCAGCTGTCCGCAGGGAAGTGTCTGTTGCCGGCTTCTTTCTGCCGAAGCCGCGCTTTGCAGCCTACAAGTGCGGTTCACGTCAGCGGTGCACCTAGTAGCCGCTTCTTCGCCTCCGGCAGCCGGGGAGAGCGGTTGGCTTCTGAGAGGCGAAGAACGAAACCGGCTTGTGTGCGCTGCCTTGGCACTGCTAGAGGACGATGGCTGCAGCTGCCAGCCCTTTCAGGTCACCTCTGGCATGCTTCTGGCAGGTGCTCCAGGACGACTTTCCTGGGTTTCGACTTGGTCCTGATGCAGACGAATCTGGAGAATTCTTGTTCGTACCCTGAGTTTACGAGTTGCAGAGATATCGATGGCAGCTACAGAAAAGAAGGGCTGTGCTGAGTTGCAAGGGAAGCAAGGACATAGACAGCGCCTTGTGTTTGGGAGTTAGCAGCTGCTGTTTTTTTGCAGTTGACTTCGCTGTGCACTGAATGTCAGGGGGAGCTGTGCACTCTTCTACAACGCGCAGGGCAGCAGAAAACAGAGAGCACAGATGTCTGACAGCAGTTTGAAGCTTGCGTAGGAAAGAGCAGTGTTTTTGGAGAGTTCAGCAAATATATGTTTCTGGGCAAGTACGGGATGCGTGCACTGTGCTGGCAAGCTTTCTCCCTGCGAGACACGCTGGAAAAGCTTTTCGCTATGATGCAGTCCGCTAGAGACGCAGACTTCGCCTCTCCGCAGCTGTCCGCAGGGAAGCGGCGGTTGCCGGCTTCTTTCTTCCGAAACCGCGCTTTGCAGCCTACAAGTGCTGTTCACGTCAGCGGTGCACCTAGTAGCCGCTTCTTCGCCTCCGGCAGCCGGGGAGAGCGGTTGGCTTCTGAGAGGCGAAGAACGAAACCGGCTCGTGTGCGCAGCCTTGTAACTGCTAGAGGACGGTGGCTGCAGCTGCCAGCCATTTCAATTCACCGCTGGCATGCTTCTGGCAGGTGCTCCAGGACGACTTTCCTGCGTTTTGACTTGGTCCTGATGCAGACGAATCTGGAGAATTCTTGTTCGTGCCCTGAGCTTCCTAGATGCAGAGAAGAAGGGCTGCGTTGAGTTGCTCGGGTAGCAAGGACATAGACAGCGCCTTGCGTTTGGGAGTGAGCAGCTGCTGGTTTTTTGCAATTGACTTCGCTGTGCACTGAATGCCAGGGTGAGCTGTGCACACTTCTACAACCAGCAGGGCAGCAGAAAACAGAGAGCACAGATGTCTTAGAGCAGTTTGAAGCTTGCCTAGGAAAGAGCAGTGTTTTCGGAGTCTTTAGCAGATCCATGTTTCTGGGCAAGGGCGGGTTGCGTGCACTGTCCTGGCAAGCTCTCTCCCGGCGAGACACGCTGGAAAAGCTTTTCGCTATGATGCAGTCCGCTAGAGACGCAGACTCCGGCTCTCTGCAGCTGTCCGCAGGGAAGCTGCGGTTGCCGGCGTCTTTCTGCCGAAGCCGCGCTTTGCAGCCTACAAGTGCGGTTCACGTCAGCGGTGCACCTAGTAGCCGCTTCCTCGCCTCCGGCAGCCGGGGAGAGCGGTTGGCTTCTGAGAGGCGAAGAACGAAACCGGCTTGTGTGCGCAGCCTTGGCACTGCTAGAGGACGGTGAGTGCAGCTGCCAGCCCTTTCAGGTCACCTCTGGCATGCTTCTGGCAGGTGCTCCAGGACGACTTTCCTGGGTTTCGACTTGGTCCTGATGCAGACGAATCTGGAGAATTCTTGTTTGTACCCTGAGTTTACGAGTTGCAGAGATATCGATGGCAGCTACAGAAAAGAAGGTCTGTGCTGAGTTGCAAGGGAAGCAAGGACATAGACAGCGCCTTGTGTTTGGGAGTGAGCAGCTGCTGTTTTTTTGCAGTTGACTTCGCTGTGCACTTAATGTCAGGGGGAGCTGTGCACTCTTCTACAACGCGCAGGGCAGCAGAAAACAGAGAGCACAGATGTCTGACAGCAGTTTGAAGCTTGCCTATGAAAGAGCAGTGTTTTTGGAGAGTTCAGCAAATATATGTTTCTGGGCAAGGGCGGGATGCGTGCACTGTGCTGGCAAGCTTTCTCCCTGCGAGACACGCGGGAAAAGCTTCTCGCTATGATGCACTCCGCTAGAGACGCAGTCTTCGGCTCTCCCCAGCTGTCCGCAGGGAAGCGGCGGTTGCCGGCGTCCTTCTGCCGAAGCCGCGCTTTGCAGCCTACAAGTGCGGTTCACGTCAGCGGTACACCTAGTAGTCGCTTCTTCGCCTCCGGCAGCCGGGGAGAGCGGTTGGCTTCTGAGAGGCGAAGAACGAAACCGGCTTGTGTGCGCAGCCTTGGCACTGCTAGAAGACGGTGGCTGCAGCTGCCAGCCCTTTCAGGTCACCACTGGCATGCTTCTGGCAGGTGCTCCAGGACGACTTTCCTGGGTTTTGACTTGGTCCTGATGCAGACGAATCTGGAGAATTCTTGTTCGTGCCATGAGCTACCGAGATGCAGAGAAGAAGGGCTGCGTTGAGTTGCTCGGGTAGCAAGGACATAGACAGCGCCTTGTGTTTGGGAGTGAGCAGCTGCTCGTTTTTTGCAGTCGACTTCGCTGTGCACTGAATGTCAGGGGGAGCTGTGCACTCTTCTACAACGCGCAGGGCAGCAGAAAACGGAGAGCACGCACGTCTGACAGCAGTTTGAAGCTTGCCTAGGAAAGAGCAGTGTTTTTGGAGTGTTCAGCAAGTATATGTTTCTGGGCAAGGGCGGGATGCGTGCACTGTGCTGGCAAGCTTTCTCCCTGCGAGACACGCTGGAAAAGCTTTTCGCTATGATGCAGTCCGCTAGAGACGCAGACTTCGGCTCTCCGCAGCTGTCCGCAGGGAAGCGGCGGTTGCCGGCTTCTTTCTGCCGAAGCCGCGCTTTGCAGCCTACAAGTGCGGTTCACGTCAGCGGTGCACCTAGTAGCCGCTTCTTCGCCTCCGGCAGCCGGGGAGAGCGGTTGGCTTCTGAGAGGCGAAGAACGAAACCGGCTTGTGTGCGCTGCCTTGGCACTGCTAGAGGACGATGGCTGCAGCTGCCAGCCCTTTCAGGTCACCTCTGGCATGCTTCTGGCAGGTGCTCCAGGACGACTTTCCTGGGTTTCGACTTGGTCCTGATGCAGACGAATCTGGAGAATTCTTGTTCGTACCCTGAGTTTACGAGTTGCAGAGATATCGATGGCAGCTACAGAGAAGAAGGGCTTGCGTTGAGTTGCTCGGGTAGCAAGGACATAGACAGCGCCTTGTGTTTGGGAGTGAGCAGCTGTTCGTTTTTTGCAGTCGACTTCGCTGTGCACTGAATGTCAGGGGGAGCTGTGCACTCTTCTACAACGCGCAGGGCAGCAGAAAACAGAGAGCACAGATGTCTGACAGCAGTTTGAAGCTTGCGTAGGAAAGAGCAGTGTTTTTGGAGAGGTCAGCAAATATATGTTTCTGGGCAAGGGCGGAATGCGTGCACTGTGCTGGCAAGCTCTCTCCCGGCGAGACACGCTGGAAAAGCTTTTCGCTATGATGCAGTCCGCTAGAGACGCAGACTTCGGCTCTCCCCAGCTGTACGCAGGGAAGCGGCGGTTGCCGGCGTCCTTCTGCTGAAGCCGCGCTTTGCAGCCTACAAGTGCGGTTCACGTCAGCGGTGCACCTAGTAGCCGCTTCTTCGCCTCCGGCAGCCGGGGAGAGCGGTTGGCTTCTGAGAGGCGAAGAACGAAACCGGCTTGTGTGCGCAGCCTTGGCACTGCTAGAAGACGGTGGCTGCAGCTGCCAGCCCTTTCACTTCACTTCTGGGATGCTTCTGGCAGGTGCTCCAGGACGACTTTCCTGGGTTTTGACTTGGTCCTGATGCAGACGAATCTGGAAAATTCTTGTTCGTTCCCTGAGCTTCCTAGATGCAGAGAAGAAGGGCTGCGTTGAGTTGCTCGGGTAGCAAGGACATAGACAGCGCCTTGCGTTTGGGAGTGAGCAGCTGCTGGTTTTTTGCAATTGACTTCGCTGTGCACTGAATGCCAGGGTGAGCTGTGCACACTTCTACAACGAGCAGGGCAGCAGAAAACAGAGAGCACAGATGTCTTAGAGCAGTTTGAAGCTTGCCTAGGAAAGTGCAGTGTTTTTGGAGTCTTCAGCAGATCCATGTTTCTGGGCAAGGGCGGGATGCGTGCACTGTCCTGGCAAGCTCTCTCCCGGCGAGACACGCTGGAAAAGCTTTTCGCTATGATGCACTCCGCTAGAGACGCAGTCTTCGGCTCTCACCAACTGTCCGCAGGGAAGCGGCGGTTGCCGGCGTCCTTCTGCCGAAGCCGCGCTTTCCAGCCTACAAGTGCGGTTCACGTCAGCGGTACACCTAGTAGCCGCTTCTTCGCCTCCGGCAGCCGGGGAGAGCGGTTGGCTTCTGAGAGGCGAAGAACGAAACCGGCTTGTGTGCGCAGCCTTGGCACTGCTAGAAGACGGTGGCTGCAGCTGCCAGCCTTTTCAGGTCACCTCTGGCATGCTTCTGACAGGTGCTCCAGGACGACTTTCCTGGGTTTCGACTTGGTCCTGATGCAGACGAATCTGGAGAATTCTTGTTCGTACCCTGAGTTTACGAGTTGCAGAGATATCGATGGCAGCTACAGAAAAGAAGGGCTGTGCTGAGTCGCTCAGGAAGCAAGGACATTAACAGCGCTTAGTGTTTGGGAGTGAGCAGCTGCTGGTTTTTTGCAATGACTTCGCTGTGCACTGAATGTCAGGTGGAGCTGTGCACTCTTTTACAACGAGCAGGGCAGCAGAAAACAGAGAGCACGGACGTCTTACAGCAGTTTGAAGCTTGCCTAGTAAAGAGAAGTGTTTTTGGAGTGTTCAGCAGATCCATGTTTCTGGGCAAGGGCGGGATGCGTGCAGTGTTCTGGCAAGCTTTCTCCCTGGGAGAGAAGCTAGAAAAGCTTTTCGCCATGATGCAATCCGCTAGAGACTCAGACTCCGGCTCGCCGCAGCTGTCCGCAGGGAAGCGGCGGTTGCCGGCGTCTTTCTGCCGAAGCCGCGCTTTGCAGCCTACAAGTGCGGTTCACGTAAGCGGCGCACCTAGCAGCCGCTTCTTCGCCTCCAGCAGCCGGGGAGAGCGGTTGGCTTCTGAGAGGCGAAGAACGAAACCGGCTTGTGTGCGCAGCCTTGGCACTGCTAGAGGACGGTGAGTGCAGCTGCCAGCCCTTTCAGGTCACCTCTGGCATGCTTCTGGCAGGTGCTCCAGGACGACTTTCCTGGGTTTCGACTTGGTCCTGATGCAGACGAATCTGGAGAATTCTTGTTCGTACCCTGAGTTTACGAGTTGCAGAGATATCGATGGCAGCTACAGAAAAGAAGGGCTGTGCTGAGTTGCAAGGGAAGCAAGGACATAGACAGCGCCTTGTGTTTGGGAGTGAGCAGCTGCTGTTTTTTTGCAGTTGACTTCGCTGTGCACTTAATGTCAGGGGGAGCTGTGCACTCTTCTACAACGCGCAGGGCAGCAGAAAACAGAGAGCACAGATGTCTGACAGCAGTTTGAAGCTTGCCTAGGAAAGAGCAGTGTTTTTGGAGAGTTCAGCAAATATATGTTTCTGGGCAAGGGCGGGATGCGTGCACTGTGCTGGCAAGCTTTCTCCCTGCGAGACACGCGGGAAAAGCTTCTCGCTATGATGCACTCCGCTAGAGACGCAGTCTTCGGCTCTCCCCAGCTGTCCGCAGGGAAGCGGCGGTTGCCGGCGTCCTTCTGCCGAAGCCGCGCTTTGCAGCCTACAAGTGCGGTTCACGTCAGCGGTACACCTAGTAGTCGCTTCTTCGCCTCCGGCAGCCGGGGAGAGCGGTTGGCTTCTGAGAGGCGAAGAACGAAACTGGCTTGTGTGCGCAGCCTTGGCACTGCTAGAAGACGGTGGCTGCAGCTGCCAGCCCTTTCAGGTCACCACTGGCATGCTTCTGGCAGGTGCTCCAGGACGACTTTCCTGGGTTTTGACTTGGTCCTGATGCAGACGAATCTGGAGAATTCTTGTTCGTGCCCTGAGCTACCGAGATGCAGAGAAGAAGGGCTGCGTTGAGTTGCTCGGGTAGCAAGGACATAGACAGCGCCTTGTGTTTGGGAGTGAGCAGCGGCTGGTTTTTTGCAGTCGACTTCGCTGTGCACTGAATGTCAGGGGGAGCTGTGCACTCTTCTACAACGCGCAGGGCAGCAGAAAACAGAGAGCACAGACGTCTGACAGCAGTTTGAAGCTTGCCTAGGAAAGAGCAGTGTTTTTGGAGTGTTCAGCAAATCCATGTTTCTGGGCAAGGGCGGGATGCGTGCACTGTGCTGGCAAGCTTTCTCCCTGCGAGACACGCTGGAAAAGCTTTTCGCTATGATGCAGTCCGCTAGAGACGCAGACTTCGGCTCTCCGCAGCTGTCCGCAGGGAAGTGTCTGTTGCCGGCTTCTTTCTGCAGAAGCCGCGCTTTGCAGCCTACAAGTGCGGTTCACGTCAGCGGTGCACCTAGTAGCCGCTTCTTCGCCTCCGGCAGCCGGGGAGAGCGGTTGGCTTCTGAGAGGCGAAGAACGAAACCGGCTTGTGTGCGCAGCCTTGGCACTGCTAGAGGACGATGGCTGCAGCTGCCAGCCCTTTCAGGTCACCTCTGGCATGCTTCTGGCAGGTGCTCCAGGACGACTTTCCTGGGTTTCGACTTGGTCCTGATGCAGACGAATCTGGAGAATTCTTGTTCGTACCCTGAGTTTACGAGTTGCAGAGATATCGATGGCAGCTACAGAAAAGAAGGGCTGTGCTGAGTTGCAAGGGAAGCAAGGACATAGACAGCGCCTTGTGTTTGGGAGTTAGCAGCTGCTGTTTTTTTGCAGTTGACTTCGCTGTGCACTGAATGTCAGGGGGAGCTGTGCACTCTTCTACAACGCGCAGGGCAGCAGAAAACAGAGAGCACAGATGTCTGACAGCAGTTTGAAGCTTGCCTAGGAAAGAGCAGTGTTTTTGGAGAGTTCAGCAAATATATGTTTCTGGGCAAGGGCGGGATGCGTGCACTGTGCTGGCAAGCTCTCTCCCGGCGAGACACGCTGGAAAAGCTTTTCGCTATGATGCAGTCCGCTAGAGACGCAGACTTCGGCTCTTCCCAGCTGTACGCAGGGAAGCGGCGGTTGCCGGCGTCCTTCTGCCGAAGCCGCGCTTTGCAGCCTACAAGTGCGGTTCACGTCAGCGGTGCACCTAGTAGCCGCTTCTTCGCCTCCGGCAGCCGGGGAGAGCGGTTGGCTTCTGAGAGGCGAAGAACGAAACCGGCTTGTGTGCGCAGCCTTGGCACTGCTAGAAGACGGTGGCTGCAGCTGCCAGCCCTTTCAGGTCACCACTGGCATGCTTCTGGCAGGTGCTCCAGGACGACTTTCCTGGGTTTTGACTTGGTCCTGATGCAGACGAATCTGGAGAATTCTTGTTCGTGCCCTGAGCTACCGAGATGCAGAGAAGAAGGGCTGCGTTGAGTTGCTCGGGTAGCAAGGACATAGACAGCGCCTTGTGTTTGGGAGTGAGCAGCTGCTGGTTTTTTGCAGTCGACTTCGCTGTGCACTGAATGTCAGGGGGAGCTGTGCACTCCTCTACAACGCGCAGGGCAGCAGAAAACAGAGAGCACAGACGTCTGACAGCAGTTTGAAGCTTGCCTAGGAAAGAGCAGTGTTTTTGGAGTGTTCAGCAAATCCATGTTTCTGGGCAAGGGCGGGATGCGTGCACTGTGCTGGCAAGCTTTCTCCCTGCGAGACACGCTGGAAAAGCTTTTCGCTATGATGCAGTCCGCTAGAGACGCAGACTTCGGCTCTCCGCAGCTGTCCGCAGGGAAGTGTCTGTTGCCGGCTTCTTTCTGCAGAAGCCGCGCTTTGCAGCCTACAAGTGCGGTTCACGTCAGCGGTGCACCTAGTAGCCGCTTCTTCGCCTCCGGCAGCCGGGGAGAGCGGTTGGCTTCTGAGAGGCGAAGAACGAAACCGGCTTGTGTGCGCTGCCTTGGCACTGCTAGAGGACGATGGCTGCAGCTGCCAGCCCTTTCAGGTCACCTCTGGCATGCTTCTGGCAGGTGCTCCAGGACGACTTTCCTGGGTTTCGACTTGGTCCTGATGCAGACGAATCTGGAGAATTCTTGTTCGTACCCTGAGTTTACGAGTTGCAGAGATATCGATGGCAGCTACAGAAAAGAAGGGCTGTGCTGAGTTGCAAGGGAAGCAAGGACATAGACAGCGCCTTGTGTTTGGGAGTTAGCAGCTGCTGTTTTTTTGCAGTTGACTTCGCTGTGCACTGAATGTCAGGGGGAGCTGTGCACTCTTCTACAACGCGCAGGGCAGCAGAAAACAGAGAGCACAGATGTCTGACAGCAGTTTGAAGCTTGCCTAGGAAAGAGCAGTGTTTTTGGAGAGTTCAGCAAATATATGTTTCTGGGCAAGGGCGGGATGCGTGCACTGTGCTGGCAAGCTCTCTCCCGGCGAGACACGCTGGAAAAGCTTTTCGCTATGATGCAGTCCGCTAGAGACGCAGACTTCGGCTCTTCCCAGCTGTACGCAGGGAAGCGGCGGTTGCCGGCGTCCTTCTGCCGAAGCCGCGCTTTGCAGCCTACAAGTGCGGTTCACGTCAGCGGTGCACCTAGTAGCCGCTTCTTCGCCTCCGGCAGCCGGAGAGAGCGGTTGGCTTCTGAGAGGCGAAGAACGAAACCGGCTTGTGTGCGCAGCCTTGGCACTGCTAGAAGACGGTGCCTGCAGCTGCCAGCCCTTTCACTTCACTTCTGGGATGCTTCTGGCAGGTGCTCCAGGACGACTTTCCTGGGTTTTGACTTGGTCCTGATGCAGACGAATCTGGAAAATTCTTGTTCGTGCCCTGAGCTTCCTAGATGCAGAGAAGAAGGGCTGCGTTGAGTTGCTCGGGTAGCAAGGACATAGACAGCGCCTTGTGTTTGGGAGTGAGCAGCTGCTGGTTTTTTGCAATTGACTTCGCTGTGCACTGAATGCCAGGGTGAGCTGTGCACACTTCTACAACCAGCAGGGCAGCAGAAAACAGAGAGCACAAATATCTTAGAGCAGTTTGAAGCTTGCCTAGGAAAGAGCAGTATTTTCGGAGTGTTCAGCAGATCCATGTTTCTGGGCAAGGGAGGGATGCGTGCACTGTCCTGGCAAGCTCTCTCCCGGCGAGACACGCTGGAAAAGCTTTTCGCTATGATGCACTCCGCTAGAGACGCAGTCTTCGGCTCTCCCCAACTGTCCGCAGGGAAGCGGCGGTTGCCGGCGTCCTTCTGCCGAAGCCGCGCTTTTCAGCCTACAAGTGCGGTTCACGTCAGCGGTGCACCTAGTAGCCGCTTCTTCGCCTCCAGCAGCCGGGGAGAGCGGTTGGCTTCTGAGAGGCGAAGAACGAAACCGGCTTCTGTGAGCAGCCTTGGCACTGCTAGAAGACGGTGGCTGCAGCTGCCAGCCCTTTCAGGTCACCTCTGGCATGCTTCTGACAGGTGCTCCAGGACGACTTTCCTGGGTTTTGACTTGGTCCTGATGCAGACGAATCTGGAGAATTCTTGTTCGTACCCTGAGTTTACGAGTTGCAGAGATATCGATGGCAGCTACAGAAAAGAAGGGCTGTGCTGAGTCGCTCAGGAAGCAAGGATATTAACAGCGCTTAGTGTTTGGGAGTGAGCAGCTGCTGGTTTTTTGCAATGACTTCGCTGTGCACTGAATGTCAGGGGGAGCTGTGCACTCTTCTACAACGCGCAGGGCAGCAGAAAACAGAGAGCACAGATGTCTGACAGCAGTTTGAAGCTTGCGTAGGAAAGAGCAGTGTTTTTGGAGAGTTCAGCAAATCCATGTTTCTGGGCAAGGGCGGGATGCGTGCACTGTGCTGGCAAGCTTTCTCCCTGCGAGACACGCTGGAAAAGCTTTTCGCTATGATGCAGTCCGCTAGAGACGCAGACTTCGCCTCTCCGCAGCTGTCCGCAGGGAAGCGGCGGTTGCCGGCTTCTTTCTTCCGAAACCGCGCTTTGCAGCCTACAAGTGCTGTTCACGTCAGCGGTGCACCTAGTAGCCGCTTCTTCGCCTCCGGCAGCCGGGGAGAGCGGTTGGCTTCTGAGAGGCGAAGAACGAAACCGGCTCGTGTGCGCAGCCTTGTAACTGCTAGAGGACGGTGGCTGCAGCTGCCAGCCATTTCAATTCACCGCTGGCATGCTTCTGGCAGGTGCTCCAGGACGACTTTCCTGCGTTTTGACTTGGTCCTGATGCAGACGAATCTGGAGAATTCTTGTTCGTGCCCTGAGCTTCCTAGATGCAGAGAAGAAGGGCTGCGTTGAGTTGCTCGGGTAGCAAGGACATAGACAGCGCCTTGCGTTTGGGAGTGAGCAGCTGCTGGTTTTTTGCAATTGACTTCGCTGTGCACTGAATGCCAGGGTGAGCTGTGCACACTTCTACAACCAGCAGGGCAGCAGAAAACAGAGAGCACAGATGTCTTAGAGCAGTTTGAAGCTTGCCTAGGAAAGAGCAGTGTTTTCGGAGTCTTTAGCAGATCCATGTTTCTGGGCAAGGGCGGGATGCGTGCACTGTCCTGGCAAGCTCTCTCCCGGCGAGACACGCTGGAAAAGCTTTTCGCTATGATGCAGTCCGCTAGAGACGCAGACTCCGGCTCTCTGCAGCTGTCCGCAGGGAAGCTGCTGTTGCCGGCGTCTTTCTGCCGAAGCCGCGCTTTGCAGCCTACAAGTGCGGTTCACGTCAGCGGTGCACCTAGTAGCCGCTTCCTCGCCTCCGGCAGCCGGGGAGAGCGGTTGGCTTCTGAGAGGCGAAGAACGAAACCGGCTTGTGTGCGCAGCCTTGGCACTGCTAGAGGACGGTGGCTGCAGCTGCCAGCCCTTTCAGGTCACCTCTGGCATGCTTCTGGCAGGTGCTCCAGGACGACTTTCCTGGGTTTCGACTTGGTCCTGATGCAGACGAATCTGGAGAATTCTTGTTCGTACCCTGAGTTTACGAGTTGCAGAGATATCGATGGCAGCTACAGAAAAGAAGGGCTGTGCTGAGTTGCAAGGGAAGCAAGGACATAGACAGCGCCTTGTGTTTGGGAGTGAGCAGCTGCTGTTTTTTTGCAGTTGACTTCGCTGTGCACTTAATGTCAGGGGGAGCTGTGCACTCTTCTACAACGCGCAGGGCAGCAGAAAACAGAGAGCACAGATGTCTGACAGCAGTTTGAAGCTTGCCTAGGAAAGAGCAGTGTTTTTGGAGAGTTCAGCAAATATATGTTTCTGGGCAAGGGCGGGATGCGTGCACTGTGCTGGCAAGCTTTCTCCCTGCGAGACACGCGGGAAAAGCTTCTCGCTATGATGCACTCCGCTAGAGACGCAGTCTTCGGCTCTCCCCAGCTGTCCGCAGGGAAGCGGCGGTTGCCGGCGTCCTTCTGCCGAAGCCGCGCTTTGCAGCCTACAAGTGCGGTTCACGTCAGCGGTACACCTAGTAGTCGCTTCTTCGCCTCCGGCAGCCGGGGAGAGCGGTTGGCTTCTGAGAGGCGAAGAACGAAACCGGCTTGTGTGCGCAGCCTTGGCACTGCTAGAAGACGGTGGCTGCAGCTGCCAGCCCTTTCAGGTCACCACTGGCATGCTTCTGGCAGGTGCTCCAGGACGACTTTCCTGGGTTTTGACTTGGTCCTGATGCAGACGAATCTGGAGAATTCTTGTTCGTGCCATGAGCTACCGAGATGCAGAGAAGAAGGGCTGCGTTGAGTTGCTCGGGTAGCAAGGACATAGACAGCGCCTTGTGCTTGGGAGTGAGCAGCTGCTCGTTTTTTGCAGTCGACTTCGCTGTGCACTGAATGTCAGGGGGAGCTGTGCACTCTTCTACAACGCGCAGGGCAGCAGAAAACGGAGAGCACGCACGTCTGACAGCAGTTTGAAGCTTGCCTAGGAAAGAGCAGTGTTTTTGGAGTGTTCAGCAAGTATATGTTTCTGGGCAAGGGCGGGATGCGTGCACTGTGCTGGCAAGCTTTCTCCCTGCGAGACACGCTGGAAAAGCTTTTCGCTATGATGCAGTCCGCTAGAGACGCAGACTTCGGCTCTCCGCAGCTGTCCGCAGGGAAGTGTCTGTTGCCGGCTTCTTTCTGCAGAAGCCGCGCTTTGCAGCCTACAAGTGCGGTTCACGTCAGCGGTGCACCTAGTAGCCGCTTCTTCGCCTCCGGCAGCCGGGGAGAGCGGTTGGCTTCTGAGAGGCGAAGAACGAAACCGGCTTGTGTGCGCTGCCTTGGCACTGCTAGAGGACGATGGCTGCAGCTGCCAGCCCTTTCAGGTCACCTCTGGCATGCTTCTGGCAGGTGCTCCAGGACGACTTTCCTGGGTTTCGACTTGGTCCTGATGCAGACGAATCTGGAGAATTCTTGTTCGTACCCTGAGTTTACGAGTTGCAGAGATATCGATGGCAGCTACAGAGAAGAAGGGCTTGCGTTGAGTTGCTCGGGTAGCAAGGACATAGACAGCGCCTTGTGTTTGGGAGTGAGCAGCTGTTCGTTTTTTGCAGTCGACTTCGCTGTGCACTGAATGTCAGGGGGAGCTGTGCACTCTTCTACAACGCGCAGGGCAGCAGAAAACAGAGAGCACAGATGTCTGACAGCAGTTTGAAGCTTGCGTAGGAAAGAGCAGTGTTTTTGGAGAGGTCAGCAAATATATGTTTCTGGGCAAGGGCGGGATGCGTGCACTGTGCTGGCAAGCTCTCTCCCGGCGAGACACCTTGCAAAAGCTTTTCGCTATGATGCAGTCCGCTAGAGACGCAGACTTCGGCTCTCCCCAGCTGTACGCAGGGAAGCGGCGGTTGCCGGCGTCCTTCTGCTGAAGCCGCGCTTTGCAGCCTACAAGTGCGGTTCACGTCAGCGGTGCACCTAGTAGCCGCTTCTTCGCCTCCGGCAGCCGGGGAGAGCGGTTGGCTTCTGAGAGGCGAAGAACGAAACCGGCTTGTGTGCGCAGCCTTGGCACTGCTAGAAGACGGTGGCTGCAGCTGCCAGCCCTTTCACTTCACTTCTGGGATGCTTCTGGCAGGTGCTCCAGGACGACTTTCCTGGGTTTTGACTTGGTCCTGATGCAGACGAATCTGGAAAATTCTTGTTCGTTCCCTGAGCTTCCTAGATGCAGAGAAGAAGGGCTGCGTTGAGTTGCTCGGGTAGCAAGGACATAGACAGCGCCTTGCGTTTGGGAGTGAGCAGCTGCTGGTTTTTTGCAATTGACTTCGCTGTGCACTGAATGCCAGGGTGAGCTGTGCACACTTCTACAACCAGCAGGGCAGCAGAAAACAGAGAGCACAGATGTCTTAGAGCAGTTTGAAGCTTGCCTAGGAAAGAGCAGTGTTTTCGGAGTCTTCAGCAGATCCATGTTTCTGGGCAAGGGCGGGATGCGTGCACTGTCCTGGCAAGCTCTCTCCCTGAGAGACACGCTGGAAAAGCTTTTCGCTATGATGCAGTCCGCTAGAGACGCAGACTCCGGCTCTCGGCAGCTGTCCGCAGGGAAGCTGCGGTTGCCGGCTTCTTTCTGCCGAAGCCGCGCTTTGCAGCCTACAAGTGCGGTTCACGTCAGCGGTGCACCTAGTAGCCGCTTCCTCGCCTCCGGCAGCCGGGGAGAGCGGTTGGCTTCTGAGAGGCGAAGAACGAAACCGGCTTGTGTGCGCAGCCTTGGCACTGCTAGAGGACGGTGAGTGCAGCTGCCAGCCCTTTCAGGTCACCTCTGGCATGCTTCTGGCAGGTGCTCCAGGACGACTTTCATGGGTTTTGACTTGGTCCTGATGCAGACGAATCTGGAGAATTCTTGTTCGTTTCCTGAGCTCCCGAGATACAGAGAACTCGATGGCAGCTGCAGAAAAGAAGGGCTGTGCTGAGTTGCAAGGGAAGCAAGGACATAGACAGCGCCTTGTGTTTGGGAGTGAGCAGCTGCTGTTTTTTTGCAGTCGACTTCGCTGTGCACTGAATGTCAGGGGGAGCTGTGCACTCTTCTACAACGCGCAGGGCAGCAGAAAACAGAGAGCACGCACGTCTGACAGCAGTTTGAAGCTTGCGTAGGAAAGAGCAGTGTTTGTGGAGTGTTCAGCAAATATATGTTTCTGGGCAAGGGCGGGATGCGTGCACTGTGCTGGCAAGCTTTCTCCCTGCGAGACACGCTGGAAAAGCTTTTCGCTATGATGCAGTCCGCTAGAGACGCAGACTTCGGCTCTCCGCAGCTGTCCGCAGGGAAGCGGCGGTTGCCGGCTTCTTTCTGCCGAAGCCGCGCTTTGCAGCCTACAAGTGCGGTTCACGTCAGCGGTGCACCTAGTAGCCGCTTCTTCGCCTCCGGCAGCCGGGGAGTGCGGTTGGCTTCTGAGAGGCGAAGAACGAAACCGGCTTGTGTGCGCTGCCTTGGCACTGCTAGAGGACGATGGCTGCAGCTGCCAGCCCTTTCAGGTCACCTCTGGCATGCTTCTGGCAGGTGCTCCAGGACGACTTTCCTGGGTTTCGACTTGGTCCTGATGCAGACGAATCTGGAGAATTCTTGTTCGTACCCTGAGTTTACGAGTTGCAGAGATATCGATGGCAGCTACAGAAAAGAAGGGCTGTGCTGAGTTGCATGGGAAGCAAGGACATAGACAGCGCCTTGTGTTTGGGAGTGAGCAGCTGCTGTTTTTTTGCAGTTGACTTCGCTGTGCACTGAATGTCAGGGGGAGCTGTGCACTCTTCTACAACGCGCAGGGCAGCAGAAAACAGAGAGCACGCACGTCTGACAGCAGTTTGAAGCTTGCGTAGGAAAGAGCAGTGTTTTTGGAGAGTTCAGCAAATATATGTTTCTGGGCAAGGGCGGGATGCGTGCACTGTGCTGGCAAGCTCTCTCCCGGCGAGACACGCTGGAAAAGCTTTTCGCTATGATGCAGTCCGCTAGAGACGCAGACTTCGGCTCTCCCCAGCTGTACGCAGGGAAGCGGCGGTTGCCGGCGTCCTTCTGCTGAAGCCGCGCTTTGCAGCCTACAAGTGCGGTTCACGTCAGCGGTGCACCTAGTAGCCGCTTCTTCGCCTCCGGCAGCCGGGGAGAGCGGTTGGCTTCTGAGAGGCGAAGAACGAAACCGGCTTGTGTGCGCAGCCTTGGCACTGCTAGAAGACGGTGGCTGCAGCTGCCAGCCTTTTCACTTCACTTCTGGGATGCTTCTGGCAGGTGCTCCAGGACGACTTTCCTGGGTTTTGACTTGGTCCTGATGCAGACGAATCTGGAAAATTCTTGTTCGTGCCCTGAGCTTCCTAGATGCAGAGAAGAAGGGCTGCGTTGAGTTGCTCGGGTAGCAAGGACATAGACAGCGCCTTGTGTTTGGGAGTTAGCAGCTGCTGTTTTTTTGCAGTTGACTTCGCTGTGCACTGAATGTCAGGGGGAGTTGTGCACTCTTCTACAACGCGCAGGGCAGCAGAAAACAGAGAGCACAGATGTCTGACAGCAGTTTGAAGCTTGCCTAGGAAAAGCAGTGTTTTTGGAGAGTGTAGCAAATATATGTTTCTGGGCAAGGGCGGGATGCGTGCACTGTGCTGGCAAGCTCTCTCCCGGCGAGACACGCTGGAAAAGCTTTTCGCTATGATGCAGTCCGCTAGAGACGCAGACTTCGGCTCTCCCCAGCTGTACGCAGGGAAGCGGCGGTTGCCGGCGTCCTTCTGCCGAAGCCGCGCTTTGCAGCCTACAAGTGCGGTTCACGTCAGCGGTGCACCTAGTAGCCGCTTCTTCGCCTCCGTCAGCCGGAGAGAGCGGTTGGCTTCTGAGAGGCGAAGAACGAAACCGGCTTGTGTGCGCAGCCTTGGCACTGCTAGAAGACGGTGGCTGCAGCTGCCAGCCCTTTCAGTTCACTTCTGGGATGCTTCTGGCAGGTGCTCCAGGACGACTTTCCTGCGTTTTGACTTGGTCCTGATGCAGACGAATCTGGAAAATTCTTGTTCGTGCCCTGAGCTTCCTAGATGCAGAGAAGAAGGGCTGCGTTGAGTTGCTCGGGCAGCAAGGACATTAACAGCGCTTAGTGTTTGGGAGTGAGCAGCTGCTGGTTTTTTGCAATTGACTTCGCTGTGCACTGAATGCCAGGGTGAGCTGTGCACACTTCTACAACCAGCAGGGCAGCAGAAAACAGAGAGCACAGATGTCTTAGAGCAGTTTGAAGCTTGCCTAGGAAAGAGCAGTGTTTTCGGAGTGTTCAGCAGATCCATGTTTCTGGGCAAGGGCGGGATGCGTGCACTGTCCTGGCAAGCTCTCTCCCAGCGAGACACGCTGGAAAAGCTTTTCGCTATGATGCAGTCCGCTAGAGACGCAGACTCCGGCTCTCGGCAGCTGTCCGCAGGGAAGCTGCGGTTGCCGGCGTCTTTCTGCCGAAGCCGCGCTTTGCAGCCTACAAGTGCGGTTGACGTCAGCGGTGCACCTAGTAGGCGCTTCCTCGCCTCCGGCAGCCGGGGAGAGCGGTTGGCTTCTGAGAGGCGAAGAACGAAACCGGCTTGTGTGCGCAGCCTTGGCACTGCTAGAGGACGGTGAGTGCAGTTGCCAGCCCTTTCAGGTCACCTCTGGCATGCTTCTGGCAGGTGCTCCAGGACGACTTTCCTGGGTTTTGACTTGGTCCTGATGCAGACGAATCTGGAGAATTCTTGTTCGTTTCCTGAGCTCCCGAGATACAGAGAACTCGATGGCAGCTGCAGAAAAGAAGGGCTGTGCTGAGTTGCTCGGGAAGCAAGGACATAGACAGCGCCTTGTGTTTGGGAGTGAGCAGCTGCTGGTTTTTTGCAGTTGACTTCGCTGTGCACAGAATGTCAGGGGGAGCTGTGCACTCTTCTACAACGCGCAGTGCAGCAGAAAACAGAGAGCACGCACGTCTGACAGCAGTTTGAAGCTTGCCTAGGAAAGAGCAGTGTTTTTGGAGAGTTCAGCAAATATATGTTTCTGGGCAAGGGCGGGATGCGTGCACTGTGCTGGCAAGCTTTCTCCCTGCGAGACACGCTGGAAAAGCTTTTCGCTATGATGCAGTCCGCTAGAGACGCAGTCTTCGGCTCTCCCCAGCTGTCCGCAGGGAAGCGGCGGTTGCCGGCTTCTTTTTGCCGAAGCCGCGCTTTGCAGCCTACAAGTGCGGTTCACGTCAGCGGTGCACCTAGTAGCCGCTTCTTCGCATCCGGCAGCCGGGGAGTGCGGTTGGCTTCTGAGAGGCGAAGAACGAAAGCGGCTTTTGTGCCCTGCCTTGGCACTGCTAGAGGACGGTGGCTGCAGCTGCCAGCCCTTTCAGTTCACTTCTGGGATGCTTCTGGCAGGTGCTCCAGGACGACTTTCCTGCGTTTTGACTTGGTCCTGATGCAGACGAATCTGGAGAATTCTTGTTCGTTCCCTGAGCTCCCGAGATACAGAGAACTCGATGGCAGCTGCAGAAAAGAAGGGCTGTGCTGAGTTGCAGGGAAGCAAGGACATAGACAGCGCCTTGTGTTTGGGAGTGAGCAGCTGCTGTTTTTTTGCAGTTGACTTCGCTGTGCACTGAATGTCAGGTGGAGCTGTGCACTCTTCTACAACGCGCAGGGCAGCAGAAAACAGAGAACACAGAAGTCTGGCAGCAGTTTGAAGCTTGCCTACGAAAGAGTAGTGTTTTTGGAGGGTTCAGCAAATATATGTTTCTGGGCAAGGGCGGGATGCGTGCACTGTGCTGGCAAGCTCTCTCCCGTCGAGACACGCGGGAAAAGCTTCTCGCTATGATGCACTCCGCTAGAGACGCAGTCTTCGGCTCTCCCCAGCTGTCCGCAGGGAAGCGGCGGTTGCCGGCGTCCTTCTGCCGAAGCCGCGCTTTGCAGCCTACAAGTGCGGTTCACGTCAGCGGTACACCTAGTAGTCGCTTCTTCGCCTCCGGCAGCCGGGGAGAGCGGTTGGCTTCTGAGAGGCGAAGAACGAAACCGGCTTGTGTGCGCAGCCTTGGCACTGCTAGAAGACGGTGGCTGCAGCTGCCAGCCCTTTCAGGTCACCACTGGCATGCTTCTGGCAGGTGCTCCAGGACGACTTTCCTGGGTTTTGACTTGGTCCTGATGCAGACGAATCTGGAAAATTCTTGTTCGTGCCCTGAGCTACCGAGATGCAGAGAAGAAGGGCTGCGTTGAGTTGCTCGGGTAGCAAGGACATAGACAGCGCCTTGTGTTTGGGAGTGAGCAGCTGCTGGTTTTTTGCAGTCGACTTCGCTGTGCACTGAATGTCAGGGGGAGCTGTGCACTCTTCTACAACGCGCAGGGCAGCAGAAAACAGAGAGCACGCACGTCTGACAGCAGTTTGAAGCTTGCGTAGGAAAGAGCAGTGTTTTCGGAGTCTTCAGCAGATCCATGTTTCTGGGCAAGGGCGGGATGCGTGCACTGTGCTGGCAAGCTTTCTCCCTGCGAGACACGCTGGAAAAGCTTTTCGCTATGATGCAGTCCGCTAGAGACGCAGATTTCGGCTCTCCGCAGCTGTCCGCAGGGAAGCGGCGGTTGCCGGCTTCTTTCTGCCGAAGCCGCGCTTTGCAGCCTACAAGTGCGGTTCACGTCAGCGGTGCACCTAGTAGCCGCTTCTTCGCCTCCGGCAGCCGGGGAGAGCGGTTGGCTTCTGAGAGGCGAAGAACGAAACCGGCTTGTGTGCGCAGCCTTGGCACTGCTAGAGGACGATGGCTGCAGCTGCCATCCCTTTCAGGTCACCTCCGGCATGCTTCTGGCAGGTGCTCCAGGACGACTTTCCTGGGTTTCGACTTGGTCCTGATGCAGACGAATCTGGAGAATTCTTGTTCGTACCCTGAGTTTACGAGTTGCAGAGATATCGATGGCAGCTACAGAAAAGAAGGGCTGTGCTGAGTTGCAAGGGAAGCAAGGACATAGACAGCGCCTTGTGTTTGGGAGTTAGCAGCTGCTGTTTTTTTGCAGTTGACTTCGCTGTGCACTGAATGTCAGGGGGAGCTGTGCACTCTTCTACAACGCGCAGGGCAGCAGAAAACAGAGAGCACAGATGTCTGACAGCAGTTTGAAGCTTGCCTAGGAAAGAGCAGTGTTTTTGGAGAGTTCAGCAAATATATGTTTCTGGGCAAGGGCGGGATGCGTGCACTGTGCTGGCAAGCTCTCTGCCGGCGAGACACGCTGGAAAAGCTTTTCGCTATGATGCAGTCCGCTAGAGACGCAGACTTCGGCTCTCCCCAGCTGTCCGCAGGGAAGCGGCGGTTGCCGCGTCCTTCTGCCGAAGCCGCGCTTTGCAGCCTACAAGTGCGGTTCACGTCAGCGGTGCACCTAGTAGCCGCTTCTTCGCCTCCGGCAGCCGGCGAGAGCGGTTGGCTTCTGAGAGGCGAAGAACGAAACCGGCTTGTGTGCGCAGCCTTGGCACTGCTAGAAGATGGTGGCTGCAGCTGCCAGCCCTTTCAGTTCACTTCTGGGATGCTTCTGGCAGGTGCTCCAGGACGACTTTCCTGGGTTTTGACTTGGTCCTGATGCAGACGAATCTGGAGAATTCTTGTTCGTGCCCTGAGCTTCCTAGATGCAGAGAAGAAGGGCTGCGTTGAGTTGCTCGGGTAGCAAGGACATAGACAGCGCCTTGTGTTTGGGAGTGAGCAGCTGCTGGTTTTTTGCAATTGACTTCGCTGTGCACTGAATGCCAGGGTGAGCTGTGCACACTTCTACAACCAGCAGGGCAGCAGAAAACAGAGAGCACAGATGTCTTAGAGCAGTTTGAAGCTTGCCTAGGAAAGAGCAGTGTTTTCGGAGTGTTCAGCAGATCCATGTTTCTGGGCAAGGGCGGGATGCGTGCACTGTCCTGGCAAGCTCTCTCCCGGCGAGACACGCTGGAAAAGCTTTTCGCTATGATGCAGTCCGCTAGAGACGCAGACTCCGGCTCTCGGCAGCTGTCCGCAGGGAAGCGGCGGTTGCCGGCGTCTTTCTGCCGAAGCCGCGCTTTGCAGCCTACAAGTGCGGTTCACGCCAGCGGTGCACCTAGTAGCCGCTTCCTCGCCTCCGGCAGCCGGGGAGAGCGGTTGGCTTCTGAGAGGCGAAGAACGAAACCGGCTTGTGTGCGCAGCCTTGGCACTGCTAGAGGACGGTGAGTCCAGCTGCCAGCCCTTTCAGGTCACCTCTGGCATGCTTCTGGCAGGTGCTCCATGACGACTTTCCTGGGTTTCGACTTGGTCCTGATGCAGACGAATCTGGAGAATTCTTGTTCGTGCCCTGAGCTACCGAGATGCAGAGAAGAAGGGCTGCGTTGAGTTGCTCGGGTAGCAAGGACATAGACAGCGCCTTGTGTTTGGGAGTGAGCAGCTGCTGGTTTTTTGCAGTCGACTTCGCTGTGCACTGAATGTCAGGGGGAGCTGTGCACTCTTCTACAACGCGCAGGGCAGCAGAAAACAGAGAGCACGCACGTCTGACAGCAGTTTGAAGCTTGCGTAGGAAAGAGCAGTGTTTTTGGAGTGTTCAGCAAATATATGTTTCTGGGCAAGGGCGGGATGCGTGCACTGTGCTGGCAAGCTTTCTCCCTGCGAGACACGCGGGAAAAGCTTTTCGCTATGATGCAGTCCGCTAGAGACGCAGACTTCGGCTCTCCGCAGCTGTCCGCAGGGAAGCGGCGGTTGCCGGCGTCCTTCTGCCGAAGCCGCGCTTTGCAGCCTACAAGTGCGGTTCACGTCATCGGTGCACCTAGTAGCCGCTTCTTCGCCTCCGGCAGCCGGGGAGTGCGGTTGGCTTCTGAGAGGCGAAGAACGAAACCGGCTTGTGTGCGCTGCCTTGGCACTGCTAGAGGACGATGGCTGCAGCTGCCAGCCCTTTCAGTTCACTTCTGGCATGCTTCTGGCAGGTGCTCCAGGACGACTTTCCTGGGTTTCGACTTGGTCCTGATGCAGACGAATCTGGAGAATTCTTGTTCGTACCCTGAGTTTACAAGTTGCAGAGATATCGATGGCAGCTACAGAAAAGAAGGGCTGTGCTGAGTTGCAAGGGAAGCAAGGACATAGACAGCGCCTTGTGTTTGGGAGTGAGCAGCTGCTGTTTTTTTGCAGTTGACTTCGCTGTGCACTGAATGTCAGGGGGAGCTGTGCACTCTTCTACAACGCGCAGGGCAGCAGAAAACAGAGAGCACAGATGTCTGACAGCAGTTTGAAGCTTGCGTAGGAAAGAGCAGTGTTTTTGGAGAGTTCAGCAAATATATGTTTCTGGGCAAGGGCGGGATGCGTGCACTGTGCTGGCAAGCTCTCTCCCGGCGAGACACGCTGCAAAAGCTTTTCGCTATGATGCAGTCCGCTAGAGACGCAGACTTCGGCTCTCCCCAGCTGTACGCAGGGAAGCGGCGGTTGCCGGCGTCCTTCTGCTGAAGCCGCGCTTTGCAGCCTACAAGTGCGGTTCACGTCAGCGGTGCACCTAGTAGCCGCTTCTTCGCCTCCGGCAGCCGGGGAGAGCGGTTGGCTTCTGAGAGGCGAAGAACGAAACCGGCTTGTGTGCGCAGCCTTGGCACTGCTAGAAGACGGTGGCTGCAGCTGCCAGCCTTTTCACTTCACTTCTGGGATGCTTCTGGCAGGTGCTCCAGGACGACTTTCCTGGGTTTTGACTTGGTCCTGATGCAGACGAATCTGGAAAATTCTTGTTCGTGCCCTGAGCTTCCTAGATGCAGAGAAGAAGGGCTGCGTTGAGTTGCTCGGGTAGCAAGGACATAGACAGCGCCTTGTGTTTGGGAGTTAGCAGCTGCTGTTTTTTTGCAGTTGACTTCGCTGTGCACTGAATGTCAGGGGGAGTTGTGCACTCTTCTACAACGCGCAGGGCAGCAGAAAACAGAGAGCACAGATGTCTTACAGCAGTTTGAAGCTTGCCTAGGAAAGAGCAGTGTTTTTGGAGAGTGTAGCAAATATATGTTTCTGGGCAAGGGCGGGATGCGTGCACTGTGCTGGCAAGCTCTCTCCCGGCGAGACACGCTGGAAAAGCTTTTCGCTATGATGCAGTCCGCTAGAGACGCAGACTTCGGCTCTCCCCAGCTGTACGCAGGGAAGCGGCGGTTGCCGGCGTCCTTCTGCCGAAGCCGCGCTTTGCAGCCTACAAGTGCGGTTCACGTCAGCGGTGCACCTAGTAGCCGCTTCTTCGCCTCCGGCAGCCGGGGAGAGCGGTTGGCTTCTGAGAGGCGAAGAACGAAACCGGCTTGTGTGCGCAGCCTTGGCACTGCTAGAAGACGGTGGCTGCAGCTGACAGCCCTTTCAGTTCACTTCTGGGATGCTTCTGGCAGGTGCTCCAGGACGACTTTCCTGCGTTTTGACTTGGTCCTGATGCAGACGAATCTGGAAAATTCTTGTTCGTGCCCTGAGCTTCCTAGATGCAGAGAAGAAGGGCTGCGTTGAGTTGCTCGGGCAGCAAGGACATAGACAGCGCCTTGCGTTTGGGAGTGAGCAGCTGCTGGTTTTTTGCAATTGACTTCGCTGTGCACTGAATGCCAGGGTGAGCTGTGCACACTTCTACAACCAGCAGGGCAGCAGAAAACAGAGAGCACAGATGTCTTAGAGCAGTTTGAAGCTTGCCTAGGAAAGAGCAGTGTTTTCGGAGTGTTCAGCAGATCCATGTTTCTGGGCAAGGGCGGGATGCGTGCACTGTCCTGGCAAGCTCTCTCCCGGCGAGACACGCTGGAAAAGCTTTTCGCTATGATGCAGTCCGCTAGAGACGCAGACTCCGGCTCTCGGCAGCTGTCCGCAGGGAAGCTGCGGTTGCCGGCTTCTTTCTGCCGAAGCCGCGCTTTGCAGCCTACAAGTGCGGTTGACGTCAGCGGTGCACCTAGTAGGCGCTTCCTCGCCTCCGGCAGCCGGGGAGAGCGGTTGGCTTCTGAGAGGCGAAGAACGAAACCGGCTTGTGTGCGCAGCCTTGGCACTGCTAGAGGACGGTGAGTGCAGTTGCCAGCCCTTTCAGGTCACCTCTGGCATGCTTCTGGCAGGTGCTCCAGGACGACTTTCCTGGGTTTTGACTTGGTCCTGATGCAGACGAATCTGGAGAATTCTTGTTCGTTTCCTGAGCTCCCGAGATACAGAGAACTCGATGGCAGCTGCAGAAAAGAAGGGCTGTGCTGAGTTGCTCGGGAAGCAAGGACATAGACAGCGCCTTGTGTTTGGGAGTGAGCAGCTGCTGGTTTTTTGCAGTTGACTTCGCTGTGCACAGAATGTCAGGGGGAGCTGTGCACTCTTCTACAACGCGCAGTGCAGCAGAAAACAGAGAGCACGCACGTCTGACAGCAGTTTGAAGCTTGCCTAGGAAAGAGCAGTGTTTTTGGAGAGTTCAGCAAATATATGTTTCTGGGCAAGGGCAGGATGCGTGCACTGTGCTGGCAAGCTTTCTCCCTGCGAGACACGCTGGAAAAGCTTTTCGCTATGATGCAGTCCGCTAGAGACGCAGTCTTCGGCTCTCCCCAGCTGTCCGCAGGGAAGCGGCGGTTGCCGGCTTCTTTTTGCCGAAGCCGCGCTTTGCAGCCTACAAGTGCGGTTCACGTCAGCGGTGCACCTAGTAGCCGCTTCTTCGCATCCGGCAGCCGGGGAGTGCGGTTGGCTTCTGAGAGGCGAAGAACGAAAGCGGCTTTTGTGCGCTGCCTTGGCACTGCTAGAGGACGGTGGCTGCAGCTGCCAGCCCTTTCAGTTCACTTCTGGGATGCTTCTGGCAGGTGCTCCAGGACGACTTTCCTGCGTTTTGACTTGGTCCTGATGCAGACGAATCTGGAGAATTCTTGTTCGTTCCCTGAGCTCCCGAGATACAGAGAACTCGATGGCAGCTGCAGAAAAGAAGGGCTGTGCTGAGTTGCAGGGAAGCAAGGACATAGACAGCGCCTTGTGTTTGGGAGTGAGCAGCTGCTGTTTTTTTGCAGTTGACTTCGCTGTGCACTGAATGTCAGGTGGAGCTGTGCACTCTTCTACAACGCGCAGGGCAGCAGAAAACAGAGAACACAGATGTCTGGCAGCAGTTTGAAGCTTGCCTACGAAAGAGTAGTGTTTTTGGAGGGTTCAGCAAATATATGTTTCTGGGCAAGGGCGGGATGCGTGCACTGTGCTGGCAAGCTCTCTTCCGTCGAGACACGCGGGAAAAGCTTCTCGCTATGATGCAGTCCGCTAGAGACGCAGTCTTCGGCTCTCCGCAGCTGTCCGCAGGGAAGCGGCGGTTGCCGGCGTCCTTCTGCCGAAGCCGCGCTTTGCAGCCTACAAGTGCGGTTCACGTCAGCGGTACACCTAGTAGTCGCTTCTTCGCCTCCGGCAGCCGGGGAGAGCGGTTGGCTTCTGAGAGGCGAAGAACGAAACCGGCTTGTGTGCGCAGCCTTGGCACTGCTAGAAGACGGTGGCTGCAGCTGCCAGCCCTTTCAGGTCACCACTGGCATGCTTCTGGCAGGTGCTCCAGGACGACTTTCCTGGGTTTTGACTTGGTCCTGATGCAGACGAATCTGGAGAATTCTTGTTCGTGCCCTGAGCTACCGAGATGCAGAGAAGAAGGGCTGCGTTGAGTTGCTCGGGTAGCAAGGACATAGACAGCGCCTTGTGTTTGGGAGTGAGCAGCTGCTGGTTTTTTGCAGTCGACTTCGCTGTGCACTGAATGTCAGGGGGAGCTGTGCACTCTTCTACAACGCGCAGGGCAGCAGAAAACAGAGAGCACGCACGTCTGACAGCAGTTTGAAGCTTGCGTAGGAAAGAGCAGTGTTTTCGGAGTCTTCAGCAGATCCATGTTTCTGGGCAAGGGCGGGATGCGTGCACTGTGCTGGCAAGCTTTCTCCCTGCGAGACACGCTGGAAAAGCTTTTCGCTATGATGCAGTCCGCTAGAGACGCATATTTCGGCTCTCCGCAGCTGTCCGCAGGGAAGCGGCGGTTGCCGGCTTCTTTCTGCCGAAGCCGCGCTTTGCAGCCTACAAGTGCGGTTCACGTCAGCGGTGCACCTAGTAGGCGCTTCCTCGCCTCCGGCAGCCGGGGAGAGCGGTTGGCTTCTGAGAGGCGAAGAACGAAACCGGCTTGTGTGCGCAGCCTTGGCACTGCTAGAGGACGGTGAGTGCAGTTGCCAGCCCTTTCAGGTCACCTCTGGCATGCTTCTGGCAGGTGCTCCAGGACGACTTTCCTGGGTTTTGACTTGGTCCTGATGCAGACGAATCTGGAGAATTCTTGTTCGTTTCCTGAGCTCCCGAGATACAGAGAACTCGATGGCAGCTGCAGAAAAGAAGGGCTGTGCTGAGTTGCTCAGGAAGCAAGGACATAGACAGCGCCTTGTGTTTGGGAGTGAGCAGCTGCTGGTTTTTTGCAGTTGACTTCGCTGTGCACAGAATGTCAGGGGGAGCTGTGCACTCTTCTACAACGCGCAGTGCAGCAGAAAACAGAGAGCACGCACGTCTGACAGCAGTTTGAAGCTTGCCTAGGAAAGAGCAGTGTTTTTGGAGAGTTCAGCAAATATATGTTTCTGGGCAAGGGCGGGATGCGTGCACTGTGCTGGCAAGCTTTCTCCCTGCGAGACACGCTGGAAAAGCTTTTCGCTATGATGCAGTCCGCTAGAGACGCAGTCTTCGGCTCTCCCCAGCTGTCCGCAGGGAAGCGGCGGTTGCCGGCTTCTTTTTGCCGAAGCCGCGCTTTGCAGCCTACAAGTGCGGTTCACGTCAGCGGTGCACCTAGTAGCCGCTTCTTCGCATCCGGCAGCCGGGGAGTGCGGTTGGCTTCTGAGAGGCGAAGAACGAAAGCGGCTTTTGTGCGCTGCCTTGGCACTGCTAGAGGACGGTGGCTGCAGCTGCCAGCCCTTTCAGTTCACTTCTGGGATGCTTCTGGCAGGTGCTCCAGGACGACTTTCCTGCGTTTTGACTTGGTCCTGATGCAGACGAATCTGGAGAATTCTTGTTCATTCCCTGAGCTCCCGAGATACAGAGAACTCGATGGCAGCTGCAGAAAAGAAGGGCTGTGCTGAGTTGCAGGGAAGCAAGGACATAGACAGCGCCTTGTGTTTGGGAGTGAGCAGCTGCTGTTTTTTTGCAGTTGACTTCGCTGTGCACTGAATGTCAGGTGGAGCTGTGCACTCTTCTACAACGCACAGGGCAGCAGAAAACAGAGAACACAGATGTCTGGCAGCAGTTTGAAGCTTGCCTACGAAAGAGTAGTGTTTTTGGAGGGTTCAGCAAATATATGTTTCTGGGCAAGGGCGGGATGCGTGCACTGTGCTGGCAAGCTCTCTCCCGTCGAGACACGCGGGAAAAGCTTCTCGCTATGATGCAGTCCGCTAGAGACGCAGTCTTCGGCTCTCCCCAGCTGTCCGCAGGGAAGCGGCGGTTGCCGGCGTCCTTCTGCCGAAGCCGCGCTTTGCAGCCTACAAGTGCGGTTCACGTCAGCGGTACACCTAGTAGTCGCTTCTTCGCCTCCGGCAGCCGGGGAGAGCGGTTGGCTTCTGAGAGGCGAAGAACGAAACCGGCTTGTGTGCGCAGCCTTGGCACTGCTAGAAGACGGTGGCTGCAGCTGCCAGCCCTTTCAGGTCACCACTGGCATGCTTCTGGCAGGTGCTCCAGGACGACTTTCCTGGGTTTTGACTTGGTCCTGATGCAGACGAATCTGGAGAATTCTTGTTCGTGCCCTGAGCTACCGAGATGCAGAGAAGAAGGGCTGCGTTGAGTTGCTCGGGTAGCAAGGACATAGACAGCGCCTTGTGTTTGGGAGTGAGCAGCTGCTGGTTTTTTGCAGTCGACTTCGCTGTGCACTGAATGTCAGGGGGAGCTGTGCACTCTTCTACAACGCGCAGGGCAGCAGAAAACAGAGAGCACGCACGTCTGACAGCAGTTTGAAGCTTGCGTAGGAAAGAGCAGTGTTTTCGGAGTCTTCAGCAGATCCATGTTTCTGGGCAAGGGCGGGATGCGTGCACTGTGCTGGCAAGCTTTCTCCCTGCGAGACACGCTGGAAAAGCTTTTCGCTATGATGCAGTCCGCTAGAGACGCAGATTTCGGCTCTCCGCAGCTGTCCGCAGGGAAGCGGCGGTTGCCGGCTTCTTTCTGCCGAAGCCGCGCTTTGCAGCCTACAAGTGCGGTTCACGTCAGCGGTGCACCTAGTAGCCGCTTATTCGCCTCCGGCAGCCGGGGAGAGCGGTTGGCTTCTGAGAGGCGAAGAACGAAACCGGCTTGTGTGCGCAGCCTTGGCACTGCTAGAGGACGATGGCTGCAGCTGCCATCCCTTTCAGGTCACCTCCGGCATGCTTCTGGCAGGTGCTCCAGGACGAATTTCCTGGGTTTCGACTTGGTCCTGATGCAGACGAATCTGGAGAATTCTTGTTCGTTCCCTGAGCTCCCGAGATACAGAGAACTCGATGGCAGCTGCAGAAAAGAAGGGCTGTGCTGAGTTGCAGGGAAGCAAGGACATAGACAGCGCCTTGTGTTTGGGAGTGAGCAGCTGCTGTTTTTTTGCAGTTGACTTCGCTGTGCACTGAATGTCAGGTGGAGCTGTGCACTCTTCTACAACGCGCAGGGCAGCAGAAAACAGAGAACACAGATGTCTGGCAGCAGTTTGAAGCTTGCCTACGAAAGAGTAGTGTTTTTGGAGGGTTCAGCAAATATATGTTTCTGGGCAAGGGCGGGATGCGTGCACTGTGCTGGCAAGCTCTCTCCCGTCGAGACACGCGGGAAAAGCTTCTCGCTATGATGCAGTCCGCTAGAGACGCAGTCTTCGGCTCTCCCCAGCTGTCCGCAGGGAAGCGGCGGTTGCCGGCGTCCTTCTGCCGAAGCCGCGCTTTGCAGCCTACAAGTGCGGTTCACGTCAGCGGTACACCTAGTAGTCGCTTCTTCGCCTCCGGCAGCCGGGGAGAGCGGTTGGCTTCTGAGAGGCGAAGAACGAAACCGGCTTGTGTGCGCAGCCTTGGCACTGCTAGAAGACGGTGGCTGCAGCTGCCAGCCCTTTCAGGTCACCACTGGCATGCTTCTGGCAGGTGCTCCAGGACGACTTTCCTGGGTTTTGACTTGGTCCTGATGCAGACGAATCTGGAGAATTCTTGTTCGTGCCCTGAGCTACCGAGATGCAGAGAAGAAGGGCTGCGTTGAGTTGCTCGGGTAGCAAGGACATAGACAGCGCCTTGTGTTTGGGAGTGAGCAGCTGCTGGTTTTTTGCAGTCGACTTCGCTGTGCACTGAATGTCAGGGGGAGCTGTGCACTCTTCTACAACGCGCAGGGCAGCAGAAAACAGAGAGCAGGCACGTCTGACAGCAGTTTGAAGCTTGCGTAGGAAAGAGCAGTGTTTTCGGAGTCTTCAGCAGATCCATGTTTCTGGGCAAGGGCGGGATGCGTGCACTGTGCTGGCAAGCTTTCTCCCTGCGAGACACGCTGGAAAAGCTTTTCGCTATGATGCAGTCCGCTAGAGACGCAGATTTCGGCTCTCCGCAGCTCTCCGCAGGGAAGCGGCGGTTGCCGGCTTCTTTCTGCCGAAGCCGCGCTTTGCAGCCTACAAGTGCGGTTCACGTCAGCGGTGCACCTAGTAGCCGCTTCTTCGCCTCCGGCAGCCGGGGAGAGCGGTTGGCTTCTGAGAGGCGAAGAACGAAACCGGCTTGTGTGCGCAGCCTTGGCACTGCTAGAGGACGATGGCTGCAGCTGCCATCCCTTTCAGGTCACCTCCGGCATGCTTCTGGCAGGTGCTCCAGGACGACTTTCCTGGGTTTCGACTTGGTCCTGATGCAGACGAATCTGGAGAATTCTTGTTCGTACCCTGAGTTTACGAGTTGCAGAGATATCGATGGCAGCTACAGAAAAGAAGGGCTGTGCTGAGTTGCAAGGGAAGCAAGGACATAGACAGCGCCTTGTGTTTGGGAGTTAGCAGCTGCTGTTTTTTTGCAGTTGACTTCGCTGTGCTCTGAATGTCAGGGGGAGCTGTGCACTCTTCTACAACGCGCAGGGCAGCAGAAAACAGAGAGCACAGATGTCTGACAGCAGTTTGAAGCTTGCCTAGGAAAGAGCAGTGTTTTTGGAGAGTTCAGCAAATATATGTTTCTGGGCAAGGGCGGGATGCGTGCACTGTGCTGGCAAGCTCTCTCCCGGCGAGACACGCTGGAAAAGCTTTTCGCTATGATGCAGTCCGCTAGAGACGCAGACTTCGGCTCTCCCCAGCTGTCCGCAGGGAAGCGGCGGTTGCCGCGTCCTTCTGCCGAAGCCGCGCTTTGCAGCCTACAAGTGCGGTTCACGTCAGCGGTGCACCTAGTAGCCGCTTCTTCGCCTCCGGCAGCCGGCGAGAGCGGTTGGCTTCTGAGAGGCGAAGAACGAAACCGGCTTGTGTGCGCAGCCTTGGCACTGCTAGAAGATGGTGGCTGCAGCTGCCAGCCCTTTCAGTTCACTTCTGGGATGCTTCTGGCAGGTGCTCCAGGACGACTTTCCTGGGTTTTGACTTGGTCCTGATGCAGACGAATCTGGAAAATTCTTGTTCGTGCCCTGAGCTTCCTAGATGCAGAGAAGAAGGGCTGCGTTGAGTTGCTCGGGTAGCAAGGACATAGACAGCGCCTTGTGTTTGGGAGTGAGCAGCTGCTGGTTTTTTGCAATTGACTTCGCTGTGCACTGAATGCCAGGGTGAGCTGTGCACACTTCTACAACCAGCAGGGCAGCAGAAAACAGAGAGCACAGATGTCTTAGAGCAGTTTGAAGCTTGCCTAGGAAAGAGCAGTGTTTTCGGAGTGTTCAGCAGATCCATGTTTCTGGGCAAGGGCGGGATGCGTGCACTGTCCTGGCAAGCTCTCTCCCGGCGAGACACGCTGGAAAAGCTTTTCGCTATGATGCAGTCCGCTAGAGACGCAGACTCCGGCTCTCGGCAGCTGTCCGCAGGGAAGCGGCGGTTGCCGGCGTCTTTCTGCCGAAGCCGCGCTTTGCAGCCTACAAGTGCGGTTCACGCCAGCGGTGCACCTAGTAGCCGCTTCCTCGCCTCCGGCAGCCGGGGAGAGCGGTTGGCTTCTGAGAGGCGAAGAACGAAACCGGCTTGTGTGCGCAGCCTTGGCACTGCTAGAGGATGGTGAGTCCAGCTGCCAGCCCTTTCAGGTCACCTCTGGCATGCTTCTGGCAGGTGCTCCATGACGACTTTCCTGGGTTTCGACTTGGTCCTGATGCAGACGAATCTGGAGAATTCTTGTTCGTGCCCTGAGCTACCGAGATGCAGAGAAGAAGGGCTGCGTTGAGTTGCTCGGGTAGCAAGGACATAGACAGCGCCTTGTGTTTGGGAGTGAGCAGCTGCTGGTTTTTTGCAGTCGACTTCGCTGTGCACTGAATGTCAGGGGGAGCTGTGCACTCTTCTACAACGCGCAGGGCAGCAGAAAACAGAGAGCACGCACGTCTGACAGCAGTTTGAAGCTTGCGTAGGAAAGAGCAGTGTTTTTGGAGTGTTCAGCAAATATATGTTTCTGGGCAAGGGCGGGATGCGTGCACTGTGCTGGCAAGCTTTCTCCCTGCGAGACACGCGGGAAAAGCTTTTCGCTATGATGCAGTCCGCTAGAGACGCAGATTTCGGCACTCCGCAGCTGTCCACAGGGAAGCGGCGGTTGCCGGCGTCCTTCTGCCGAAGCCGCGCTTTGCAGCCTACAAGTGCGGTTCACGTCATCGGTGCACCTAGTAGCCGCTTCTTCGCCTCCGGCAGCCGGGGAGTGCGGTTGGCTTCTTAGAGGCGAAGAACGAAACCGGCTTGTGTGCGCTGCCTTGGCACTGCTAGAGGACGATGGCTGCAGCTGCCAGCCCTTTCAGTTCACTTCTGGCATGCTTCTGGCAGGTGCTCCAGGACGACTTTCCTGGGTTTCGACTTGGTCCTGATGCAGACGAATCTGGAGAATTCTTGTTCGTACCCTGAGTTTACAAGTTGCAGAGATATCGATGGCAGCTACAGAAAAGAAGGGCTGTGCTGAGTTGCAAGGGAAGCAAGGACATAGACAGCGCCTTGTGTTTGGGAGTGAGCAGCTGCTGTTTTTTTGCAGTTGACTTCGCTGTGCACTGAATGTCAGGGGGAGCTGTGCACTCTTCTACAACGCGCAGAGCAGCAGAAAACAGAGAGCACAGATGTCTGACAGCAGTTTGAAGCTTGCCTAGGAAAGAGCAGTGTTTTTGGAGAGTTCAGCAAATATATGTTTCTGGGCAAGGGCGGGATGCGTGCACTGTGCTGGCAAGCTCTCTCCCTGCGAGACACGCTAGAAAAGCTTTTCGCTATGATGCAGGCCGCTAGAGACGCAGACTTCGGCTCTCCCCAGCTGTACGCAGGGAAGCGGCGGTTGCCGGCGTCCTTCTGCCGAAGCCGCGCTTTGCAGCCTACAAGTGCGGTGCACGTCAGCGGTGCACCTAGTAGCCGCTTCTTCGCCTACGGCAGCCGGGGAGAGCGGTTGGCTTCTGAGAGGCGAAGAACGAAACCGGCTTGTGTGCGCAGCCTTGGCACTGCTAGAAGACTGTGGCTGCAGCTGCCAGCCCTTTCACTTCACTTCTGGGATGCTTCTGGCAGGTGCTCCAGGACGACTTTCCTGGGTTTTGACTTGGTCCTGATGCAGACGAATCTGGAAAATTCTTGTTCGTGCCCTGAGCTTCCTAGATGCAGAGAAGAAGGGCTGCGTTGAGTTGCTCGGGTAGCAAGGACATAGACAGCGCCTTGTGTTTGGGAGTGAGCAGCTGCTGGTTTTTTGCAATTGACTTCGCTGTGCACTGAATGCCAGGGTGAGCTGTGCACACTTCTACAACCAGCAGGGCAGCAGAAAACAGAGAGCACAGATGTCTTAGAGCAGTTTGAAGCTTGCGTAGGAAAGAGCAGTGTTTTCGGAGTGTTCAGCAGATCCATGTTTCTGGGCAAGGGCGGGATGCGTGC
Organism: Taeniopygia guttata; assembly: GCF_048771995.1. Lineage (NCBI taxonomy): Eukaryota > Metazoa > Chordata > Aves > Passeriformes > Estrildidae > Taeniopygia > Taeniopygia guttata. The sequence goes on from NC_133057.1 coordinate 5,241,364, forward strand.
ACTGTCCTGGCAAGCTCTCTCCCGGCGAGACACGCGGGAAAAGCTTTTCGCTATGATGCAGTCCGCTAGAGACGCAGACTTCGGCTCTCCGCAGCTGTCCGCAGGGAAGCGGCGGTTGCCGGCGTCCTTCTGCCGAAGCCGCGCTTTGCAGCCTACAAGTGCGGTTCACGTCATCGGTGCACCTAGTAGCCGCTTCTTCGCCTCCGGCAGCCGGGGAGTGCGGTTGGCTTCTGAGAGGCGAAGAACGAAACCGGCTTGTGTGCGCTGCCTTGGCACTGCTAGAGGACGATGGCTGCAGCTGCCAGCCCTTTCAGTTCACTTCTGGCATGCTTCTGGCAGGTGCTCCAGGACGACTTTCCTGGGTTTCGACTTGGTCCTGATGCAGACGAATCTGGAGAATTCTTGTTCGTACCCTGAGTTTACAAGTTGCAGAGATATCGATGGCAGCTACAGAAAAGAAGGGCTGTGCTGAGTTGCAAGGGAAGCAAGGACATAGACAGCGCCTTGTGTTTGGGAGTGAGCAGCTGCTGTTTTTTTGCAGTTGACTTCGCTGTGCACTGAATGTCAGGGGGAGCTGTGCACTCTTCTACAACGCGCAGGGCAGCAGAAAACAGAGAGCACAGATGGCTGACAGCAGTTTGAAGCTTGCCTAGGAAAGAGCAGTGTTTTTGGAGAGTTCAGCAAATATATGTTTCTGGGCAAGGGCGGGATGCGTGCACTGTGCTGGCAAGCTCTCTCCCTGCGAGACACGCTAGAAAAGCTTTTCGCTATGATGCAGGCCGCTAGAGACGCAGACTTCGGCTCTCCCCAGCTGTACGCAGGGAAGCGGCGGTTGCCGGCGTCCTTCTGCCGAAGCCGCGCTTTGCAGCCTACAAGTGCGGTGCACGTCAGCGGTGCACCTAGTAGCCGCTTCTTCGCCTACGGCAGCCGGGGAGAGCGGTTGGCTTCTGAGAGGCGAAGAACGAAACCGGCTTGTGTGCGCAGCCTTGGCACTGCTAGAAGACGGTGGCTGCAGCTGCCAGCCCTTTCACTTCACTTCTGGGATGCTTCTGGCAGGTGCTCCAGGACGACTTTCCTGGGTTTTGACTTGGTCCTGATGCAGACGAATCTGGAAAATTCTTGTTCGTGCCCTGAGCTTCCTAGATGCAGACAAGAAGGGCTGCGTTGAGTTGCTCGGGTAGCAAGGACATAGACAGCGCCTTGCGTTTGGGAGTGAGCAGCTGCTGGTTTTTTTCAATTGACTTCGCTGTGCACTGAATGTCAGGTGGAGCTGTGCACTCTTTTACAACGAGCAGGGCAGCAGAAAACAGAGAGCACGGACGTCTTACAGCAGTTTGAAGCTTGCCTAGGAACCAGCAGTGTTTTTGGAGTGTTCAGCAAATACAAGTTTCTGGGCAAGGGCGGGATGCGTGCAGTGTGCTGGCAAGCTCTCGCCCTGCGAGACACGCTGGAAAAGCTTTTCGCTATGATGCAGTCCGCTAGAGACGCAGTCTTCGGCTCTCCCCAGCTGTACGGAGGGAAGCGGCGGTTGCCGGCGTCCTTCTGCCGAAGCCGCGCTTTGCAGCCTACAAGTGCGGTTCACGTCAGCGGTGCACCTAGTAGCCGCTTCTTCGCCTCCGGCAGCCGGGGAGTGCGGTTGGCTTCTGAGAGGCGAAGAACGAAACCGGCTTGTGTGCGCAGCCTTGGCACTGCTAGAAGACGGTGGCTGCAGCTGCCAGCCCTTTCAATTCACCGCTGGCATGCTTCTGGCAGGTGCTCCAGGACGACTTTCCTGGGTTTTGACTTGGTCCTGATGCAGACGAATCTGGAGAATTCTTGTTCGTGCCCTGAGCTTCCTAGATGCAGAGAAGAAGGGCTGCGTTGAGTTGCTCGGGTAGCAAGGACATAGACAGCGCCTTGCGTTTGGGAGTGAGCAGCTGCTGGTTTTTTGCAATTGACTTCGCTGTGCACTGAATGCCAGGGTGAGCTGTGCACACTTCTACAACGCGCAGGGCAGCAGAAAACAGAGAGCACAGATGTCTTAGAGCAGTTTGAAGCTTGCCTAGGAAAGAGCAGTGTTTTCGGAGTCTTTAGCAGATCCATGTTTCTGGGCAAGGGCGGGATGCGTGCACTGTCCTGGCAAGCTCTCTCCCGGCGAGACACGCTGGAAAAGCTTTTCGCTATGATGCAGTCCGCTAGAGACGCAGACTCCGGCTCTCTGCAGCTGTCCGCAGGGAAGCTGCGGTTGCCGGCGTCTTTCTGCCGAAGCCGCGCTTTGCAGCCTACAAGTGCGGTTGACGTCAGCGGTGCACCTAGTAGGCGCTTCCTCGCCTCCGGCAGCCGGGGAGAGCGGTTGGCTTCTGAGAGGCAAAGAACGAAACCGGCTTGTGTGCGCAGCCTTGGCACTGCTAGAGGACGGTGAGTGCAGCTGCCAGCCCTTTCAGGTCACCTCTGGCATGCTTCTGGCAGGTGCTCCAGGACGACTTTCCTGGGTTTCGACTTGGTCCTGATGCAGACGAATCTGGAGAATTCTTGTTCGTACCCTGAGTTTACGAGTTGCAGAGATATCGATGGCAGCTACAGAAAAGAAGGGCTGTGCTGAGTTGCAAGGGAAGCAAGGACATAGACAGCGCCTTGTGTTTGGGAGTGAGCAGCTGCTGTTTTTTTGCAGTCGACTTCGCTGTGCACTGAATGTCAGGGGGAGCTGTGCACTCTTCTACAACGCGCAGGGCAGCAGAAAACAGAGAGCACGCACGTCTGACAGCAGTTTGAAGCTTGCGTAGGAAAGAGCAGTGTTTGTGGAGTGTTCAGCAAATATATGTTTCTGGGCAAGGGCGGGATGCGTGCACTGTGCTGGCAAGCTTTCTCCCTGCGAGACACGCTGGAAAAGCTTTTCGCTATGATGCAGTCCGCTAGAGACGCAGATTTCGGCTCTCCGCAGCTGTCCGCAGGGAAGCGGCGGTTGCTGGCTTCTTTCTGCCGAAGCCGCGCTTTGCAGCCTACAAGTGCGGTTCACGTCAGCGGTGCACCTAGTAGCCGCTTCTTCGCCTCCGGCAGCCGGGGAGTGCGGTTGGCTTCTGAGAGGCGAAGAACGAAACCGGCTTGTGTGCGCTGCCTTGGCACTGCTAGAGGACGATGGCTGCAGCTGCCAGCCCTTTCAGGTCACCTCTGGCATGCTTCTGGCAGGTGCTCCAGGACGACTTTCCTGGGTTTCGACTTGGTCCTGATGCAGACGAATCTGGAGAATTCTTGTTCGTACCCTGAGTTTACGAATTGCAGAGATATCGATGGCAGCTACAGAAAAGAAGGGCTGTGCTGAGTTGCAAGGGAAGCAAGGACATAGACAGCGCCTTGTGTTTGGGAGTGAGCAGCTGCTGTTTTTTTGCAGTTGACTTCGCTGTGCACTGAATGTCAGGGGGAGCTGTGCACTCTTCTACAACGCGCAGGGCAGCAGAAAACAGAGAGCACAGATGTCTGACAGCAGTTTGAAGCTTGCGTAGGAAAGAGCAGTGTTTTTGGAGAGTTCAGCAAATATATGTTTCTGGGCAAGGGCGGGATGCGTGCACTGTGCTGGCAAGCTCTCTCCCGGCGAGACACGCTGGAAAAGCTTTTCGCTATGATGCGATCCGCTAGAGACGCAGACTTCGGCTCTCCCCAGCTGTACGCAGGGAAGCGGCGGTTGCCGGCGTCCTTCTGCCGAAGCCGCGCTTTGCAGCCTACAAGTGCGGTTCACGTCAGCGGTGCACCTAGTAGCCGCTTCTTCGCCTCCGGCAGCCGGAGAGAGCGGTTGGCTTCTGAGAGGCGAAGAACGAAACCGGCTTGTGTGCGCAGCCTTGGCACTGCTAGAAGACGGTGGCTGCAGCTGCCAGCCCTTTCAGTTCACTTCTGGGATGCTTCTGGCAGGTGCTCCAGGACGACTTTCCTGCGTTTTGACTTGGTCCTGATGCAGACGAATCTGGAAAATTCTTGTTCGTGCCCTGAGCTTCCTAGATGCAGAGAAGAAGGGCTGCGTTGAGTTGCTCGGGCAGCAAGGACATAGACAGCGCCTTGCGTTTGGGAGTGAGCAGCTGCTGGTTTTTTGCAATTGACTTCGCTGTGCACTGAATGCCAGGGTGAGCTGTGCACACTTCTACAACCAGCAGGGCAGCAGAAAACAGAGAGCACAGATGTCTTAGAGCAGTTTGAAGCTTGCCTAGGAAAGAGCAGTGTTTTCGGAGTGTTCAGCAGATCCATGTTTCTGGGCAAGGGCGGGATGCGTGCACTGTCCTGGCAAGCTCTCTCCCGGCGAGACACGCTGGAAAAGCTTTTCGCTATGATGCAGTCCGCTAGAGACGCAGACTCCGGCTCTCGGCAGCTGTCCGCAGGGAAGCTGCGGTTGCCGGCGTCTTTCTGCCGAAGCCGCGCTTTGCAGCCTACAAGTGCGGTTGACGTCAGCGGTGCACCTAGTAGGCGCTTCCTCGCCTCCGGCAGCCGGGGAGAGCGGTTGGCTTCTGAGAGGCGAAGAACGAAACCGGCTTGTGTGCGCAGCCTTGGCACTGCTAGAGGACGGTGAGTGCAGTTGCCAGCCCTTTCAGGTCACCTCTGGCATGCTTCTGGCAGGTGCTCCAGGACGACTTTCCTGGGTTTTGACTTGGTCCTGATGCAGACGAATCTGGAGAATTCTTGTTCGTTTCCTGAGCTCCCGAGATACAGAGAACTCGATGGCAGCTGCAGAAAAGAAGGGCTGTGCTGAGTTGCTCGGGAAGCAAGGACATAGACAGCGCCTTGTGTTTGGGAGTGAGCAGCTGCTGGTTTTTTGCAGTTGACTTCGCTGTGCACAGAATGTCAGGGGGAGCTGTGCACTCTTCTACAACGCGCAGTGCAGCAGAAAGCAGAGAGCACGCACGTCTGACAGCAGTTTGAAGCTTGCCTAGGAAAGAGCAGTGTTTTTGGAGAGTTCAGCAAATATATGTTTCTGGGCAAGGGCGGGATGCGTGCACTGTGCTGGCAAGCTTTCTCCCTGCGAGACACGCTGGAAAAGCTTTTCGCTATGATGCAGTCCGCTAGAGACGCAGTCTTCGGCTCTCCCCAGCTGTCCGCAGGGAAGCGGCGGTTGCCGGCTTCTTTTTGCCGAAGCCGCGCTTTGCAGCCTACAAGTGCGGTTCACGTCAGCGGTGCGCCTAGTAGCCGCTTCTTCGCATCCGGCAGCCGGGGAGTGCGGTTGGCTTCTGAGAGGCGAAGAACGAAAGCGGCTTTTGTGCGCTGCCTTGGCACTGCTAGAGGACGGTGGCTGCAGCTGCCAGCCCTTTCAGTTCACTTCTGGGATGCTTCTGGCAGGTGCTCCAGGACGACTTTCCTGCGTTTTGACTTGGTCCTGATGCAGACGAATCTGGAGAATTCTTGTTCGTTCCCTGAGCTCCCGAGATACAGAGAACTCGATGGCAGCTGCAGAAAAGAAGGGCTGTGCTGAGTTGCAGGGAAGCAAGGACATAGACAGCGCCTTGTGTTTGGGAGTGAGCAGCTGCTGTTTTTTTGCAGTTGACTTCGCTGTGCACTGAATGTCAGGTGGAGCTGTGCACTCTTCTACAACGCGCAGGGCAGCAGAAAACAGAGAGCACGGACGTCTGGCAGCAGTTTGAAGCTTGCCTACGAAAGAGTAGTGTTTTTGGAGGGTTCAGCAAATATATGTTTCTGGGCAAGGGCGGGATGCGTGCACTGTGCTGGCAAGCTCTCTCCCGTCGAGACACGCGGGAAAAGCTTCTCGCTATGATGCAGTCCGCTAGAGACGCAGTCTTCGGCTCTCCCCAGCTGTCCGCAGGGAAGCGGCGGTGGCCGGCGTCCTTCTGCCGAAGCCGCGCTTTGCAGCCTACAAGTGCGGTTCACGTCAGCGGTACACCTAGTAGTCGCTTCTTCGCCTCCGGCAGCCGGGGAGAGCGGTTGGCTTCTGAGAGGCGAAGAACGAAACCGGCTTGTGTGCGCAGCCTTGGCACTGCTAGAAGACGGTGGCTGCAGCTGCCAGCCCTTTCAGGTCACCACTGGCATGCTTCTGGCAGGTGCTCCAGGACGACTTTCCTGGGTTTTGACTTGGTCCTGATGCAGACGAATCTGGAGAATTCTTGTTCGTGCCCTGAGCTACCGAGATGCAGAGAAGAAGGGCTGCGTTGAGTTGCTCGGGTAGCAAGGACATAGACAGCGCCTTGTGTTTTGGAGTGAGCAGCTGCTGGTTTTTTGCAGTCGACTTCGCTGTGCACTGAATGTCAGGGGGAGCTGTGCACTCTTCTACAACGCGCAGGGCAGCAGAAAACAGAGAGCACGCACGTCTGACAGCAGTTTGAAGCTTGCGTAGGAAAGAGCAGTGTTTTCGGAGTCTTCAGCAGATCCATGTTTCTGGGCAAGGGCGGGATGCGTGCACTGTGCTGGCAAGCTTTCTCCCTGCGAGACACGCTGGAAAAGCTTTTCGCTATGATGCAGTCCGCTAGAGACGCAGATTTCGGCTCTCCGCAGCTCTCCGCAGGGAAGCGGCGGTTGCCGGCTTCTTTCTGCCGAAGCCGCGCTTTGCAGCCTACAAGTGCGGTTCACGTCAGCGGTGCACCTAGTAGCCGCTTCTTCGCCTCCGGCAGCCGGGGAGAGCGGTTGGCTTCTGAGAGGCGAAGAACGAAACCGGCTTGTGTGCGCAGCCTTGGCACTGCTAGAGGACGATGGCTGCAGCTGCCATCCCTTTCAGGTCACCTCCGGCATGCTTCTGGCAGGTGCTCCAGGACGACTTTCCTGGGTTTCGACTTGGTCCTGATGCAGACGAATCTGGAGAATTCTTGTTCGTTCCCTGAGTTTACGAGTTGCAGAGATATCGATGGCAGCTACAGAAAAGAAGGGCTGTGCTGAGTTTCAAGGGAAGCAAGGACATAGACAGCGCCTTGTGTTTGGGAGTTAGCAGCTGCTGTTTTTTTGCAGTTGACTTCGCTGTGCACTGAATGTCAGGGGGAGCTGTGCACTCTTCTACAACCAGCAGGGCAGCAGAAAACAGAGAGCACAGATGTCTGACAGCAGTTTGAAGCTTGCCTAGGAAAGAGCAGTGTTTTTGGAGAGTTCAGCAAATATATGTTTCTGGGCAAGGGCGGGATGCGTGCACTGTGCTGGCAAGCTCTCTCCCGGCGAGACACGCTGGAAAAGCTTTTCGCTATGATGCAGTCCGCTAGAGACGCAGACTTCGGCTCTCCCCAGCTGTCCGCAGGGAAGCGGCGGTTGCCGCGTCCTTCTGCCGAAGCCGCGCTTTGCAGCCTACAAGTGCGGTTCACGTCAGCGGTGCACCCAGTAGCCGCTTCTTCGCCTCCGGCAGCCGGCGAGAGCGGTTGGCTTCTGAGAGGCGAAGAACGAAACCGGCTTGTGTGCGCAGCCTTGGCACTGCTAGAAGATGGTGGCTGCAGCTGCCAGCCCTTTCAGTTCACTTCTGGGATGCTTCTGGCAGGTACTCCAGGACGACTTTCCTGGGTTTTGACTTGGTCCTGATGCAGACGAATCTGGAAAATTCTTGTTCGTGCCCTGAGCTTCCTAGATGCAGAGAAGAAGGGCTGCGTTGAGTTGCTCGGGTAGCAAGGACATAGACAGCGCCTTGTGTTTGGGAGTGAGCAGCTGCTGGTTTTTTGCAATTGACTTCGCTGTGCACTGAATGCCAGGGTGAGCTGTGCACACTTCTACAACCAGCAGGGCAGCAGAAAACAGAGAGCACAGATGTCTTAGAGCAGTTTGAAGCTTGCCTAGGAAAGAGCAGTGTTTTCGGAGTGTTCAGCAGATCCATGTTTCTGGGCAAGGGCGGGATGCGTGCACTGTCCTGGCAAGCTCTCTCCCGGCGAGACACGCTGGAAAAGCTTTTCGCTATGATGCAGTCCGCTAGAGACGCAGACTCCGGCTCTCGGCAGCTGTCCGCAGGGAAGCGGCGGTTGCCGGCGTCTTTCTGCCGAAGCCGCGCTTTGCAGCCTACAAGTGCGGTTCACGCCAGCGGTGCACCTAGTAGCCGCTTCCTCGCCTCCGGCAGCCGGGGAGAGCGGTTGGCTTCTGAGAGGCGAAGAACGAAACCGGCTTGTGTGCGCAGCCTTGGCACTGCTAGAGGACGGTGAGTCCAGCTGCCAGCCCTTTCAGGTCACCTCTGGCATGCTTCTGGCAGGTGCTCCATGACGACTTTCCTGGGTTTCGACTTGGTCCTGATGCAGACGAATCTGGAGAATTCTTGTTCGTGCCCTGAGCTACCGAGATGCAGAGAAGAAGGGCTGCGTTGAGTTGCTCGGGTAGCAAGGACATAGACAGCGCCTTGTGTTTGGGAGTGAGCAGCTGCTGGTTTTTTGCAGTCGACTTCGCTGTGCACTGAATGTCAGGGGGAGCTGTGCACTCTTCTACAACGCGCAGGGCAGCAGAAAACAGAGAGCACGCACGTCTGACAGCAGTTTGAAGCTTGCGTAGGAAAGAGCAGTGTTTTTGGAGTGTTCAGCAAATATATGTTTCTGGGCAAGGGCGGGATGCGTGCACTGTGCTGGCAAGCTTTCTCCCTGCGAGACACGCGGGAAAAGCTTTTCGCTATGATGCAGTCCGCTAGAGACGCAGACTTCGGCTCTCCGCAGCTGTCCGCAGGGAAGCGGCGGTTGCCGGCGTCCTTCTGCCGAAGCCGCGCTTTGCAGCCTACAAGTGCGGTTCACGTCATCGGTGCACCTAGTAGCCGCTTCTTCGCCTCCGGCAGCCGGGGAGAGCGGTTGGCTTCTGAGAGGCGAAGAACGAAACCGGCTTGTGTGCGCTGCCTTGGCACTGCTAGAGGACGATGGCTGCAGCTGCCAGCCCTTTCAGTTCACTTCTGGCATGCTTCTGGCAGGTGCTCCAGGACGACTTTCCTGGGTTTCGACTTGGTCCTGATGCAGACGAATCTGGAGAATTCTTGTTCGTACCCTGAGTTTACAAGTTGCAGAGATATCGATGGCAGCTACAGAAAAGAAGGGCTGTGCTGAGTTGCAAGGGAAGCAAGGACATAGACAGCGCCTTGTGTTTGGGAGTGAGCAGCTGCTGTTTTTTTGCAGTTGACTTCGCTGTGCACTGAATGTCAGGGGGAGCTGTGCACTCTTCTACAACGCGCAGGGCAGCAGAAAACAGAGAGCACAGATGGCTGACAGCAGTTTGAAGCTTGCCTAGGAAAGAGCAGTGTTTTTGGAGAGTTCAGCAAATATATGTTTCTGGGCAAGGGCGGGATGCGTGCACTGTGCTGGCAAGCTCTCTCCCTGCGAGACACGCTAGAAAAGCTTTTCGCTATGATGCAGGCCGCTAGAGACGCAGACTTCGGCTCTCCCCAGCTGTACGCAGGGAAGCGGCGGTTGCCGGCGTCCTTCTGCCGAAGCCGCGCTTTGCAGCCTACAAGTGCGGTGCACGTCAGCGGTGCACCTAGTAGCCGCTTCTTCGCCTACGGCAGCCGGGGAGAGCGGTTGGCTTCTGAGAGGCGAAGAACGAAACCGGCTTGTGTGCGCAGCCTTGGCACTGCTAGAAGACGGTGGCTGCAGCTGCCAGCCCTTTCACTTCACTTCTGGGATGCTTCTGGCAGGTGCTCCAGGACGACTTTCCTGGGTTTTGACTTGGTCCTGATGCAGACGAATCTGGAAAATTCTTGTTCGTACCCTGAGCTTCCTAGATGCAGACAAGAAGGGCTGCGTTGAGTTGCTCGGGTAGCAAGGACATAGACAGCGCCTTGCGTTTGGGAGTGAGCAGCTGCTGGTTTTTTTCAATTGACTTCGCTGTGCACTGAATGTCAGGTGGAGCTGTGCACTCTTTTACAACGAGCAGGGCAGCAGAAAACAGAGAGCACGGACGTCTTACAGCAGTTTGAAGCTTGCCTAGGAAACAGCAGTGTTTTTGGAGTGTTCAGCAAATACAAGTTTCTGGGCAAGGGCGGGATGCGTGCAGTGTGCTGGCAAGCTCTCGCCCTGCGAGACACGCTGGAAAAGCTTTTCGCTATGATGCAGTCCGCTAGAGACGCAGTCTTCGGCTCTCCCCAGCTGTACGGAGGGAAGCGGCGGTTGCCAGCGTCCTTCTGCCGAAGCCGCGCTTTGCAGCCTACAAGTGCGGTTCACGTCGGCGGTGCACCTAGTAGCCGCTTCTTCGCCTCCGGCAGCCGGGGAGTGCGGTTGGCTTCTGAGAGGCGAAGAACGAAACCGGCTTGTGTGCGCAGCCTTGGCACTGCTAGAAGACGGTGGCTGCAGCTGCCAGCCCTTTCAATTCACCGCTGGCATGCTTCTGGCAGGTGCTCCAGGACGACTTTCCTGGGTTTTGACTTGGTCCTGATGCAGACGAATCTGGAGAATTCTTGTTCGTGCCCTGAGCTTCCTAGATGCAGAGAAGAAGGGCTGCGTTGAGTTGCTCGGGTAGCAAGGACATAGACAGCGCCTTGCGTTTGGGAGTGAGCAGCTGCTGGTTTTTTGCAATTGACTTCGCTGTGCACTGAATGCCAGGGTGAGCTGTGCACACTTCTACAACGCGCAGGGCAGCAGAAAACAGAGAGCACAGATGTCTTAGAGCAGTTTGAAGCTTGCCTAGGAAAGAGCAGTGTTTTCGGAGTCTTTAGCAGATCCATGTTTCTGGGCAAGGGCGGGATGCGTGCACTGTCCTGGCAAGCTCTCTCCCGGCGAGACACGCTGGAAAAGCTTTTCGCTATGATGCAGTCCGCTAGAGACGCAGACTCCGGCTCTCTGCAGCTGTCCGCAGGGAAGCTGCGGTTGCCGGCGTCTTTCTGCCGAAGCCGCGCTTTGCAGCCTACAAGTGCGGTTGACGTCAGCGGTGCACCTAGTAGCCGCTTCCTCGCCTCCGGCAGCCGGGGAGAGCGGTTGGCTTCTGAGAGGCAAAGAACGAAACCGGCTTGTGTGCGCAGCCTTGGCACTGCTAGAGGACGGTGAGTGCAGCTGCCAGCCCTTTCAGGTCACCTCTGGCATGCTTCTGGCAGGTGCTCCAGGACGACTTTCCTGGGTTTCGACTTGGTCCTGATGCAGACGAATCTGGAGAATTCTTGTTCGTACCCTGAGTTTACGAGTTGCAGAGATATCGATGGCAGCTACAGAAAAGAAGGGCTGTGCTGAGTTGCAAGGGAAGCAAGGACATAGACAGCGCCTTGTGTTTGGGAGTGAGCAGCTGCTGTTTTTTTGCAGTTGACTTCGCTGTGCACTGAATGTCAGGGGGAGCTGTGCACTCTTCTACAACGCGCAGGGCAGCAGAAAACAGAGAGCACAGATGTCTGACAGCAGTTTGAAGCTTGCCTAGGAAAGAGCAGTGTTTTTGGAGAGTTCAGCAAATATATGTTTCTGGGCAAGGGCGGGATGCGTGCACTGTGCTGGCAAGCTTTCTCCCTGCGAGACACGCGGGAAAAGCTTCTCGCTATGATGCACTCCGCTAGAGACGCAGTCTTCGGCTCTCCCCAGCTGTCCGCAGGGAAGCGGCGGTTGCCGGCGTCCTTCTGCCGAAGCCGCGCTTTGCAGCCTACAAGTGCGGTTCACGTCAGCGGTACACCTAGTAGTCGCTTCTTCGCCTCCGGCAGCCGGGGAGAGCGGTTGGCTTCTGAGAGGCGAAGAACGAAACCGGCTTGTGTGCGCAGCCTTGGCACTGCTAGAAGACGGTGGCTGCAGCTGCCAGCCCTTTCAGGTCACCACTGGCATGCTTCTGGCAGGTGCTCCAGGACGACTTTCCTGGGTTTTGACTTGGTCCTGATGCAGACGAATCTGGAGAATTCTTGTTCGTGCCCTGAGCTACCGAGATGCAGAGAAGAAGGGCTGCGTTGAGTTGCTCGGGTAGCAAGGACATAGACAGCGCCTTGTGTTTGGGAGTGAGCAGCTGCTGGTTTTTTGCAGTCGACTTCGCTGTGCACTGAATGTCAGGGGGAGCTGTGCACTCTTCTACAACGCGCAGGGCAGCAGAAAACAGAGAGCACGCACGTCTGACAGTAGTTTGAAGCTTGCGTAGGAAAGAGCAGTGTTTTTGGAGTGTTCAGCAAATATATGTTTCTGGGCAAGGGCGGGATGCGTGCACTGTGCTGGCAAGCTTTCTCCCTGCGAGACACGCTGGAAAAGCTTTTCGCTATGATGCAGTCCGCTAGAGACGCAGACTTCGGCTCTCCGCAGCTGTCCGCAGGGAAGCGGCGGTTGCCGGCTTCTTTCTGCCGAAGCCGCGCTTTGCAGCCTACAAGTGCGGTTCACGTCAGCGGTGCACCTAGTAGCCGCTTCTTCGCCTCCGGCAGCCGGGGAGAGCGGTTGGCTTCTGAGAGGCGAAGAACGAAACCGGCTTGTGTGCGCTGCCTTGGCACTGCTAGAGGACGGTGGCTGCAGCTGCCAGCCCTTTCAGGTCACCTCTGGCATGCTTCTGGCAGGTGCTCCAGGACGACTTTCCTGGGTTTCGACTTGGTCCTGATGCAGACGAATCTGGAGAATTCTTGTTCGTACCCTGAGTTTACGAGTTGCAGAGATATCGATGGCAGCTACAGAGAAGAAGGGCTTGCGTTGAGTTGCTCGGGTAGCAAGGACATAGACAGCGCCTTGTGTTTGGGAGTGAGCAGCTGCTGTTTTTTTGCAGTTGACTTCGCTGTGCACTGAATGTCAGGGGGAGCTGTGCACTCTTCTACAACGCGCAGGGCAGCAGAAAACAGAGAGCACAGATGTCTGACAGCAGTTTGAAGCTTGCGTAGGAAAGAGCAGTGTTTTTGGAGAGTTCAGCAAATATATGTTTCTGGGCAAGGGCGGGATGCGTGCACTGTGCTGGCAAGCTCTCTCCCGGCGAGACACGCTGGAAAAGCTTTTCGCTATGATGCAGTCCGCTAGAGACGCAGACTTCGGCTCTCCCCAGCTGTACGCAGGGAAGCGGCGGTTGCCGGCGTCCTTCTGCTGAAGCCGCGCTTTGCAGCCTACAAGTGCGGTTCACGTCAGCGGTGCACCTAGTAGCCGCTTCTTCGCCTCCGGCAGCCGGGGAGAGCGGTTGGCTTCTGAGAGGCGAAGAACGAAACCGGCTTGTGTGCGCAGCCTTGGCACTGCTAGAAGACGGTGGCTGCAGCTGCCAGCCTTTTCACTTCACTTCTGGGATGCTTCTGGCAGGTGCTCCAGGACGACTTTCCTGGGTTTGGACTTGGTCCTGATGCAGACGAATCTGGAAAATTCTTGTTCGTGCCCTGAGCTTCCTAGATGCAGAGAAGAAGGGCTGCGTTGAGTTGCTCGGGTAGCAAGGACATAGACAGCGCCTTGTGTTTGGGAGTGAGCAGCTGCTGGTGTTTTGCAATTGACTTCGCTGTGCACTGAATGCCAGGGTGAGCTGTGCACACTTCTACAACCAGCAGGGCAGCAGAAAACAGAGAGCACAGATGTCTTAGAGCAGTTTGAAGCTTGCCTAGGAAAGAGCAGTGTTTTCGGAGTGTTCAGCAGATCCATGTTTCTGGGCAAGGGCGGGATGCGTGCACTGTCCTGGCAAGCTCTCTCCCGGCGAGACACGCTGGAAAAGCTTTTCGCTATGATGCAGTCCGCTAGAGACGCAGACTCCGGCTCTCGGCAGCTGTCCGCAGGGAAGCGGCGGTTGCCGGCGTCTTTCTGCCGAAGCCGCGCTTTGCAGCCTACAAGTGCGGTTCACGCCAGCGGTGCACCTAGTAGCCGCTTCCTCGCCTCCGGCAGCCGGGGAGAGCGGTTGGCTTCTGAGAGGCGAAGAACGAAACCGGCTTGTGTGCGCAGCCTTGGCACTGCTAGAGGACGGTGAGTCCAGCTGCCAGCCCTTTCAGGTCACCTCTGGCATGCTTCTGGCAGGTGCTCCATGACGACTTTCCTGGGTTTCGACTTGGTCCTGATGCAGACGAATCTGGAGAATTCTTGTTCGTGCCCTGAGCTACCGAGATGCAGAGAAGAAGGGCTGCGTTGAGTTGCTCGGGTAGCAAGGACATAGACAGCGCCTTGTGTTTGGGAGTGAGCAGCTGCTGGTTTTTTGCAGTCGACTTCGCTGTGCACTGAATGTCAGGGGGAGCTGTGCACTCTTCTACAACGCGCAGGGCAGCAGAAAACAGAGAGCACGCACGTCTGACAGCAGTTTGAAGCTTGCGTAGGAAAGAGCAGTGTTTTTGGAGTGTTCAGCAAATATATGTTTCTGGGCAAGGGCGGGATGCGTGCACTGTGCTGGCAAGCTTTCTCCCTGCGAGACACGCGGGAAAAGCTTTTCGCTATGATGCAGTCCGCTAGAGACGCAGACTTCGGCTCTCCGCAGCTGTCCGCAGGGAAGCGGCGGTTGCCGGCGTCCTTCTGCCGAAGCCGCGCTTTGCAGCCTACAAGTGCGGTTCACGTCATCGGTGCACCTAGTAGCCGCTTCTTCGCCTCCGGCAGCCGGGGAGTGCGGTTGGCTTCTGAGAGGCGAAGAACGAAACCGGCTTGTGTGCGCTGCCTTGGCACTGCTAGAGGACGATGGCTGCAGCTGCCAGCCCTTTCAGTTCACTTCTGGCATGCTTCTGGCAGGTGCTCCAGGACGACTTTCCTGGGTTTCGACTTGGTCCTGATGCAGACGAATCTGGAGAATTCTTGTTCGTACCCTGAGTTTACAAGTTGCAGAGATATCGATGGCAGCTACAGAAAAAAAGGGCTGTGCTGAGTTGCAAGGGAAGCAAGGACATAGACAGCGCCTTGTGTTTGGGAGTGAGCAGCTGCTGGTTTTTTGCAGTTGACTTCGCTGTGCACTGAATGTCAGGGGGAGCTGTGCACTCTTCTACAACGCGCAGGGCAGCAGAAAACAGAGAGCACAGATGTCTGACAGCAGTTTGAAGCTTGCCTAGGAAAGAGCAGTGTTTTTGGAGAGTTCAGCAAATATATGTTTCTGGGCAAGGGCGGGATGCGTGCACTGTGCTGGCAAGCTCTCTCCCTGCGAGACACGCTAGAAAAGCTTTTCGCTATGATGCAGGCCGCTAGAGATGCAGACTTCGGCTCTCCCCAGCTGTACGCAGGGAAGCGGCGGTTGCCGGCGTCCTTCTGCCGAAGCCGCGCTTTGCAGCCTACAAGTGCGGTGCACGTCAGCGGTGCACCTAGTAGCCGCTTCTTCGCCTCCGGCAGCCGGGGAGTGCGGTTGGCTTCTGAGAGGCGAAGAACGAAACCGGCTTGTGTGCGCAGCCTTGGCACTGCTAGAAGACGGTGGCTGCAGCTGCCAGCCCTTTCAATTCACCGCTGGCATGCTTCTGGCAGGTGCTCCAGGACGACTTTCCTGGGTTTTGACTTGGTCCTGATGCAGACGAATCTGGAGAATTCTTGTTCGTGCCCTGAGCTTCCTAGATGCAGAGAAGAAGGGCTGCGTTGAGTTGCTCGGGTAGCAAGGACATAGACAGCGCCTTGCGTTTGGGAGTGAGCAGCTGCTGGTTTTTTGCAATTGACTTCGCTGTGCACTGAATGCCAGGGTGAGCTGTGCACACTTCTACAACGCGCAGGGCAGCAGAAAACAGAGAGCACAGATGTCTTAGAGCAGTTTGAAGCTTGCCTAGGAAAGAGCAGTGTTTTCGGAGTCTTTAGCAGATCCATGTTTCTGGGCAAGGGCGGGATGCGTGCACTGTCCTGGCAAGCTCTCTCCCGGCGAGACACGCTGGAAAAGCTTTTCGCTATGATGCAGTCCGCTAGAGACGCAGACTCCGGCTCTCTGCAGCTGTCCGCAGGGAAGCTGCTGTTGCCGGCGTCTTTCTGCCGAAGCCGCGCTTTGCAGCCTACAAGTGCGGTTGACGTCAGCGGTGCACCTAGTAGCCGCTTCCTCGCCTCCGGCAGCCGGGGAGAGCGGTTGGCTTCTGAGAGGCAAAGAACGAAACCGGCTTGTGTGCGCAGCCTTGGCACTGCTAGAGGACGGTGAGTGCAGCTGCCAGCCCTTTCAGGTCACCTCTGGCATGCTTCTGGCAGGTGCTCCAGGACGACTTTCCTGGGTTTCGACTTGGTCCTGATGCAGACGAATCTGGAGAATTCTTGTTCGTACCCTGAGTTTACGAGTTGCAGAGATATCGATGGCAGCTACAGAAAAGAAGGGCTGTGCTGAGTTGCAAGGGAAGCAAGGACATAGACAGCGCCTTGTGTTTGGGAGTGAGCAGCTGCTGTTTTTTTGCAGTTGACTTCGCTGTGCACTGAATGTCAGGGGGAGCTGTGCACTCTTCTACAACGCGCAGGGCAGCAGAAAACAGAGAGCACAGATGTCTGACAGCAGTTTGAAGCTTGCCTAGGAAAGAGCAGTGTTTTTGGAGAGTTCAGCAAATATATGTTTCTGGGCAAGGGCGGGATGCGTGCACTGTGCTGGCAAGCTTTCTCCCTGCGAGACACGCGGGAAAAGCTTCTCGCTATGATGCACTCCGCTAGAGACGCAGTCTTCGGCTCTCCCCAGCTGTCCGCAGGGAAGCGGCGGTTGCCGGCGTCCTTCTGCCGAAGCCGCGCTTTGCAGCCTACAAGTGCGGTTCACGTCAGCGGTACACCTAGTAGTCGCTTCTTCGCCTCCGGCAGCCGGGGAGAGCGGTTGGCTTCTGAGAGGCGAAGAACGAAACCGGCTTGTGTGCGCAGCCTTGGCACTGCTAGAAGACGGTGGCTGCAGCTGCCAGCCCTTTCAGGTCACCACTGGCATGCTTCTGGCAGGTGCTCCAGGACGACTTTCCTGGGTTTTGACTTGGTCCTGATGCAGACGAATCTGGAGAATTCTTGTTCGTGCCCTGAGCTACCGAGATGCAGAGAAGAAGGGCTGCGTTGAGTTGCTCGGGTAGCAAGGACATAGACAGCGCCTTGTGTTTGGGAGTGAGCAGCTGCTGGTTTTTTGCAGTCGACTTCGCTGTGCACTGAATGTCAGGGGGAGCTGTGCACTCTTCTACAACGCGCAGGGCAGCAGAAAACAGAGAGCACGCACGTCTGACAGTAGTTTGAAGCTTGCGTAGGAAAGAGCAGTGTTTTTGGAGTGTTCAGCAAATATATGTTTCTGGGCAAGGGCGGGATGCGTGCACTGTGCTGGCAAGCTTTCTCCCTGCGAGACACGCTGGAAAAGCTTTTCGCTATGATGCAGTCCGCTAGAGACGCAGACTTCGGCTCTCCGCAGCTGTCCGCAGGGAAGCGGCGGTTGCCGGCTTCTTTCTGCCGAAGCCGCGCTTTGCAGCCTACAAGTGCGGTTCACGTCAGCGGTGCACCTAGTAGCCGCTTCTTCGCCTCCGGCAGCCGGGGAGAGCGGTTGGCTTCT